>NW_009648878.1:739359-754221 GCF_000708025.1 Charadrius vociferus | reverse complement strand
CCTTCATCCTTTGAAAAAAGTGTTAATACTGGATCAAAATTTGATTTTTGACTCAAAATTAGAATCACAGGTAACAATTCTCTAAGGACTTGAAGTTGTCTGTTGTTAGGATGGTTCAGGCTAAAATGCAATGTGATTCTTTGTATGAAAGAGGCCAAGAAGTGTGGAAAACAGGTCTAAGAAGAAAAATAGTCATGCTCTAATCACAGGACCTCCTGAATTCTTCCCACCTATTTTCAGTTCAGAACCCTGAGCAGCAGTGAACTGTTTGTCCACACTTGTACATTTAAGTGTGTCCAGAACATGTCTGGGTAGTCATCCTCTCAGCAACTCTTAGAAGAGTACTTGGCACAGTTTTGGTCTATGCCAACTACTGCTTTCCTTCAGTGACGTCTGAAAGTGCTAAGGTCCTGGGACAGTTCCTAATTGGTATTTCGCAAATAGCTGTGTTCTTGTATAGAATCATAGAATGGTTTGAGTTGGAAGTGACCTTAAAGATCACCTAGTTCCAATCCCCCTGCCATGGGCAGGGACACCTCCCACTAGACCAGGTTGCTCAAAGTCACATCCAGCCTGGTCTTGAACACTTCCAGTGATGGAGCTGGTAAAGAATTTACTATGGGCTCTTCCATGACTTCTGGGCTCAGTGCCCACGGCCATTCCCAAGACCATCAATTTTATGAATAAAATTATAGCTTGAGAGGGTCCTGTAAAACTTCTCTTTTTGACAGCCATGTGCTCTTCAGTGTATATTTCAAAATGGGTGGTGCAAATAGGGGCAGAACACTTTTACAAGAAAGCATAAGCAATTTTTTCTTTTTTTTCCATGGGGAATATTAACATTGGGAATGTTTCCAAGTAGAATTAACAAAGGTTTTGCAATTGTAAAGTAGAGAACGATAGTGCAAACGGTGCTGGCCCTACCTTGAGAGTGTGCAGGCTTTTCCAGTGTTAATGAAATGAGGCTCAGTTCCTTGTCACCTGCAACAGAGAAAATGAATCAGCTCCACACGCTTGCAAAGCAGATCAGCATTTTTTGAAAAGCTGGCCCAGAATTAACAGCATAACAGGACTCCCAGCTTCCTATTGACTTCAGTGGAAAGGTAGGAACTATGATGGAAGTTAGGAGTCTGATATAAGTCTATACTTGACTTGACAGTCATAGTATTCATGAACTGACAAATGGCAGCCAAGCAAGAAGTAGTCAAGCTGAAGGGTCACTGGGGAAAAAAGAGCTTTGAAACAGCAGTGCTAGTCTCTGTGACAAGGGCTATAGTAATTGAATTTTGAAGAGACCTGACTGTTGAGATATTAAGCATTACGCACTGCATTAGTAATTACATAACAGATGATATTAATGATTCTTATGCAAGTGTTTGTTAAATCTGTAATTCAGATTTAATGAATAACCAATGGCCTTTGTTATAAGAAGGAAACCCACACTTCATTTGTGAGATTAATCTTATTTAAAGCAAAAATTCTCTCTCTCAGTAGCTGGCGGTGTTCAGCCTAAATTAGCATCTGCTGAAGTGAGCAGTTGAGCTTCATCTGACATTTATTGGGACAAATGCATAAAGGCTGTGCTGTGGCAATACCATTTAATTGTCAGGGCAATTAGTTGCCACTTTGGATATCAGAATTGTCACTGAGTTACAAAAAAAAAATTAAGGGAAGAAGCTGTTGGTTGTTATGAAGACCCAGCAGAAACGGTTTCCTTTTTAACTGGAAATTGTGTCTGAATTTTATATTGCTCATAAAAGTGAGAATCTGATGGCATAGACCGGACCCAGGCATAACAGGGAAAAAGTAATCATTTTAACAGTGGTTGGTCTACTTCCTGTGACTTCAAACCAACTCTGACTTTTATAAAAAATATGTAAATCACAGGATGCTCGGGGCAAAGTCCCTGTAGTGTTTATGATTCCCTTACCTCCCTAGAAAAATCAGGATTATTTATTTTCTTTTCAACTCTGTTAATATATTAAAAATAAAAAACCTTGTGTCCTCATGCATTATTCTGTGAGCCTTCGTTTGCTCTGCAGTTTGCGTAGATCTCCTTAAGCAAATCAGATGTGCAAGTTGTCCAACAGTTTGACTCTTATCTCTTACTATAAGAGCTTTCTTATTTTGAAAAATATTCATAAGGTTATGTTCTTCCAATATACAAGTAAACTGGCCATTGCACGAGAGACTGCTCTTCAACTGCCCTCATTTATTGCTCTTTTTGTTCTCAAATGGTTTCTAAAAATCTTTGCAAACAATTGTTGCTTGTCTGCCATATAAAGTTAACATAGTAGAGCCAGCAAAAATCCAGCATGGAAATGGGAGTCCATTTAGCTCAAGGTTCTGCTCACAAGTGCAGTGTCTGGAAGCCTGTACTCTGGCAGCTTGTACAATGGCTGGTCTTTGGATTAATATAGGAATGCAGAGCTACAAGTCCCTTAATCTTCGTACAGAATGACAACCATCTCTAAATGGCTGGAGTCTCTGTGTTGTGTGTCCATCCTCCCCTTCTCCCCTCCTCATCAAAGTGGGATTTATCAGTTCCAAATCTGTCCACATCAACTTCTGCAGCCTGTCTTTTTCGTGTGTTGGTCACTTGCATAGCCAGACAGATCTGAGAAAGTGATTAGGTGATTCTCTTCCTTATGAAGGGGGCATTTTAAATCAAACTCTAGAAAGAAGATAGTCATGATTTTACTTTGGATATGCCAGAGACCTCTAGGCTATGTTGTGATCCAGCTGTGGAATTTCACTATCACAGCTGCCATTTATTAGCCCTGTAATGGTGGTAAGGCATCCCACACATTCATTCAAAATTATGTACAACCATCCACAAAAGTTCAGTATGTTTTTACCATGAGGCAGATGATCCTGTCTAATTAAGTGGTCTGTCTACTTTTTGAGTGGTGTCAGACAGGGTTAGGTTCATTTAAAGCCATATTATAATTAAATTAGCTTCTGTACATTATTTAATGAGCAAAGATCTAGGACCTGTGGAGGCCAGCACTTCAAAACTTAGGAAAGTAATACTTATTCAGAGGCAGGACATTAAAAATGTCTGCTACAAAAAACAGACTGAATCCCTACAATTTATAGATCAATTGATTTTAGACTAATTTCTTTTGTTGGAGTGAGAGGCAAAGAGATTGAAATGAATGAAAACTCCAGATAACCTCTACAGGTAGTTGAAATCAGACTGAAATACGATTGAAACAGTGTCAAGATGTCATGATTTATCTGTGATTACCTGCAGTCCAGCAAAACAACAGAGGCTGAAGCCAATCTGATTCAAGAGATTGCATACTTTTCACTTATTTTGAAGGTTTGGAGCTGAACAGACCATTTTCTTGGTACTCTGGAGTGCTGCAATTGATAGCCCATATGAGTTCAAGTATCTCTCTGTATCTCCATCATGGTGTTTCTGCTCCTTTTATTCCCAGCCCTATTTCTTCTAAACCCTCGTTGACCTCTAGCATGTTGTGATCTTGACTGCACTGTCTTTCCTCATACTGATTGCTGTTATATCCACTCCCATGAAAAAATTTTATTAGTCAACTTAAATACAAAGCAGTCTTTAACAACCCTCCTGGGTAATCAGCTTTACCCATGAAAGTACTACTCTTTCTTTTTTTTTTTTTTCTTTTTTTTTTGTGGACTTCCTGTCTGTCATAATATTAGGGCCAGATTTTGGAAATATACCATCACGGATGCTCATTTCCAAATCTCTGTAGCATCTTCTTATAGTATAATATACCATCACAGATGCTCATTTCCAAATCTCTGTAGCATCTTCTTATAGTATTTTGAAAAAAGGGCATTTAGTCATTCTCTGGTATTTCCTGAAGGGCATTTTTCCAGAAAGGAAGCACATGGTTATTGTCAACAGAAACCTGTGGCCAATTTTGGGCTTGATTTCTCCACTAGTTGGAAGGAAATAAAAAAACCCCTACATGTGTCACTTCCATCTGTCCTGACTCACAGCTGGTTCTGGATCTCTTTAGCTATACTTCAAATGCCCTGCTATATGAGTTTCTTATGAGTAAAACATGGCATGAGTTTTTCCTATTTGCCTTTGAGAAAAGGATACAAGCAGCTCTTTATAACTGGAGTCAAGCAATTTTTGATTTGACATGGAATTTTAGGACATTTCGGTTTTATGTCAGAGGTCAAATGTACTCCATAAAATGGAAAGCATCTTCAGTTTGGGGCATTGTATCATACACTGCAGAGGCAAATACTCAAAATACAGTGAAAATGAAGTGGTTCATTGCCCATTAAATCCAAATACAAAATAAACCACAAACAATTCCAGCATGGGTAGAGTAACACAAGAATTCTCTTCCATAAATTCAGCTACCTGCTGTTCAAATCTGTAGTATAGAAACATAGCTTTGGTCCCCATAACACTTTTCACCTATAAATGAGCACATTTATCCTTTCTCAGGAGACAGTTATTTGAATGCAATAATTTGCATCTGTGGGATTGCTTAAATTTCACAAAGCTGAGAATCATACAAATTTAGTATTGTAGAAAAAGGTAACAGACAGAAATGGCTTTGGTGCTCTTCAAAGAGCACCTGTTGTGAATGGAAGCAACTTTTTTTAGTGTCCATAAGCCTAAAGGAAGAAAAAATACTGTTATTCTACAGCCATGATAGTTTTCAAAGCAATGCAACCTGCAGAGGCTGTCAAGAAAGCAAAAAACCCGCAATAACCCCCGCACCTCTAGCATTCCACATTCCACTTATTTCACCCAGAGCTGCATATTTATTTTGAGATTAATTTGGTACATGTAGTGTACATTTGCCAACTTTTTTTTTTCCTATTTAAATCTTCAGTTCCAAAGCTATGTTTTAATCCTATTACTGCTAATTGAGTGAAGTCTGCAGTCTTTTTGAGTTAGGTGAAGTTCAAGTTGTAATTGGTATCAAAGAAAGGCACAATGCAAGAACTGAATATTAATATTTAACTCTTGCCATTTTATTATTTCCACTTGAAAATCACAGCAGTGGTTAAAAGACCTTTATATGAGTTCATGAGGGTAGTGAATTGGAGACTATGGGATGAGATTTTTCATTCATGCAGCAAGATTAACAAAAATTGCTTTGTAAGAAGTGTAAATGAAATATTATACTGGTGCCCAGTAGTACTGGTTATAGCTACAGGTCTCTCAGTATTCCCATTATGAAATTTTGCTTGTAGGTTAAGCAGCTGCGCTGTAAAATTTTGCTCAAGGCTAATACAGCATACAAGATTCTAACCCAGAAGCTATTTTTTTCAAATCTTCCATTGAGCCCTTTGCAGATAACTGGAAAGTGTGACAGTTCTGGATGACGTTTTGGATTTGAGTACTTTTAAAATGACTGTGATTTTAAAGCAGAACGTCTCCTAAGATATGCACACAATGTTGGATTAATTGCTTATGACTGAAAATAAGGACAAAGACCACCCAGAACAAAGACCACCCCTTTGATTTCAGATCCCGAAACAAGTACATTCGTTTGCCTAAAATGAGTTGTTCCAAGACTCAAATGGTTAATTGGTTCAAAGGTCAAAGAAATTAAAAGAAAAATGGCCATTGACTTGATGGCTTTGGAAATATTTTTTACATGCTGATTAAAGAATATTTGGAAAAACACTTAGCAAAGAATTTCTTTAAGTAAGTTTTATTTTCTATATTATTCTGATTATTTTTTTTTTTTTTCATTGGGAATTACAGACTTTTGCTTTTATCATACCAATAGTGCGTATTCACCATTATACCCTTGGGACTGCTGTAATCAATGGTTTCAGATCAAACTGGATAGCGATCACAACACAGCAATCATTCCAGCAGCATAGTAGTCGCAGCTGTATTTTTCAGAACTGTGTCTTGCTGAAATATCACGAATACCAGAAAAAAAAACAGGTGCCCGAGAGGAAGAAAGATAATAAGAAGTAATGCTGGAAGTCAGAGTAAACAAGAAAAGAGATCAAAACATAGAAAGGAAGCCAAGAAGAGATGGAAAATTAGGCAGAGAGAAAAAACATTGAAAACAGCACAGCAAAAAGGATACAGCTGAAAATGTTGTATCTCCACCATTCACTTTACATTGGATGCCATAAAATGTGATAAATTGTTGCTTATTTTTTCTATTGAAATTGTTGTCCACCACATGAACATTGCAGAAAGTCTAAACAAGTCATTTGGCCAAAATGTGTAACTATCAATGGCAGCAAAGTTGATACCAGAGCAAAATATTTGATTCTAAACACTTTCTCTGTGCACTGTGATTCCAGGCCAATGTACAGATAATCACAGCTTTGTCTATTTATATGCCAATTTTTCCATTAATATTTTACATTAATTTACTGCAGTTTGTTGCATTGAAAGATCTTGTAAGGTTGGACAAAAACTGGGGTCCATGCAGGCACAATAACTTTGCGAGGTGCATTAATACAACCGTAGTTGTAGGCAATTCCTTAGGCAGAACAGATCTCAATTGATTTCTAAAGCAAATGAGAAGGTTTGAGTTTGTTTGAGTTTTGGGTCGGTTTTTTTGACAATATTATGAAACTAAAACTGGATTGGAACCATAAGCTTGTAACTTCCATTAGTGCTGTTACGAATCATGGACATATATCTAAAGAACAGACTCCACATTTTCTTCATATCTAAACCATAAATAACTGACCTGTGTCCTGCCTTTTTAATATTGAAAAAGGCAGATTACAGTTGCAGGCCAAAGGGTGTGGAAAATTAAAAATAAGTTGCATTAGGTCTTGAGATAAACTGTGGTATCTAACATGCAGAGAATGAAAACGTCCTTGAATGTTGCTACAACAACCTCCAACTGACTTAGTGAGAATTTTGCCTTGAAAAATTCAGTGGGACTGAATACAAATAAGCAATTTCATCCACTTTGTGCTACTAAAAAAATGTGGATTTTGTGGCTTAAGTGATATTAATAGTTAAAAGACATTTCATACAGAGTGCTTGAAGTATCATACAGTTCACTCAAACTCCAAACTTAGTCCTGTCTCTAGATTGTTCCTTTAGTTAGTAAAAGGGCCAACTACATTAGAATAAAAACATTCAGATCATACCTTTTGGGGGTTGGGGCTCATTGCCTCCAGCATCCTTTTCTACCTATTTATCTTAAGCAATTTTCTGTCCCCCACTGACATTTTGACAACATCATATAAATTTTAAAGTTTCACCCCCCAAGTCCCACTGTAAGGAAGGTGTCACATTTTACATATGAAAATTTAAGACACAGAGACAAAAATTCAGGTCCTCATAGTATAAGGCTTACCTTCCACCAATACCTAAATGGATCCAGTTTTTTAGTCACGCAAATAATAGATGTCTAATTAAAGTTAGTTGCCCAAGTACCCTCTGTGATGAATGGCAAGACATAGGCATGTCCAGAGGAATAAAATGAATAAATAAATAAATAAACCCTGCCTTTCTATAAAGTCTTTCAGAGGTATCTGAAAGTAATTCACTTTCTGGAGGTCCTTTATCTTGCTATTGTCCACAAGACAGACTTTTTCTTAATTTAGACTAGAAAACTATCTCTTAGAGATGAATGTCACTTGGAATGAATACTCAAAATTATCCGGGGAGCCGTGTTCAGGTAGGAAATTGCACCAGACTCTCTGAAGTCTTTATGTAGCAGGTAACCGCTGAGCTGTTCTTGCAACCCAGATGATCTGCCTCCAGAGACTCTATCCCCTTCTCTTGCATCCAAGTGAAGCACAGTCTTTTCTCCCCTTCAAGTTGGTAATATGTACTTCATTCTTTCACAGCAGGCTGAGCACCTATTACAACAAATACTGCTCCACAAACAACCATGGGATGCTAAAGCTCATATTTTAGGATAGTGATACGGCAAAGTTTATGACCCATCTGACAGTTTACTCATCTTACAGCCTTCTGCTCCTCTGGTGCCGATCACTGGTAGAAGTAGGACAAGATGAACTGGTAAATGTGATGTCTTCCAATATCTAACACAAAGTATTTCATGTTAGATGCTGCGTGTTAATTTTCTGGAGTATTCACAATGTCAAAAAGTTTTTTTCAGTAGTTCAGCAATTCAGATGGAGCTTCCCTGCAGGCTGGCTAAGGATTGCCATCTGCAAACTGAAAGACCTGGGACCAGTTCCAAAGCCCACTGAAAACAAGCAGATGTTATTGAGCTTTACTTTGAGTCTACAAAAGCAGCATTTTTAGGGTTACAAGAGGAATCATTCTGTGTTCAAAAAGAAAAATAACTCTGAAAACATTTTGAAAGCATTCCAGTCAGTGATACTTCCAAGAGATTTGGGTCTGATCAGACATTCTGCTGATTTGTATTTAAATCACTATTGAAAAAAACATGCTATGGAAGGTATTATTTTGGATCATAGGTAAGGAAACTTAATGGCAATCCAGCTCTTTAAAGCCCCATGTCTATGTGAATAAAATTCAACACACACAAAAGGAAAGAAAAAAAACCCCAAACCCATGAAACTTTTCTGTACTCTTGTTTGAAATCTTTATACCAAGTCAGGCCTCCATGTGTACAGGGCTGTTTTAAGTACGCTTTCTACCAAAAGAAGTGCTGATGACATTTCAGAAGTGATTCCCTCACTGCTGGGCTACAGTTAATGGGCCACTCTTGTGCTAACAACAGCGTTGCTTCTAAAAACGTGATGATCCTCTGCAGATAGAATCTTTCTCTGAATTATGCCCATTGGTTCAAAAAACAATCCTAAAACAATTCTCTGTGGAACACGGATGTGGAAGAAATGAGGCTTAACTGGACTTTATTCTCAAAAATGACAAAAGAATAAAACGAGAATATACTAGAAGGGGTAGGCTCTTGCCAATCATTTTTTCTTATTTTTATTTGGTATCACCTAATATATAAATATACTTGTCCCCCCCTCCACCCATACATATATCTGCTTAAAATATCTGCTATATGTACGTGTGGAAATGTATGTAAAAGTCAGAAACTATGAGGAGTGGCCCATTGTCACTCTATTGTGTAAGACATAGCAAATATGCATATGGGCAGTCAGTTCAGGCCCCAAAGGTCTGCTATTTAAAAGTCTAATCTCTGGCTGTTCCTAACAGATCCACATGAGTTTCACTACAGAAATAAGAATTCCCTCACACATAGCACCTGGTAGTCAAACAAACAAGTATCATAAGATTGGTGTTAAGGTGGTTGCAATACAGTATTCACTATGTTCACATTTTTATCGAAAAAAAGAAAACAGGTGGCTAGATTTGACCCACTGGTTATTGTTGTAGAAGATAGAAATTCAAAATTAAACTCCTAGATCAGATGCTTAGATGAGGCACATTGAGATGAGATTCTCAAAAATGCCTATATGACTTAGAAATGCAGTCTCCATGACTGCAGTTAATTAATGAGCGCCACATTATGCAGCAAACAAATGAATATATAATTTTCTTCATTCAACAGCAATATCTAAATCTCTATGATGTGTCAACAGCATTCATATAGTTAACCTGAACTACACTACCAATTATTTTTTTTCTACATTATTTCTTTCACAGTTGGAAGACAAAAGTGGATTTTCTTTATAGCTTTATGAAGTTATATTAAATATAACTAAATATAAGCATATTCTTAGTCTCTTACGCAGTTTCCTTGCTGCCATTGTTGGCCGTATGCAGCCATTCGGTTCACTTGCTTTCTTTGCAGCTCCTAAGTTCATCATGCATGTTAGATCTTTCAGAAAGCACTTTGGAAATACTAACGGAAAAGGGAACTTTCCCAGGTGAAGTATT
The DNA here is from genome assembly GCF_000708025.1 of Charadrius vociferus. Lineage (NCBI taxonomy): Eukaryota > Metazoa > Chordata > Aves > Charadriiformes > Charadriidae > Charadrius > Charadrius vociferus. Next base: position 744,431 of record NW_009648878.1, on the reverse strand, counting down.
AAATGAAGCTCTTCGAGACTTCAATAAATATAATATACATCTTTGATGCATGTGTTTCAGTAAGCAAGTCACTATAATTTCAATTATTAGTCAGCAACTGGATTACACAAGACACTGATGGTATGTTTGAACAAACCCTAATACTTCAGAAACTTAACAGTTAGTTAGAAAGATTTGAGTTTCCATTCACAAGCTTGAAAATCCAGTTTAGAGTAGATTAATTAATATCTGATTTTTGAGGGGGGTTTTTTTGATGCTTTTTTTTCTTTCGGTATTTTTTATATCAGTGTTTCATGGCATCAGATTTTTTCTCCTATACATGCCCTTGCCTAAAACCTTTCTACCTTTTCTCACTGCTATTTGCCATGTGTTAAAAACACTGAAGCTATATTCTCAATCATATTTATTCTTGTCTTTCAGTTAACATTAACATTAGAGAGTTGTTCCACAAGAATTCTTCAAACTAGGAGAAAATGCAGTGTTTTTTCAAAATAATATTTGTTTAAAGAGGATTATTACTTCTGTATTGTCTCATCTTCATATCATCGTAGATACGTGGTCTTGTAGCTTGTTGTTTTTCTGGGATTCAAAGGCCTCCATCATGACTTCGTAAATTCTCTGAAATCAGTCGAGAGTTTTGTACTTTGGGTAAAAACCCCCAAAATTTCTATAAAGTCAGATTCAATAAATTTATATGATTTTAATTTTGTAAGGAAGTATGCTGTGGAACTCCAGTTTTTCTTCTGTTATCTCCCACAGGGATAAAGTCTGTGGTGCTGCTTCAGGTTGTGTTGTATTAAATAAATAAGAAACTTTTGAATATACCTCATAGGGAAGCAGTGTTCCAGGAGGCTCAGTTTCAAAGTGGCATCCATCACTTTCCCAAGGCAGCAATATTTGATCATTTTTAACATAGCTTCCTAAAGAAATGTGGCATTTTTTGATGGCAGTTGCTATCTGTTTGCTCATCATCGACCTTTCTTTCCTTCCGTCTCAATAGTTGAACCTGCAGGCCAATTTCAACCAAAGTGCCTTGAGGTGTCATGGAAATCCACAGGTGGGTAGGGAAAAAAGCAGAAACTATACCACAGGGAAGGAAAGCTCTTAATGATTCGGCAGAGTTGTGAGCAAGGGCAGCTGGTGTGCGTGGGCGTTCGGGCTCAGGTGGGGCTCTGGTGGGGCTCTGGCTCTGGCGCCTGTGTGCTGCAATCTCCTTTCCCAGGCGGCAGATGTGATCAACCCTTGGAAGGTGCAGCACAGTGATAACGAGAAAAAAACCAAAATAGGCTAACTGGGAGTCCTGGGAAAGAAAGCTTTAAGGGAAATATAACAGAAATCCATAGGAAACAGCGCTGTATCAGTTTTGCTATTCATGGACCACCTTGTTAATATACAACATTCAAATTATTTTGTGCATATGTAACGTTGTCATGAGAAGAGAGAAAACTGCTGCATTTTGTTTATCGTATTTCTTCAGCTCACGCTCATTTTGAGGCTGATCGTCTGTGTCTATTTTTGTACTGCAGGTAGTATAACAAATCAATGCTCTTGACTTGTGTGTTGAATTTTGAGCCAGGTTTTCTATTTAGTTGTTATGCTGACAATGTTCCACCTGTGAAAACAGACAACCCTTTCCCCTGAAAACTTGAGGTGCCTCATTTACTTCATCAGAGTCCTGTGCAGTGCAGAAAGTTCATGGAAAATGTCATAAGCTCCTTTAATCTGGAAGTGGTAATAATCATAACAATAATAATTATTATTATTATTATTCCTGTAATTATGATTCAAAGATCCTAATCAATGGCAATGTTTTAAAAGCAGAATGTTAAGCCTTTCCCACTGTTAAAATAAAATATACTGCTTATTAGCTAAGAGAGAGTATCTAAAAATAAGATGCAATTTCGAGGGAAAAGCTCAATTTCTGAATTGCATTGCTGAAAGAAGAAAAATACATTAATGTGACTAGTTTCAGAATCATACAATATTCTTCCTGTATTTAGCAGACAGCTACCTTTGGACTGCAGCATTTTAAATGAATTTAAGAGGAAGGTTGATATCATTCTTAATGTATGTCATTTATTGTATTACTGGGAAGATATTTAATTTGTTACCACTTTGGAAAAAAGGTGGCTTTAGCCTAATGATGCTCAGTTCATACAGGGTTCAGATACTCACGTTTAAGTCCACCAGAGCAACATAATCTATATTTACATACAGTTAAGAATCTAGCTGAGAATAACTCGGACTTTTTCTCTGAACAATTTTGTTGCTGTTTGCACTTTTCTTCAAGTTCAAAGTAATGGCTCTTGTGGGGAATCAACCCTTATTTCTGTTCTCTGCGGTACTGCGTATCTGGTGCAAATTCAGTTTATGTCATGGCTCTTGGAGGCCCTTTATTAAAGCATTCTGAATTAGGAGTTAAATATTAATCTGTAAACTGTAATAAGCTTCTTCACATATGAATTTCTGTTCTTCCTGATTACTCAAGGAGGAAATCGTTTGCGTTTCATACTGCTTTATTTATAGAGAAAGGAGTCTAGAAGACTTCCAAACTTAGCTACCACACATGAGCTGGGACTTGTGAAAGACCTCTGCACTGGGCTGCTCCTGTGGAAGTTGTAAGGAATTGCTATTGACCTCAGCGACAGAGCGCTTTCAGAAGCCTCAGCCGTCACTGAAAGAGCTTGTAGTCAGAAGTTATTGGATAATTCTGATTTCTTCAACCAGCTCAGTGCCCCAGTGTGCAAAGCATTATACTGACACAGTGAACCACTTCCTTAAGGGCCTTACAGCTAGAAAGGACTTTATTGACAGAAAGCACATCTTAGACTTCTAAAGTCTCAATGTCAAATCCAGCAATACAGAAAAAAAGTGGAGAGGATAGCAGTAATCGTTCAATGCAGATGCTTAAGTTGTATGTTGGTTTAAGCACTGTTGGCAATGTCTTACTTTTCTACATTAAAAAAGTAGTTGGAGCTATATCCAAAGTAAAGAACTGTTCTCTGAAATAAAAGCTTTTCTCAGCTCTGGGGCTCATTTCAAAGAGTGAAGCTGGGGGTTATGGAAAGCCCTGAAATATTTCTGTAATGATGAAATCTTCCTTAAAAGCTAGAACTCTGTAAAGTATTTTTTATTGGATACTTCAGTGTAGAAAAGCAATATTTAAAAATTTAGGAAACCGATGTATAGAAATTATCTGATGCACAGAGTCTGCAAAACCTCCACTGTCTTGCCCCAGATTGGGGTATTTCATCCCTGCTTTCAATGCTGTGACGTGGTTCAGGACAGTGGGGTATCAGCCTGCGTGGCTGGATGACTCCGCAGCTGAGGGTTGTGTGATGTTGCCTTAATTTAGCAGCAATGTAAGTAGTTGTGCCAGCTGTGTTTTTCAAGTGAGAGAGGAGAAACAAGCGAGAGAAAGCAGGGACACGCTGAGCTGTGGATAGTCTTTTGTCAGCAGCTTTCTGAGGTGAGATCCCAAAGGACCAGAGCTCCTCTTAGCCTCCTCTAGCTGGTGGAGGTATTCCTCAGCACAGCTGCTGGTAACACAATCTATGGTGGCTTCCCCTCTTGCGTGATCTGTTCAGCATTACCAAGGGATTCAGAAATCGGAGGCTAGATTTTCCAAAACTAGTTTTGACAATTTATGGATTTGGCATAAGTCCATATCTCTTTTAAAGAGTAATTCTTTGGGAATATTTTAGCCTGTTGAATTTTTGACTTTATAGTATCACAGGTCCAACTCTGTACCGTTGACTCAAGGTAATCTTCTGCATTAGAGTTAGATAATGTTCTCTTATTTCTATAAACTATTTTCATTTTCAGATATTAAAAAATTACTGTTCTTTCAAGACAAATGACTTGATATCTTGTTTGCCTGAATTACATATTAATGAGACAGAAACCTTATGTTTGCTCTATTTAATAAGAAAGAAGTCAAGTCATGGAGTGTGAAAGACCCATATTTTATGCATGGACACAACTATGTAAAAATAAATTACTTCACAGAACTCTTTGTTTTTTAGTTTTGATGAGAACATAACTTATGAAACCAAGTTTGAAATTGAACATTTAGTAAGTATGGATTCATGGATGATGAGTTTTGCATTAGTCCAGTCAATAGGTCAGTCTAACAAGTGAAGTCAGAGATAGTATTTTGTTTAGACTAACACAAATATTTTGCACACCATTCACCTGAAGATGGAGCTTGAGTGGTTCTGAATATATATGCAAATTATAACTTGTTTCACAGAACTGTGATTAATAACTTTCTGTTTGGAATTTGTATAGGGAAAGCAGCACCATCTTAAGCTTATTTAGATTCTTGCGGCAGAAAAATGAAATCTATAAACAAACTTTCTTTCTTTAATCTTCCTCAACTACCCTATGCTCCTGGGTGTTTTACAGATTCTTATATAAGACTCCTGTAATTATTGAACTGTTCTTTCGACCTGGTTGCTTGAAGGATATTGGATTTCTGTTATCTGCAAATGGAGATTAGCACTCAGATCACCTGAAGTGCTAAAACACTGCTAATTTTTTTTTCACAGATTTATTACAAAATCTTTTTTTTTTTTCCCCTGACTTGGACTTCAGTATTCACGTTTAACTCATTGTAGTATCTGTTCAGTGTAATTCAAGGATGACATTCACTGGGTAAAATTTTACAAAGCACTCGTGTCTGCAAGTACAATGTTATAAACTAACTGGTATCTCTGAAAAATGATAATTACATAGTTGGGTAATTACTTTGGTACTTCGGCATTTTGATTTCAAACAATTAGAGCATGTTCTCTGTGGCTGCTGTTTCCTGTTTATTTTGGTAACCACTTTCTTAAAGGACCCTTTGTCTGTGCATCCTGAATCTCAGAGTACTCTCAGTTTTACCTCTTTTCTTTAGCTTCCAGCTTTCCAAGTAGAGACATTGATTTCATAGTTCCCAGACACATGCCAGTGACTATGAGGATGTAAAATGACTGACATTGCCTGCATTGGAACTATTTAAAAAGCAGGGTATACCTAATTGAGAATAGGCTTGGTCGTAATTGTGCCTCTTCTGATTTGTGCCCCCA
>NW_009648878.1:718876-739344 GCF_000708025.1 Charadrius vociferus | reverse complement strand
AATGTGGGTATCTGTGGCTACAGAATAACAAACGTGGAATTAGTGGCCAAACCCAGGAGACAGACATCTTCTTTCCCATTTTGGCTGAAAAGGGAGAGTCCTAAGTGCTCGTTATCTGGAATTAGAAGGCCATGAACAGTTAGAGTTTGTGAACGGGAGCCTGGGCTTTGACCTCACAGAACAGAAAGTTTTTATTTCCCTTTTTTTGTGTTCTCATGATTACAATTTATTCCTTCTTTGTTATGAAATTTTGGACATGGAAGTTTTCCTAGTGTTAATATAAACAGAGAAATGTGATATTTGTCTTTTCTTAACTACAAGATTATTCCTAGAAACTGTCTTTTAATATACAAAGCAATACCTACCTCTCAATTCAATAAAGATCCTTTCTGACAAAAATGAACAGTGGGGAGAGGCACAGAGAAGAAAAATAAAATATTGTGAAATAATTCTCATTTCTACATATGCGATAAAAGTACTAGACACTGCTTGTAATAAAGGGACAAGCATTTTGGGAGGAAGAAAGGGTCGCTAAGGCCAGCGACCTCCACAAAGAACGAAGAAGACAATTGTAAAACTTTATCTATCCAGTTCATAAATCTTCTTCTGCCTCTGTTGTACAAGCCTGAGTGAAAACATTTTAGGCAAAGCTTGAAAAGAACCTGGAGAACTGTACAAAAATGCCAAGAATTGGATTAATTGGCATAATACAAGGTGGCTGGGCACAGTTGGGGAAAGTGTCAGTGTAGGGAGAATCCCCACCAAGTAAGACTGTCTGTGCAATTAGCTATCTGAACTCTAACCCTTCCAGAATAATTAATGAATAACAGAGGGGATCAAGACAAAGACACAAAGTGATTTGGTGGGTGCTAGCAAGTAATACATCAAAGAATGCTGGTAATTGGCCCTGTGGCTTTCATTCTTTGCCCTATTTCTTTCAATTCATTGACTCAAAATAATGGGTTCAGGTTCATTATCAACAGGTTTTAGCTGCAAGAGCACAACACTTCAACAAAGCTATGATTGTAGCAGTGCTGGTGGTTAAGTAAAAAGTTGTAGACTGTAGCACACTCCCTTGAAAGGGAAAGTAGCAGCATAGTCATAGGCTTTGTCTTACATGAAACAGTTGGTATTCACGAATTTGCTCTGAGTTTTCTAAGACTTGGTGTTCACTGAGGTTACAATGCTGGAATACAGTTGGTATGGGCAGGTATGTATAACTCCACTTCAAACCCTATTATAGCAGCAGCATCTATATTCTGTTCCTTCAGCTGTAAGAAATGAAATAGAATTCTTGTCATGTACATGTGACACATGATGTCATTATTTGCATACTAATGGAGACAGTTTAGAGGCTTTTTTCCCCGGTTTTGGAGGCATTGCAGTAAAAGGAAAGTTGACTATTTTTAATCCATAAAAATATCTTTCTGATCCACAAAGTTTTGCTAGAGGGTTTGAGGGGTTTTGGGGCAAAATCAGAAATGGAATCTCCACTGTTCTGTTTTGTTTCTAGTGTAAATGCTGTCATAAGATGTTGATTTAGCTGATGAGGATGTATTTAATTAATTAGAATAGCTTTTCATAAAGAACAGCAAAAGCAGCAGAATATTAGAGCAGTCATCTTCAATGCGTGAATGATGTGTATTTTTCCTCTGCTGTTTCACTTTACCTCCATTGTTCCTCCCTATTTACAGGCTGTAACATATGTTGTTTATTATTTTATGATCACATTAAATACAATTGGATTTCTACTTAAAAACTATATGGTACTATGGTTAAACGCTGCCCTTTTGGTTTAGGATTTGAGAAACATTAGAAGCAGTTTAGATTTTAGAAGCGTGCGTATAAGCACAAATTAATGTGAAATTATTTTTCTTTTAAGTTAAGAGGTGCTATTTTGAATTTGGGTTCATAGCTAAAATGCAAAATGCTGTGAATATTTAAATCACCAAATTGTGCTCCATATTCTTACGGACAACACTATAAAAACTTCCCATTACCTGTGACAAGTCTGTTAGGAGGTAGCTGCTGGTGCAACTATTGGCTGCCTGAGTATTACAGGTCAGATTCTAATCTCCATTATATCACTGTCTTTTTGAAATAACTTGAACAAATTTTATGCAGATTTTAATTTCAAGTGGGCTGTGTTTTGTAATTGTGAAATCACAAAGTAGAATCTTGAATAATAATAAAGTTAGATAGAAAGTTTCTGATACGCCTTGTGGTATTTCATTTTGATCTTAGTCGTGTTTCTGAGAATAACAAATACATATGAAATATTCAAATAAAGGTATGATTTACCAGTGTGTAAATACAGTTATAAATATGATGCATGACCAGCAGCCTCCTCTCCTTTAAATGCACTCATGCAGTTTAAAATAATGTTATCACCAGTCTGTGTGTAGTAGTTCTTTGTTGTTATATTCTATCATGCAGACTCATCCATTAGAATACACGCCTTATCTATAAATTTGTCTGTGCCATGGACAAAAGTATTCTCGTTTGGAAAAGCTTTATTAGCGACTATTCTAAGCTGAATAATTGGTTTTGATAAATTCTAAGTAACGCTTCTTAGATTTTCTTTTTAAAATTTTAAATCTTTGTAGTAGGATACTGTTTAGCACTGGGAACAGTGCTATAAACCTGGTGTGTCAAAGCTGTTAGTCAGAATGTTTGCTTTCCCCTCTCCCTGATTCCAGCTGGTTTTGGTAGAGGTTCCTTGTGTAAATCTCGGCATGATGTAAATGCTATATGAAACACTTTGAGACAATTTCAGGATTGTTGTTCTTTTTAGTTCAAATTCTAGTTCTTATGGAGACTTTTCAGAGCACTGAGGAAGTCTTTTCTATCTGTTCATGTTGGAACATGGATGCCATAAATATATAGTTTTCACAATAATTAATGTAAAGGTGGCAAACAAACACTTAGTAATCTGCTGTTTATTTCAGTTTTTCCACTGTTATATGTTGTTAAGATAAATATTTAAAACATACTTATATTGTGAAAAGCCATACTCACAGTGTCTGTCACACGTATAATTCAAGATCCTGAGTTGACAAAATACTGGTTGATCTTGTCCCAGAGGTTCTCATACTTTTTCAGAAAGTTGCTCCTCTTTTTGTATAATTTTACCTTCAAGTGAATAACAAGACTTTGGGAGAGAAGGAAAATCGTTATTAAAAATACACACAGACTTGATCAAAATAACTTTGATGGCTGGAATGATGAGAACAGTCATTCTCTTCCTTTGACAGGTATTTTTTGGTCTGAGATTTGAGGGCACTGATATTGATTTAGAAAGCTCTGTGGCTCAATTTTAAATGAAATGTAAAACTTTTCCATTTTCTCACCTATCAACCTCCATGAAAGAGCAGCTGTTCTTGCAGGGAGCAGCGCTATTCTCACTTTGAGTATCACAATGCATTTATGATATGGGGCTTATCTAAACGGCTCCCCTTTATGTTGAAAAAAAAGTCTGTATTTATTTAGGGTAGGAGTTGTGATTGTAGCAGCAGGATACCAGTCTGGATCTCAGGCTGAGATGTGGGATCTGGACCCCCTTGAGGGCATCCTTTCCAGCAGTTACCCCCTGCTTTTCTCTTCTCTCCTGGAAATGACAATAGCAGAAGGCTATTCCCCGCTCCCTTTTCCCCTCTCCTGCAAGCAGCTGCACCCCTGGCCCTGACATCCACTCCTCCTTCTCTCCAGAGAAACAACAGCAAGCCGAATGTGCCCTGGCAGTTGCTTGGACCCTTGTTATCCCATGGGAAGTGGCCCAGAAACACTCAGGGAGTTTATACTTTCTACCCCTGATGTTCAAAATTACTCTTATACACTGAAAATGGATTAGGTTTGACAGCAGAACTAACCATATATGGGAAAGGCAGAGGAAGAGGAGCCGAAGGACAGTCCTGTCTCTCAAACGCACTCAGTTCCTGTCTTTTAGTGAGAACAGGAACAAGTCCAGGCTTTTAAGGGCGTTAAGCAGATGAGAATTAGAATATACCCCGTTGCGTTGCTTTCTAATAGAAAGCGCACGAAGGCTGCAAAGGAGAGGGGAGTCTTGGCGGCTGAAGGTCAGTTCCTGTTTCAAAGGCTGACCTCCTTTGAAAAGAGGTCTCTCTGCCCGGTGTTCCCGTAGCAAGGGTCCCAGGGGCTGGATCCATGCTGGCCTGTGGTCAGGGAAGTGCTGAGCTGCTGTTCAAGTCACTGTTCCCTGAAAAAAAGGCATTTCAACATACCCTTAGGTGTCTTTGACTAAAAACTGGATGCTTTCTAAAGTAGGGCTGTCATTTGGCTGATACTATGTGCTTGAATGTCTCAAAGGCTGTAAACTTAGCAAAATTCAGATTCTTCTTAGGTGATTTTTTTATCTTCATTTGGCATAGTTTCATTTGGCCTGTTGTCCACTACATAGTGCCTTACCGGGACTATTAGTAAAATATAGGCTAAAGGGGTCTTGAGGAGAAGATAATTTTTTTTTTTCCTATTTTTAGGTGCCAGAAAAGGAAAAGCATAGGATGGCCCTAATTAGACTCAGGGAGTGCAATCTGTGTTTCTGAGTTTTATCCTTAAACTGTGTCATGTACCAACTTTATTACCAAATCTCTCAAAGATAACAATATTTAACAGGACAAAACCTTTTGAGATTCTCAGGTGAAAGGTTTACGTAGCAGGGAAATATTACAATAATGACATTCTAATTTAATAATTTCTCTAACAGTAAGAAAAGGAAATGTTCATAGCTTGGGGAGGGAGCTGACCTCTGTTATCAATAATGTTTGTACCTTCTCGCAAAGTGCATTCCTTAAACAAATGAATAAGGAATCACCTCTGGATCTCAGGGATAAGGGTGTCAGGACGCTGAAGGGCACAGCGATGCTGAACAAAGAGTTCTTATCAGCCGTTTCTCTTGAGGTGGAAGCCAGAAACAACAGGGAACACATGAGGAGAATGTATTAAGTATCATATCTGATAATGTGTCACTGACCAACCAAAAATAAAGTGACTAGTCCATCTCTCCTCTCTCCCCTGAGGACAGGCCTTCCATTTCTGTCCCCTTCTTTGCCACCCTTATCTCCTCCATGATGATTTTTATATTACTTGCCAGAATTTTCTCTGGCTAGAGGTCCAGACAGGTTTTGTCATTAAAAAAAAAAAAAAAAAAAAAAAAAAAGAGTTATGTGAGGGTTGTCTTGTTTGTGGGGCTTTGAAGCCATCTCAGCATTTCAAGTGCCCCATGAGGAGTTAGGCTGTCCCTGCCTAGAGCAGACAGAGCTCAGGTGAAGGCAGGTGCATGTCCCATGACTATTTTTTTAAGTTCTGCAATGCTGTGAGAATTGCAATGGCATCTTCAGCGGCTTTAAGAGAAAGCAGCTCTGTTTCACTGTCTGAGGTGGACAGTGTCTGAGTGTTTTACCTCTGGCTGATGGTTTTGTCCCTGTATAACTCTTTGCTTTACTGGACCTCTTTCTTGGTGTGATCAGAGACACTATTAACTTCTTTCAGTATTGTTACTAAAAATTGTGAGCTGCTCTTTGAGCCTCAGCCCCCTTGGCTTTTGGTTTTGTGCAATGCACCAAAAACGTGATTGCGAGTGTGAGACCTTTCAAACGGTTTTAGTATCTTTCGAGCAAAGAATAACTAAAACAGGAAAATACTGTGCTAGTTACAGCTCATCTGTCATTGCTTGTGTATCTCAATTCTTGCTTCTAGTGAAGGGTTAGGTGAATCCTTTACTCTAACATTACGCAGAGAATAAGACAGTGTAAGAGAAATGGGTGTTTCCCAAATATAACTCGGGGATGTAACTCCCACCTTTGAAAGTACTTGAATCTGAAGATTCAAATAAGTCCACAGCAATTACAGCAGTTATAAAAACTGGGCTTAAAAGAAACAAAATTGCATCCCTCAAGGCTTCAGCATATAGACACTACTTTAAGAAAAAAAAAAAAAAAAAGGCTTAGGGGACTTAGTGTGATTTCAAGATATTCATAATTTGGAGGAAATGGTTGCATTACAAGAGCCTATCCTGATTACGGAACTTTTTAATCTCAATCCAAGATAAACATGTCTTCAACACCACATACACCTGAGTTGCCCTTTTAAATACCCAAAACCTTGATCCATATTCAGGGCTTTTTTTCTTGAGTCTCCCTGCTGTGATGAAAGAGTCATCTCATCTCGTATTAATTTTGTCTCGGTACATGGAATATTATTATGCTATAGCTTTTGGGGCAGGTTTTCTCGTATATTTCTGAGAATTTTAAAGCAGTTAAAGTAATAGCTAAAATTTCCACCTCACTTCCAGAAAACATGTTTTGTTTGCGAGAGGAAGGTGGTGTTACGCAAACTTGGCCGTGAGCAGTTGTCTTTAACAGCCATCGAAAGTCAAATATAGAACCAAATTTCTAGTAGTTCCTTAAGAGGCGAACCTTGTCCCCACCCTTCATGGGAAGGGAAGCAGGATCTGTGAAACCCCCCTGGTGCTCGCTTCCCTCGGCATTACTGACCTCCAGCCGGCCGGCCACATCTGCCACCTGTGGTATGGGTAAGGAGATGGGGTGAGTACGGGGACAGGCAAGTACCTGTCTCCGGGGATCCTTCTGCTTCTTGGAAGTGGGGACAACAAGCTAGCAGGGTCTAACCTGGGCTCAGGGACTGCAGGAGCAAGTTCAGGGCCTCGCAGCGGTGGTGGCAGCCCTGGGGAGAGCCCAAGTGCCCATCCCAGCCTGGTGGGCAGCACCCCGCTTCCCGGCGGGGGTATGCAAGAGCAGCAACTGCACAACAGGACTTAATTGTGTAGTCATTAATAATCGATTTTAACGCTCGTATTTTAACTGCCATTGAACTTGCAGTGTACTTTTGTGGCAGGAACTGGTTGGTTAACAAGATATTTTCAGTGCCATCTGGATTTGGACCGCATTACAATTAAACTATTGTACTTCTGTAGCCATAACATTGCACCACAGCTAACCGGGTTTGAGTTAGACCATTAACTTAATAAACTGCTTTCTGAGGAGACAAGAAGATTTCATGTCCCTGTTTTCTAAAATTAAATTTGTTGTACTACATAAAACAGTACATGCTCTTTACCACTTATTTACACAAAGCTTCTGTTGAATTCAGTGGAAGTTTTGCTGGCAAATTCAGAGCAAGGCTGTATTGAAATAATATTTACATCACACCACGCTTCTCCATTGTGCAGCTTACCCCTTCCCCTCATCCACTTCTTATTTAATTATGAAATATATTTAGAACTATAGGGACTTTAACAGTCATGTATGTATGGTTGTTAACTCTGTGTATATAAATATATAGACAGCTATATTCATTCATAATTAAACTCTCCACCATAAAAAACTTGATTCTAAAGATAGACAATTTGTCCCCAAGGGAAAGGAAAATAAAGCCCACTGATCTAAGGAAAAAAAAATCCAATAATGCCCCTCTGTCCCCCAAACCTATAATTACTATTTGGTATCTAAAGAATTTAATCATTCTTGGTCTTTTTGCTTCCACGGTCACGGACAAATCTCTCAAATTTTGATGTTCAAAATATAGACAAATTTTCAAAGCCCGAAAGTGATTTAAGAGCATGGTCTTCAATGAGATCAGTGGAGATTGGCATTTTTGAGTCATTTTTTTGTTTCTCACAAGAATATCCTGAACATATAATTTCCCATCAAAGCCAATATGGTCCTTGTGATGCCAAGCGGAGCAATTGACTTTTGGACAGCTGTACACAAAAGTATTCCGGTACTACTATGGTGACTGACAGGACCGAGTACTAATTTAGATGCCTAATTTTAAATCAAGGTAAATTAAAAAAAAACCCTGAATGACTTATCCCAAGTCGTACTATAAAGCTGTTCCTAGTTAGCTCTTCTTATCTGGGTCGCTCCAAAAATTTGACATCTGGGCTAAGCCAGTTGTCAGTGTGGAGAAACAAAATCTAACACAGAGCAATCAACCTGCCTGTTTTAGACATAACCAGGACACAACTCTCTAATTTAATCAAAAACTCATATTCTGGAACTGACATGCATTTTTATGGAAGAAACATAGCAAAAAAACCCCCAAACAAAATGGTAACAAAGTTAAATTTGAAGCCATTCTGTTCTCTTCATATTGACCTACTGCATGCGTCCCAACCACAAGAATGCCCAACACCTTTGCTGAGTGGAAGAAGACAAACGTGACCACCAGTCTTGGGGAATAACACTTCCTCACTAGAGATGCACTTACATACTCTGCTCTAGGGTAACCGGACACGTTGGGTGAATGCAAGTGTGAAAGTGTACACAATTGTAAATGCAAATGTTTTTAAGAAAGCGAAGGTGCATTTTAGAGTTTTTCAACCAGGTCAGTTGAAGGCAAGGTTGCCCTCAAGCTGTGTTTTGCCCTGTTGTGTTGTGTTGTGTTTTACTCCATCACTCTAAGATGCTTAACCTTTATAGAGTTGTACTTCCAGTGCACGAGACTAAATTTCCTAGCAGTTACTTTCTCTGAACCAAAAGAGAAAGGGAACATCTCTATGAGGATCCTTTAGCACAAATGCATAAGAAGGTTGTGTCACTGGAGTGCTGCAAAGCTACCCTGAAGCAGTAAAGTGGTGAGCAAGTGGGCAAAGGCCCAGGATTTGTTTCATGGTCATTCTGTTACTTTTAGCAGCTTCTTGGGACTGTACCAGTATGTTGCCCATCTAGATGATAGGTAAAGTGGGCTGGGCAGTGTTGTGGTCACATCTGTCTGTAACTGGCCTTGCTCCAACGGGACAGATTCTGCTGAGTTGTGAAAGCACATGGCTGCAGGCTGTTGTCAGCACAAGGCTGGGAACTGAACAAACTCTTTCCTGCAAGCGATAATTATACCATGGTTCAGTAACGGAGTGCTTGCAAAACCAGGCACAGCCAAGCGCAAAATAACCTTGCTGATCAAGCAGCCGTGCCCATTGGGATCTATTAACTTTTCATCTTGGCAGAGACTATATAGGTGCGTTCAAAACCTGTTGGTTTGATGTTCCTTCAGGAAAAAATTAAGTGTAGGCTAAGGAGAAGCTGCTCCTCAAGTCTCAGGCTACACGTATTGTAGGAAGTACTTGTTGTTTGCCTCAGTTATGCATGATGTTTCAAAGCCTCCCTTCTTCCGAGGGTGTTCAATCCAGCTGCTTCCCTTTGCGTAAGTGGAATCCCCCTCTTCAGCTCCCTGCTGATAGGGGATGAAGCAAGATAATGCAGCACAAAATAATTTTCCCCTTTTTGGGTGTTTAATGAATTGTGACTTTGAAACGCAGAGTAAATCTGCTTAAATAAAGCAAATCTAACCAAATTCAGATAAAACTTTACTTAGGGTTGTATTAAGTGTCTAAATGGTCACACTGGCAGTAATAAAGAGACTTCATCTCCTCTCATGTCCATGTCCCGAAGTCCTACGTCTTAGCCTGAGTTGCTAGTGCCAGGCAGCCTTCATAACAAACAGAGCAGAGAAGAAAACTCTGGAGACCTCTGTGCAGCCCTCAGTCAGCTGTCTGTGGTCAGTGAAACAAATCACCTCCTGGAGATTTCTCTCCAGTAAGAGGATCACCTCAGGTAGAGATGTCTAAATTTGAAGTATCTAAACTTTGGCAAGATGAATCCTGTCAGGTAAAAATGTATGGCAAGGAATAGGGCTTGGCTTGAAGAATTTATTATTTATGTAGGGAAGGCATGGAAAAAGGCAGCAGAAGGACAGCACAAAGAGGGGGCAGAAATTGGCGAAGGTGATCCAGGTCCTCAGTCATTGCATGCGAATGCACCCTTGTTGTCCTGAGGTAAAGTTCTTCACCATATATCTTGAATCCATTTTAATCCACTTTGTGTTATTAATTTTGCCATGTTCCTCTGAACTTCCTTGTTAAGTCAGAGTCTTAAGCAATAGCTGAAAGCCTGAGGGTGGGGAAAGGGAGAAGGAAGGATGAGAGGAGACTTCTCACACTTCACAGCCTAATCTGAAAAAGGAAGTGCAGAAAGTTTTGCAAGGTAATCAGACCCTCAAAATAACGTTGAGCCTGTTTCACAGCTAGTTTCAGAGCCAGTTTCATGGATGCAGTGAGCCAAACACAGTTCCACTGCAAACCAGTTCAGCAAAGGACTTTACTGGAGCTTCTCTCACTTGTACTGATTTGAAAATGGCCAAATAAACAAAGGAAACTTTATTTTTTCTGACTATTATATAAACTGATTATGACAGTGCTGTAAGTGGAAATTCGCAATCTATAGCATGTGGGTTGTGGGCTGGAACTGTGGAAACACCTTTCAGATCACTTTGCATTTTTTCTCTTCTTAATTTCCATTGGCTAAATGTAATCAATATGCCTGATGAGCATGAAATATTATTCTAATTTTGGGTTTTTTTGCAGAAATGAATTGCTTTAACTGCAACATAGATGGTACATGAATGTAAATATAGGGGGTCAGTGTACAATATTGACAGTCTTTAACATTAGATGTGTTCGACCCTGGGGAAAAAAAGGTGGAAAAGCAGAAATAAAATGAAAATAGTTTCAAAACCGGACCATTCACCACCCAACAGAAACACGAATGAGATGGCAGACTCAAAAGATGAGAATTAAGAATGGTTTGTAACATGAAATAAAAAGAAAGACATTGATGAAATTTAAAAACATCAGCATTTCAGGGGTTTCCTTAAACAAAATTTAACCTGTGAATCAAGTAAACTTTGCCTCCCTGTTCTAAAATGAGTCTTCTTATGAAAAACTTCAATGTTCTTTTTCATCTTAACTTTCCACAATCTTCAGTCTCTGGGCTTAACATCTATTTTAAAAAAAAGGCTAAAAATAGGACAGTGAAATGTAATGACTTTGAGCAATAACAGCATGACTCAGACTACTTTTTCTTAGAGTCCACTGTCAACTCAAACTAAGGGTGGCCTCTGTACAGTTTTAATTGCTAATGTGAGGCCATCTTTCTTGCAGAACTTTGGTAAAGACAGCTGAAATTTTGGTTGTATAAATTATGATGCCATATAAACTTTAATTAAAGGGATCCAGATACTCAGCTACCATATCTCAGGATTTAATGAAATGAGTTATAGCAAGTCATGATCTCAGCCAATGTGACCAGCATACAGAGATGAGGATGGTGATTTACCTTACTCATGTAAGATAACTCCAAGACCTTATAATTGACAGCATCTGTAGCTCGTTGGCCTTCCTGTATTTAATGATGATAAAACAAAGCCTTTCCACTGCAGTGTAGGAAATTTTCAAGTTCTTTTTCTGCAAATGTTGCAGGACCTTTGGGGTAACATAATTCCCACTGCTGGTATCTGGGTGCTTGAGAGCCCAGTCAAGAAGGGGTGTCTTGAGGTGGGTGGTGATAAGTGTGAGGCAGGTACCATAGAAAGAGAAGCTGTTTCCCAGTCTATTTAGGAAACCACAGGCAGCTGGGGTTGACTTTGCCATGTGTCTGCCAAATGCTTTTGGGTGTTTTCTGCTCTGTCTCAGAGTGGATGATGTTGGGGTTGCTGCTCAAAGCACCCAGTTCAGCAGCTGGAAAGTAAGTCTCTCTTTCTTGAAAGGTTCCCTGAGTAAAAGCCAGAACCTGAATACTGTCTGTTTCCCCCCCTGAGGAGTAAATCATTCTGGAAGTGCCTGTGACTCCCACAGGTAAAGGGAGCGTATGTGTTACCTTGGTGCCTACAGATGCTTGATCAGCTCTGTAGCTTCTCGTGCTTTATAGCGAAGTCCTTGAAAAAAGATGTCCAACCAATTATAAACAGCAACAGGAATTTTAATTTATCTTTATAGTTACTAACATGATAGCAGGGTGACATACTCCTACTTTTTAACCAAATTGAATTAATCAAATTTATCTTTTTCTTTGATGTGCACGACTCCTGTTCATTCTGCAAAATGCTCAAAGGGTTAAATTAAAGATGAAATAGAACACAGTAACATGCAGAAGAGCCTCCCCCTCCTTCAAATCATATTTAAATGATAAAAAGCCTTTCTACAGGGTTAGATCCAAACTGTGGACTTCCTGTTACATTTAATAATGTAACCTCATACATAATGATAAAACTTAATTCTTGTCAATTCAATTTTTGCAATTACCATAATTATTTATGTCAGAAAATAATTGAAACAATTTGTTTTCTGTTTGTTTGAATATTGCTTAAAATTCACTATTTTTATGAACAAACATTTTTCTATCAGTTTTTTTTTCACAGGACTTTAATTTTCAAGATCTTCTTTCGTGTTAATTCTATTGACTTAATTATTTTTCTCCACATTGCTATTTTTGAATTCACACCATTGCAATTAGATTTTATTTTAAATGTTAGCTGAGGAGAAATTATGTTACATTTGTATGTTAGAGAGATGTGCCGAGAGTGTGTGACAATGAGGACAATCGCAGTTTCATATTTGGAAAATGTCAACAACTTTATTAAACTAAATTAAATAAGGTATCTTCAAAGACATACATATTCAGCAGCTATGGAAATCTGGAATACCACTGTTTTTTTGCTTCTTTTCGTCAAAGAGGTGCATGAAAAACTGTCAAGGAAATTAAAAATATCTTATAAATGTTGTTATTTAAGATTTTTGAGCATAACTTTAAATGCCTGTGGAATTAATCACTACAGATGTTCAGATTTTGTGCAAGTGAAGAATATTCATAACTGAATGTTATGGTACATTAAAGTAAAATAACCTCCTATTCAGAACTTCCTATTTCACCATCACTAACTTTCAGCTTAGTGAATCCCATCATATATATCCCATATATATATCTCCCATATATAATTTCCCTTCCTTTTTCCTGAATACCCGAAAAAGTATACCGTTTGAGACAAGTAGATGTTGTATTACTTTTTCTAATTATTATGTTGGCATAAGCTGCCTACACTGAGCCCGATTTGTCCAAAACCGATAGGAATTCAAGGTTAAGTGACCGAATCAAACTCTGATTAGAGTTGTATATAGGTATTTAAATAATGAGACAGGATTAAAACACAGATCCATGATGGTGCTTAGGGTATATTTAGGATTTGTTTTTTACTGGCTTCCACAAAAACTAAGTCTTTAAAAAGGAGGGATCCAACTGGGACATGGAATAGAGCTCTCTTGTTCTGGTGATGGGACATGACAAACACACTGCTCTTCAAATTGCACTAACGTCTCTAGAAATTATAATTACAATTGGTGGAAATTATATTTCAACTACTCCTACAAAACCCAAGATAATATAACATGATAAGAACTAAGAAATTGCTGAACGATTGCAATCCTCATAAAAGCTAATAGCGGGACTGAGAATACATGTAAGAGCTCACTGAAGACGGGTAGTCGGTGTATGTAGTAGCCAAAGGAATTCTCATCAGTCTGCATTAGTCACACTTCTCTTTGCATGGTAAAGATCAACACCCGACTCTGCTTTCTGCTGACTCTCACGTTTCCTTAAGGCACTTGTGTCTGTATAGAACACGAAGCTGCTACCTGCATCCAGGACAAAAGAGATTCAGAAACTGATCCTAACTTTGTTCTCCTATAAAGGCCTTTGTTGACTTGAATGTCAATGTTATATTTTGTTGGGGTTTTTTTTAAGTGTGCATATTTTCAGGTTTAGCAGGATTAAACCAAAACAAAATCTAATGAATATTATTGTGCAATTCATGTTACAGGTCACTTGAATCTATGAGAGTCAGCATGGTAATTAATTTAATTTTGACTAAGAAATTCAAAACAGAATTCCTCTCCAGGTTCATGAACAGATGTCTAGGATAGCAGAAGCATCTATTTAATGCTAACTTTGTGTCCCATTTCTGCATGTGGTCTTTAATGCCTGAGCTAAAATTGTCCTATGTCTAGACTTGTCTCTCTAAGTTCACATTTCGAAACCTAGATAGAAGTGCTTCTGAGAGTGGTTGCTGTCTATGGTATTTTGTACCCCATACAGCTTTCCATGGCGGTGGTTTTCCATACTTGTAAGAAACAGTTCATTTGCACTGAATGTCCTAGAGAAAAAGTGAAACATAACTTTCAGATGACATGAGTTTGATTGTTTTACTCCATTGCATGTGTCAAGTGCATTGAGCTGCAACTTCAGAAAGTGGAAGAAAAGCTGGACACGAGCAACAATTTGTGCTTACAGCCCAGAAAGCCAGTCATCTCCTGGACTGCATCAAAAGAAGTGTGGCTGGCAGGTTGAGGGAGGTTATTCTGCCCCTCTGCTCCACTCTGGTGAGACCCCACCTGGAGAACTGCATCCAGCTCTGGAGTCCTTGGTACAGAAAGGACGTGAATCTGTTGGAATGGGTCCAGAGCAGGGCCACAAAAGTTATCAGAGGGATAGAGCACCTCTCCTATGAGGAAGGGGCTGGGAGAGTTGGGGTTGTTTGACCTTGAGAAAAGAAGGCTCTCGGGAGACCTTATTGTGGCCTTTCAATACTTAAAAGGAGCTTATAAGAAAGATGGGGACAGACTTTTTAGTAGGGCCTGTAGCGATAGGACAAGGGGCAATGGTTTTAAACTAAAAGAGGGCAGACTGACATTAAGTATAAGGAAGAAATTTTTTACAATGAGGGTATGAAACACCGACACAGGTTGCCCAGAGAGGTGGTAGATAACCCGTCTCTGGAAACATTCAAGGTGAGGTTGGACGGGGCTCTGAGCAACCTGATGTAGTTGAAGATTTCCCTGCTCATTGCAGGGGGGTTGGGATAGACGACCTTTAAAGGTCCCTTCCAACCCAAACCATTCTATGATTTGATGAAGTGATGTCAGGATTGTTATTTCCAAGTGTCAGCCAGTGTCCTGCCCCGTGTATAACGCATGCTAAAGACGAACAGTGTGCTTGCATCCTGTGAAACTCCACGATGGAGAAGAAAATCTCATCCCCATTGTGGTCTGTTCAGTCTGTTCATTAGGGTTGTTGAAGTAGCCCTTGAAGTTTTTCTGTCTTGTTTTCAACTGGTAGCAATTTAAATAGTGCTTGACCCACCTCAAAATGTTGAGTGCACGTGGAGTTAGTGGCTCTATGTACTTACTTCAGGGGTTTGGGTGTGGCTTATTTAGATATGTCTTATGCTCATTAAAGCTGTGTTTTGCAGCTTTCGTAGTTGTGATCATGGACTGATTCGTAGGGCTGCCCTGCTCTGAGAGAGCTTTTGTTGTCTACAGAGTCCCACTGATAGAAAAGTGGTGAGAGTGAGCAGGGAACTAAGCTCTCATAATTTGAAGCACACAAAAAAGGCAGACTTTTGTCTCTATTTGAGGGAAAAGCTAATTTAGAAATATCAGTAATCATAATAGACCTCACTTTTTCATTTCAAGATATAAAAAATACATGTTGAAGCCAACAAGATTAATTAATGTAAGGAGATGAGAAACTCAAGTGCATGGAGAGTTTTGAGACAAACTGCAAGTCTTTTATTCTGCTTTAAAAGCTTAGTGTGTTTGCCCATCTATAGGAAGGCATGTATGAGAAAGAGAGAGAAATACATGCATATTTGTATTACCATTTAAGGTTGTCATTTCAGTTTCTCATTCTTTACTGAAGAGAAAGATGGGAAGGAGATTTTCTCTTTTACAGTTGGGTAAAGGCCACCTGTGTTGATCTGCCCTAGAACTTGGTCATCTCCCATTGGGGGATCTGTTTCCAATGCCATGGTAGAGCTGGATCTGAAAAGAGGGCCTGTACAGGAGGAATGTTTGTCAAAAAGGTCAGAATAAGAGACAAACCCACCAATAATAACAGACACTTTCATTTATAGAGAATTGGTTATTAGTTGTTTTTTGTATGACTACAGTATTACATAATTATGCCATTGCAATTTAATTCAGTTCACTCAGTCATGAGGAGGGAATTCAGATAAGTGTGTAAGATTCAATTAGAAAAAAAATAATTAAGTTTGTCTTCTGAATGTTCTAAATGTCTGTCTGCCTTTGCTCTGTGGTCAGGGATAGAGGTCTCATTTGGAAAGGAGAGTAGAGGGGGAAAGGAGTAGCAGATGTCTTCACGTTAGGTATTGCCTGCTCAGCTGTATGATATCTACACCCCTTTATATATCTGAATTCATAATTCAGAAAAATTAATAAACCCATATCTATAAAAACATAAATAAAATCACATAAACTCATCTAAAAATGAAAACCACGCTTTGCAGGGCAAGTGAGACTGTGAGAGACAGCTTTTTTCTCAAACAGCATCTTAGCCACTCTGCTTTCTCTAGAAGAGTGAGAGCCACACCTAGAGTAGGGACCTGTCACTGTGCCTTTGTGTGTTTGCCATACCTCTTAGATATATTTAGAAAACATATCCCTATTGATATACTTCTTGCAGGAATGTAAAACTTTAGATAACATTTTGGATCTAAACTAACCCATAAATAGACAACATTATTTTTTTGGTCTCGGTCTTACTGAGTGCTATTGTTTCGGAATTACTGCGTTGACAGAGACAGGTCTACAAACCTGCTGTAGTTTTGAAAAATTGCCTGCATATATTAACTAGTCCTTAGCCATGTGGTCCTATTGTGCAAATACTGCATGAGGTTGTAGGGATTGTAGAGGTAAGCCCTGGTAATTGAATAACCGGTGTTCCAGGTGGAGCCTGAGGTGGGATGCAAGTGTTTGCGGTGGCTGCCTGTCTTCTTCCTACATCTCTCTCACTTTCATAAGCAATACAATTCACACACAATTACTTTTTTCTTCCAGAAAAGTTGAACAGTTGGTGCCAGCCTACATAATGGCTAGCTATTGTAATGCCTTCTTTTTTTTTATTAACAAAAGCACTCTGAATATTCATAAAAAGTTGACATTATTTCACTAGCTGTTGCAGGTGTATGGGTAAGCCTACTGAAGAGAGTATCGTGCTCTCTGCTGGATGTCTGCATGAATGTTTCTAAAACATGACTTCCCACAAGCACAGAGGACCATATAGCAAGGCAATTAATAGGCAATGAATGTGTGTTCCCCATCTCTCGTTCCTGCTCTCTTTCTTGTTAGTTGAGAGCTGTATTTATTAATACTTCTTTCATAAATCTGTGAGATCCTAATCAAGCTCTCCAATAGAAAGACAGAAATGGGTGTTTGTCAAATTTCTCAGCCCTTTTGACTTCCTCAGTTTTAACAAAGAGATTTTTATATATTGGATTTTTAACGGTATTACAGAAACAAGACCTTCAGAGTTTATTTCAAAATCAGAGTTGCACTCCAGGAGCTCAAAAATTTCCAGTCATGTTCAAAAAGCAGGAAATCTGACACGTTGCAAAGCTGGTGCTTATAAAACTATTTGTTGATTGTGCCTCCTGAGCAACCTGTGACATGGGGCAGAGCCTGAAATTTTGTTCTGAGTTTGCGAAATGTATAGGGTGAGGGGTTTCTGGTATATCACAGGCTCTTAGGAGCAACATGGTTACTGAGTGTGCATGCAGTGGAGCTGCATGGATCAAGCAGGTTGCAGGTGCTGGGCTGCCAAGACATCAGGAGGTACATATAAGTGTTGATGATGGGCTGGAGCCCCCTTTCATTCCTTGCGCGTGTTCTACCACCACTTGTCTGTGCTGCTATAATGCAATTAATAAATAATAATAAGGTATAATGGACAGCTTTGGCCCGCTGACATTTTGAAGTAGTATAAATGGGGGGAGAGCTTATGATGAGAGAGTTAGGATGTGCAAAAATCATCCTCTATTTGGCTCACCAAAGAGCTATTGGAAAGAAAGATGCGTAAATCTCTGCTGTAGTGAGCATTAATCAGATTGGGAACCTGCTGCATAGAAGCAAATGTCCTGGTTTTCCCATGAGCTTCAGAGTTATACTTTCAAGAATAATTACTACTTTCTGAATTTTGGCCTCCTGCCCCAAGAGTGTCTTCTGCTCTCTGGCCATACAGGCATTGCTGCCTGCCTCAAATACACCCTACTTCTGTCACATCCTATAGTGAAAGAGAGTGCCCATATTCAAAAGCAAATACAAATGACACAGTAAAGATGAATTACATATTTTTTTTTCTAAATTCTGTGCTTTGCAATAAAACTCCTGCATCTGAAGTTTGTGATTCTGTCCATTACTCCAAGTCTCTATGCTAATTTTTATCCATTGTTTTTCACCTCCACATGGATTAGGAGCTGCTTGTGAACTTACAGCCTGCAGATCCACAGAACATGTTGTAAGAGCTGCAAATCAACAGAAAGCAGATGCTTAACATCTGTACATCACCCTACAGAGAGCAACACACTGACACCACACCGCTGGGGGGTGAAGCAGATGTGCAGAGGGAGTATAGCGATGCTGAATATTTGTTGTCTCTTCCTTGACCTTCTTGACCAGGATTCAGTGGTTCCAGAAAACATAACTGCTGTGATAATGAACCAGCAGAAATAATTTGCAAGAATTAGATCCAGAACATTTTTTTAGATGTGTACTCTTCTCATGAAATAAATAGCCAGATCTCTTATTATGGAAATTAATTGCTCCCATGCCTCTCTGTATGTTGGCTTGCTGCTATGAGGAGCAGGATTACTTCTAAATACTCAGTATGACACTGTGGCTGTGATAGGCTTTTAATACACACACACACATATGTAACAGAACTAGGTTTTAATCCCAGCTCTATCTGAACTAGCTTTATCTGAACTCCCAGTTAGTTTAGTTGTAAGACTGGTGAATGGCTATTATCCCCCAACATATAAAGCCTTTTTGCATATTAATGGCAATAAGCATTAGGAAAATATTTAGAGCAGTTGATGGACTTGCTGGGACTACAAGTTGCTGTGTCTGGGTCTGGGGTTAGCCGAGACTCATAGCCAACTTCTGCTGCAGTGAGTGGAAGAGGAGCCATGTCTTCCTGGGGTACATTCATAACTTTTTTTTTTTTTTTTTTTTTTTCTACAGCAGGCTGCAAAAGCCATAAATTTGAACAGAATAGGCAGCTGTGCTCCACACAGGGGTTGGGGTCGAGGTGAGGCAGTGTATAATTCATTCAGTTCTGAAGTTTTTTGCATGGTGGTGGTTCTGCTACTTGTAGAAACAAAACCTTTTAAATGCAAGTTTTACGGATAAATAGGAAACAACGAATAACATTTTCCTAATAAGTGAAGCCACTTTAGAGATTCTTGAAGTACATTTGGGAGGCTGGGTTGACAAAACAGTACCTTGTGGACACGTTCCACCATTTCATAACAGAGTTGTTACTAGATCTATCTACACTTAGTACTTAGTACTTAGTACTCTTATCTACTTAGAACTATTACACTTACTCATTAGGCCAGATCCCAGAACTCTGTTCCTCAACTCTCGTATAGGTACAAAAGTGAGGAGAAATACAAAGCCCAAAATAGATGGATTTTTTTGTGTTGAAGACACTGACTTAAAAATATAAAAGTATAACTTGTCATCAGGTGTAAGCGTGCTTGGCTGCCTTTGACTCCACTGCAGCCGCATTGATTGACACAACCTAAAGACCCAAGCCTAATTTTTTTTATATTTCTCTCATAGTTTTGATAGCAAAACCACTGTTCGAGTCTTTCTTTTAAAACAAAGAGTGCATGTAAAACATGCCCTTTACGTTCATCAGACATACTGTTGAATTTGATAGTCCTATCATTTGTAAGCTACATATATTGTTGCTTTAATGCATTCCCTCACTACTTTGATAAAAGCCTTAAGATGTTGCCACTAATCCTTTGATGTTTCCTTCTGATGTTACAGCACCTCTTTTTTTTTTTTCTTCTCTTCCAAAAAATCTGTTTTGCATAAACATGAGCAGGCAAGACATTTCTAGTTAAGGATAGAAACATCAGGTTCTATCAATAAAAGGACAAAATGAGAAGGTATATCCAGACTTTTATACACTTTTGCCAAGCCCTTATAGATGAAAAAATACCCTGTATGGGTGTGAACATATTAGAGCAAACACATTTCACTAGTTTAACCAAAAAAATTAAAAAAGCAACCTAAGCTACAGTGAATTTTCTTGTGATGCAACAATTAATTTCTTAATAGGCTGTTATAGTAACTTCGGGAGAATAAATCTTATACTGATAAGAAAATACTTGCATGTCTAGTCTTGTCCATAAACTAACAGGGATTAACTGGTTATCACAGAAGAGGAAAGACTGAATTTTGATATTTAGCTTCAAAGCCATATGCCTTATCTTAAAAAATAAAATTCCTTAGTCTGTTTTTTTACTGGGACTAAGTAAGGGATTAGTAGTAGTAATAGAAGAAGAGATGTTTCAACTAAAGGTCCCAGTGAAGAGAAGGTGCCACTATCCCAGTGGGACTGAAATAATTCTTGCCCCAAAGATTTTCCAAAATGAAAAATGTATCATAATAGTGATAAATAAATATTATAATTCACATTTATCAGGAAAAATAGGTTAAATATTTTGCTCAAGGCTGTATAAGGAAAATGTAGCAAGGGCAGGGACTTAATACACAGAAGTCCTGTGTCCCAGTC
>NW_009648878.1:715632-718832 GCF_000708025.1 Charadrius vociferus | reverse complement strand
ATGAATGGCATGACTGTTTTGCTGCTTTCAGGAAGAACCCAGTGCAGTGGAGCCACAACATGGTCTGGTGATTAAAGAATGTTAACTTAAGCCAAGAAAGGCCAGTTTGTCATCTTGCTTCTTCCAAGACATACACGCCCTTTGGCTAGTCAAAATTTTTACTGGTTTCAAGAGCAGAAGATGAGATCTCATACTACTTTACAGCTATAAACTGAATTTGCAAATCCTTTTTAAAGGTTTTTATGACCAATTCTCAGTAATGTAAATAGGCATAAAATATGACTTCTTTGTCACACAACCAAAGCATAGTACATGTCTTAAGGACTTGTTTCATAGCTCACTAATGCAGGATGCCCTTGACAATTACTTCTTAAAACTTCAGTCCTACAAGCAATTGTCCGTGTAAGTATTTCCCTGAAATCAGTGAAAGCCCTTCATAGGGTAAAATGGGAGAAATGTAGGTAGTTGCAGATGAGGGCCTATAAAGGTATCAGCAAGGAGAAAGACATTCTTGTACCAATAAGCAGTGATTAACAAAACCGAAACAATCCCCCCACTTTCACCCTCTCCCCAAATGAGATGGAAGTAAGTAGAGACAAAGTAAGCTCCTACTTAGCTAAGGAGAAACAGGGGAATTGGAAATACGTAGGTTAAATGAAAATTATTTAACTGTAGAATCAAAAACAATGCGACCACAAAAAGTTCTAGAGGAACAGAAAAATGGAAGGAACGAAGTGATTCTTGAGAATTAATATTTGTTAAACACACTTATTTCTTCACCCTACCTCAAATCAACTACTATTTTTGTGTCCACCTTTTGTCTTTGCTGTGTTAAAGCTACTGAGCTTGGACTTGGGTGGATGGAGACATGGCCTTTAACTTCCATTGATCACTAGTAGAGAAAGTCACAACTGTGAAAGGTCCCTTTTTTTCCTAATCTGCAATACTCTGTATGGTCTGTTTTAATACTGATTGATTTTACTGTAGAGCTGTAGACCAGAATCTGGAATTTATGCCGTTGATCAGAGTGTGAATAATCTCTATATACAAAGACTTCTCTCTATATATACATATATATTTTCTATATATCCTGTGCAGGCCACTTCTTGCTGTAATCCTGTTTTCACCTTCTTACGAGCTTTTGTCTTGCTTACGTTAATCTTCAGAGACAGTATCCAGTCCTGAAACCTACAGTAAAAAAACTTAGAATTTTACTGTACAGAAGTCATTGGTACCACGAGTCATTTTAACTTGCCTTGCTTCTATGCAAGGAGTTTTTCTGTACCTGTCACATCAAGGGAATCCCAGTGTCTTACATCAGACCTCCCAGATAGTGAGTTTTAAAGGTAGATTTAGGAAACTAATATCCATGTTCACCTCCCTTGTAACACACTCATTATTGAAGTCTAAATCCTAGGACTACTGGACACTGGTACACTGAAATTGAGATCTGTATACTGGGATTGAGAGAAGAAATGTTAACAGCGGAGTTTTCTCTGGCTTTTACTGAATCCTCAGCCAAAAAAAAAAAAATCATTAGGTCCCTCACTTCTCAGTATTTGAAGTATGGTTAGTAACTAAGTTAGCTGTTGCTTGGGGATGGTCTTCCATAAGACACCTTTCCCCTCCCATTCACGGCAGCTTTTGCACAGTGGACACTCACCTTGCACACTTTGACATAAAATCTGGTTAAAATAATTTTCTGTGTACATTCTCTAAACAGTGAAACTGTACTGCTGGTACTGTCTTCTTGTCTATGGGGGAGGATAGGCTGCTGGGATTTGCCTTAATGAAGCAGCTAAAACTTTAAATGTTTTGCCTGCCATTTCAGTGTCTGGTCCAAAATTTTCCATCTTGAAGAAAACCCTAGCAACAAACCAACCAGGTCTACTCTGGATCCATAAGATGATCAAAAAGTCCTGCTGGGTGTATTGCTGTTTCTTGTTTTGCTGGTAGTCTTTTGTATGATCCCCAGCCCATGCTGGTAAAGGACTTTCTGACTGATGTACTCCTGTGATCTCTTCAGCTGCAGCTGTAACATCAGAACCCTTTGTTCTGTGCAAATACAGAAAGTGAGCTAATCAGGATTTTCTGCATCCAAGCTTGTTTTTATGTTGAGCACATTCTATTTCTTTGTTTTCTTTAATTGTTAAACATCTCTTCTACATAAGCATCCAGGACATTTTCATGTGCCAAACTGGGAACTCCAATCCTTCATGTTTATTATGGCTGCACTGTTTCGTGCTGCTTACTGCCAGGGCCAGTTTTAGACTTGGAACCTAAGTAAACTATCCACTAGAAAAATGGAATAAGGTCTAAATTTCTTATTATTATTATGTTTCAGCTTTCTCTGGTTGTTATTTTTTTCTCTGCTTCCAACCTTGTGTAATTGCCTTAACTTGGTTTTCCTTTTCTTCTTTTAAGGTTGTTTAGTTTTCATTATGATGACAGATTCATCTTTCTTTTCCTTCACAGTTTTATTCTACCTACTGTCTCAGTGAAGGGTTTTATTTTTGCTTTCAAGTGTTCCGGCTAGAAATAGAGGGATACCCAAAATACCTTCTAAGTAGAGACTGAACTTAATGTTCTTTCCATTGCTTAGTCTTCTGACAGCTTTTTATCAAGCCCTAATTTTTTCTACTTACATTATCAGCCTAATCTAGCCAGTTGGTCTAACTTTTCTAATTTTTCTTAGTCATAGTGTTTTCCTCCTTCCTAATTGTTTTAAACCCAGTTCTCGTTCTGCACCTCTTCAGGTAGTATTTCCTGCTCTTCCCACTACTTTGAACATTGCCTTAGAGCCTTCCAGCAAACGGGAGAATAATGCCATCTGCAAATCTCAGGTGACCTGAGTATTATCCTCTAATACTGCTATGCTTAGTTTCTCATTCAAGTTTTGCAGAGACCTTCATGCAGGAGAAAAGGGGGATGGTGATATAATTGAAAAGGACCTTTCCACTTTCCTCGTCAAATGTAAATTTCAACTCAACTGCACTATAAATGCTTTTGAAGAGAGAAAAATTTGCAATAATGTAAAGTGTACCCTTGGAAGTGAAAACAAAACTTTTGTAGGTGACAAGAAATTCTTACTTCAGGAATTGAAAACGCGGATTAAATTTAGCTGGGCTGGAGACTCATGGGTAAATGTGAAGAGCTACATTCGTCTGCTGGAGATCCAGCCATGTGGAGTGACAGCAGGA
>NW_009648878.1:628848-715618 GCF_000708025.1 Charadrius vociferus | reverse complement strand
CAAGTAGTGGAATTTTGTAATCTTTGGGGAAGGATACTCTTGCCCATTATAGAGACCGTCCTGACTATAGCAGTGAGCTGTGCACTCACACAGCTGTGGTCAAAGAGGAAGGAACAAGGCAGACAAACAGCTTAGAGACCAGCACAGCTATAGCCTGAGGCCACATTTACTTATGCTGTCCTTTCTGTTGGTTTTCTGTAAGAAAGCCTTCCTCATTCTGGCAAGCATTTCTGCACCTGTTAATTCAGTGGGGTGGTCCTGAGTGACACCAATGTACGGAAAAATCTGGACTTGATTGAGAAAAATAGCGGTGTTACCAAAGTGTAACCATCTTACATATATGCTCTGCACACAGCTGAGGAAAAGGTGATGAGTCCAAGTAAATCTCAACAAATTGTGTTGTTAAACTACTTTGAAACAGTGCTGAATAAACTGGGACTGTAAACTGGGTTGAGAGTTACCCTAGTGTTTGATGTTGAAGATAATTAGCTCATTCTAGATTATGATAATAGAAGACTGTAATAGGGAGAGTTCTGCCTCTGTGTTTGGGCTTTGTGGCCTTTTGAATGGACACAGTGATGACAGGCTGACAAAATGATTGAAGGAAACTACTTACATGGCCATACTATTATGCTATAGATTTCTTTCAGCATCTATTCTTCAGTTAATAATACATTTAAGACTCAGATAGGAAGTTTCTTTCCTTAAAAGTGCTGTATCATTTCTTCTTCTTTAACTGAAATTCCACCTTAAAAGTGCTGTATCATTTCTTCTTTAACTGAAATTCCTGCCAGAGTTAAGGAAATACCCTTGTGAACCACTTCTTGTTTTTGTCCCTCAAACCAACTGGATGTACACAAACAGTGACATACATTATCCATGGCCAGATTTATACTGGTCTTTTCTTGTGTGCTCTGCTGTGTTTGGGTACCTGGGCTCTGAGGTGATGCTGTTTTGTAGAGGTGATAAAACTGATAGAAATCCAGCTGCTGCTGCCGGTACGTAACTATGCTGGCAAACCAATGTTTCTGCACTTTAACTGTGTGACGAAAATCAGGCTAATCGGTTCCTACTTTATTTTGCACGTGTGGCAGAATCACAGTTTTATCTGCCGTCTTCTTAACGCAGAACAAAGAGACTACCGCTTGCCTTCTTTTCATAACATGGCCTACTGATTATGCTAGTAAATGATAATTAACTCACTTGATAATTAAATAAATTTCTTAATACTAATAAACTCACTTACTATATCTTTATGTTAATTTTCCCAGAACACCACTTTGTTGCAGTACAAACACTGTGACATGTTTTCCTGGTGCAAGTTCTGTAGCAACATACTGAAGACTCTTTAAAATACCGTCATCATTTTTAAATATTCTTACTTTCAGCTAAAACAATTAATTTGGGGGGCAGAAAGATTTCACACAGATAAATATCTATGACAATCATTTTTCTAAGCAATCCTAACTTAACTTATTTTTAACTTGTACATTCCTTTCCACATTAGGACTGTTGCATTTGAAAGACTTGCTCTGTACAATACAGCTTATAATTAATGCTCTTAATAATGACTTACCAGTACTAATCTTTAATTCCATATTCACACAGAACTCTCATTTAAACTGAGTGGGAGTTTCTCTTGATTAATCCCAGAAAAAATCAATCATCTTTTGTTAATTAACATGTTTTTATTTAGTGGATATTGGCTGAAAGCTGTTGAGTAGTTTGAGCTTACCCTAACATCACTCCTCCAGCTCCTATTCTGTACTGTCTTCTAAGTGCACAAGTGTTTGTTGTACCCGAATTGAAATGGAAATGCTGTAAAGCACAACTCTAACACTGAAGGACATGTACTCGTTTCTGCTAGGCTGTCTTTTGATTCTATTAATGCTGTTTTTACAGCAGTTCTTGTTCTAAAGGTTTTTAAAGGCTGATTTCAGAATTGAAGCAATTATAAAAAGAACTGAATTTTGATCTGTTGTACAGTAAAATTGGTATTAATATCTTCTCTTGTGGTTTTGTTTTTTTGGCCAATTTAGTTACTGCTGACTGGAGCATGTTGTGGACTAAGGTTAGTTTAAATACATGTCAAAAGGCAGGGGTGCTTGCTCGGTTCAGTACTGAAAGTACCAATTACGCTATTTTTGTGAGATTTCCAGTCAACTGCGGAGTACAGCAAAACATGTGTCTGGAACCTTGCACTCTCTAAGTGTTCCTTGAATGAATTCTCGGCTTACCTTCTCTTTAGTAGATATTTGTCTGTTAGGCTGAAAAGTATCTTTTCAGACTCAAACAGGCAAAACTATAGTTCATAAAAAATTCATCAAAATAAGTTATAAAATTGTAAGTAAAAATTTATATTCATTATAATTTCTGGTCATAGTTGATGTTTTCTCACTAATGGCTAGGCTTTTTATTTAAATCTTATTTGTAAGAATAGCGGCAAAAATAAAGCCTACAAAATTATTAAAATATTTCAAGAACCACATGATAACTGCAGTGTAAATGCACTGTTACTACTCTCAGAACGTAAGTGTAAGGGTATTGCCGAGAGAATATACTGATTTGTAGCTGGTGTTCAAGTACTGAACTTGGACAAGTTGGCTAACCCCATGAACAGCATGCCGACAGCATCCTGAAGCATGAGCATGGTCAGGCTCATTGCCACTTACATCCATAAAACATATTTGAAGACAAAATGGACCAGGTGGATTTAAAAAAAATGCTTGTAACAACTGATATGAAATATTTTTTGTTACTTTTTTTTTTCTTCATATAGCTGTCCTTGATGTGCCGTTCCTGTTTTTGACGGAAAATGTCACCTACTGCTGTCAGCTAACCCAATCTGCTCACCTTGTATGAAAGCACACTTTGTGGCCAGATCCTAAGCTGGCTCAAAAATGATGTTGCTGCCTTGATTTCACAAAAATCGTGTTGTGAAGCTGAACCTAAGATGCCTACTTTGAAAGCTTCCCCCCTTGCCCTCTATATCATTCTGAGATGGAGGAAAGCAATAGAAAGCACATTTCTTAGGCTGAAGCTGGTTTTGTCTGTGTCTTTACAGAAGCTGTCACCCTTCTCAGACTTAAAATAACTTGTCAAACAGATTAGCCTCCCTGATGTGACTACCTCACCAAACCACTTTTATGCCACCAGCTTTGTTTCCTCCATTCTTGCAGTGCCTGGGCCGGAGGGTGCACACCTCAGTATGGTTTGTTTTCAAAACGAGGGAGGACTGAAACACACAAAAAGGGGTTAGGAATAAACAGAGCAGTCATCTGGTGGTGAAATCGTTACCACTTTTAACAAATGGATCGTGCTTTTCAACCAATGGGTTTCATTTTTAGGGGGAAGTTGATGTTGGCATACAGTCATGACTCTTTCATATTAGAAATAGGCAAAACCAATGGTTTTATCCAAAATCACTAAACTTTTTGAACTTACTCTATTCTTGAAGAAGAATAGCATGCCAGAGGTAGGCTTGCTGTGTTCAGGTGTCATTTTCTTCTTTAGCTTGTGCTGCCAAAAACATGTCAAAGTTATTGGAAAGCACATTATAAATGTGATTATTTGTGTCCAGACACTACTTGTCCAATGGAATGAAGAAGTAAGGACAAAAAGACATGTCCCCCCTAACCCAAAATATCAGTTATACCCAAATGCCAAAGTACTATTTTCTCTTACAATTTTACCTTTAGTACTTTTTTCCACATTATATTTGATGTCCATATCCATACATTACAGGAAAATGCACTTTCTAGCTCTAGCTTCTAAGACTGTTTTGCTGTCTGTAACTGAACAGGAGGGATACTACTGCCATCATTGAATCTCAAATGATACGGCATCTGCTCACCTGGGGAGCCAGACAAAATGTGTAACAAACAATGAAAAACTTGTTACGTCATGCTCCCTCTTCACAGTTTTAAAGGCTGACTTCTCTCTGAGTTCTCTTAAACTTTACAGTGAGATACAAGTAAGAAAACGATAGTTGTCACATGAAAACAATTAGAAATCAAAGAAAAAAATGAGAGTCTTTTGAAACTATTAAGGAATTTACTAAAGTAGCTGTGATTTTTCCTCTTTTGATTCATTGATTTTGAAGTTCAGTCACCGGACTTTCTCATCTGCATATAAAGATAGTACACATACCTACTGGTTCTCTCCAATGTTAGACCTATATTCCAGACTTTATTTACGGATAACAAAATAGACTATATGGATCTTCCTAATACAGTTATCTTTTGTCTATTCTGAGTGCTTTCGTCTGAAGTTAAATAGTTAAAAATGCTGACATTAAAATATAAACTTTCACATCTGCAACCATTTTCATTATTCCCAATCCCTGTATCAGCCTGTGTTACATGAATTTTGGAGTAGATTTCTTTTTCATGTATGGTATTTTTCAGAAAACCTTGAACCTCTGAATGAAATACATCGTTCTAGTTACGGATTTCCCTTGCTGCTATAAGTGTAATTTTTATGGATCTGTGTTAATTGTTGCAGCTGACAAATGCAGAAGAATTTTTAATGCTGGTGTTTTGTTTCTTCTACATGGACCGAACAAACTGCACTGGTGAAAGTTCATTAGCAGATGATTTTTTAACTAAAAACCAGATAATTGTACTTTCCATATTCAAAACTGCGTTTCCTTGAATACGTATGTGATAGCCTCTTACTAAAAACCAGATAATTGTACTTTCCAATTTGTACTCCGTTGTTAAATCATCTTATTATCTTATCATCGTTAAAGCATCTTATTCACTGACCTAATTTGAATGAGTTCTGGAGATGGAGACAAGTAGTTAAGTAAAGGTATCAGGTCTTAGTTCTTTCAACATAGCTAAGCCGTACAAAAAGTTTCTTTCCATTCTTCAAATGCAAGAGTCACATTCGTTGTCCTTTAATAACACCAACAATAAAGAGGAACTGGAACAGTAAAGTTTTATTATATTCACAGATCTCATGAATCCATGAGAGCATGGACAAGGTCACTGTGCAGAGTCAAAATAAAGATATTAGCTGGGGTTTCATAATTTGATTGTGGTCCGCTGTTATGCTTGTGTGGCCTGTTAACTGTAGTGGTTGGTTTTATTCACAGTTTAGATTTTCAGCTTAAATTCTAACTTAAATCAAAGGGATAGTTTTGTAAAAATACTTCCTGTAGTTTGCTTTGCTTAACTTTATAGGCTGTTTTTGTAGTGCAATGTTAAAAACTTGAGTCTTTTCTGCCAGCAAAGACCACAAAGTCATCGAGACTCATTGTTATTTTAAAACATGACAAGCTGACCTTAAGACCTTAGGGGTCC
Source organism: Charadrius vociferus (assembly GCF_000708025.1). Taxonomy (NCBI): domain Eukaryota; kingdom Metazoa; phylum Chordata; class Aves; order Charadriiformes; family Charadriidae; genus Charadrius; species Charadrius vociferus. The sequence continues at coordinate 710,312 of NW_009648878.1, read as the reverse complement.
TTTCTTCAGAAGTCAAGCTGGTGATGGATAAGGAGCCATCAGAGCTGTGTGTATCTTAACTGCAGGAGTTCAATTAAGAAGCCAAGAGTGTCTCAGGTATACTGGCGCAAATGGAAGTGCTTGCTTTGATAATGTTTCTGTAGCTGCTTAGTGAAGGTAGTTGGCTTCCCCCAACTCATTTCTGATTGCACAAGGAGGTTAGCACAGAAGAATACCTGAAAGGGCTGAGCTCCATCAATGCTCAGTGAGTGCTAGAGAATACCACAATGGGGAAATGCTATCAAAATCCCTGCGTCTGCACGGGGATTTGACAGCAAATGGCAAGCTGTAAGATCCAGCCTCTAATAGCCCCAGCCCTGGGAGCTCTGCTGCCTTTCTCTCCCTGAGAGAAACGCTGTTCTGCTGCCTACGCTGTGCACAGAAAGTTTCCTTACCCAGCACTGGTTTCTGCAAAGTCTGTTCTGCAGTTCTTTTGGTCCCGCATTCCTCTTGCTTTTCATAAGGCTTGCCAGTGTGATGGAGAATTTCCGATTGCTCCCACCCTACCCAACATTTATAATTAGCAGCTATTTTTAGTCATTGAGATACCAAAATACAGAAGCAGTAGTCATTGTTGAAGACACGGCCTTTGTCAAAGAACTTTAAAATGTTTCTTCTTCAGTCCCTTCACCCTTGAAAGAACATTCACAAGTTCCTGACGAATATGATGTCAAAGGTTAAAGAAGATGAAAAATAGTGCATTAGAGTCACATGAGAATTTTTTCTTAACTTGAAAGCTACTGTAAGGCATCAACTAAACACAGCTGTGAGTTGGAGACTGGATGTCTTTTGCTTTATATTCTCTCTTCATGCATATTAATGGAGAAGGTCTCATCTAGTCAGATCAAAGTTCCAATAAGAAAAATATTCACATTAAAAAGTTAATTACTGTGTTTAGCTTAAGTTATTAATTGACATAATCACACATGCTTTTATAAACTAAACATTAAAGTGAAGAGCTACATTATTTGGTGATAGTTTTTAAGATAGAACAGAAATGTATAATTGCTAAGTTAAATTGAAATTTCATTTTATTATGAAATCATTTCACAAATACGCTTTTCTCAAAAAGTTTAATAGAGAGAGTAGGACAAACAAACAACTGATGTTCATTTGTAATAGAAGTTAAAAAGGATTACTTAATCACTAAAAATGTGTTTTCTCCTAACCCTCAAAATCCATTTGAAATTCCTCAGAAATAGAGCTAAAATAGTCTGTGTTGTAACTGTGTTTCTTATCTTAAAATGGAATTAGACTTTTTGGGTACTTACAGAACATTTTAATAATTAAAAAGTTCATAATTACATGCTTATTTTCTGGTACAGTGGCTGAAAAGAACATGAAGCCCCATAACTCAAACAGTTTCAGAGAGGTGTTGCGTTCAGGACTAATGATAAATTGTGTGATCCCATCAGAGAGAGAAATTTTACTTCAAAAGCTATTAAAAACACTGGAACAAATTAACATCCAGCATAAATGGCAAACCGTAATGAAGTCCACTGAGTTCTGTCCAGTATACTATGACCCTATTTAAGCATTTATTTTTTTTTGTAGCAGACATTTCAACATTTATTAAATTCAGAGTGAATTTTCATCAAAGAAAAGGTTTCTGTTATAATAGCTGGTTCTCAGATCCAAACCCCCATAAAATTTAAACACAGAAAGGGCTATTAGACCACTCCTTCTAATTCCTCTAAAATCACAGGCTTTTGTATTCCATTGTTATTATCCTAGTAGTCAGCTTTGAGTCCAAGAACGTCTTTGATAAAAACATATCTTGGATTTGGCTAAGGCATCTCTTCCAGAAAGTCATCGACCCTTAGTTTGAAGGAAACAGCAGTTGCAGCATTTCCTTTTGAGTTTTTCGCTGTTTACTCACATAATTTCCGATATGAGCTTGCCTAACATCAGCTTGTGGCCAGTGGCTCTTGGCATGCTTTCTGTGTTAGCTAAAAGACCCTGTCACATTCAGCGTCTCCCACAAATCTCACAATTTTCAATTTGACATCAAGAATATAGCTGAGGTTTTTTAAACTTTCATTTAAACACCCTTTTCTTGGTCTTCAATTACTTCCATAGTTCTTTTCTGCATCCTTTCAATTTTTTCAACAATGTTTTAAAAATGTTTGAGGTAGAAATATTTTTAGGATTCCATTATTGATCTCTCCTGAGCCATAAATAAAAGCAGAGTAAAGCCAGGCTCCTATTCACTACTTCCTTTATGCCGTTTTCTCTTTCTTCCTGTAGCATCACCTGGACACTCCTGCTGAGTTGCTGTTTTATTATGACCTCAAATTCTTTACAGGCTTGTTGCTTCCAGTGCTTTCTCCATTCAGTTTTCTCCATTGTTGCACCCCGTGTTTCTTCCTCCAGCATATGCAGATGTGTATTTGACTGACTGCAAACACATTTTCTTTCAATGGGGTCACTACTCTAAAAAAGATTTACTCTTTTTTAGTCGGTTTTACTTTTCATTAGTCCCAAATCACTGAGGGAAATGTTGGGTAGAACAAGACTGAAGAGCCCCTCTTTCTGACGCCGAGCCTTTGCTGATTACTTTCTTATGCATGTTCGTTAGCCAATTCTTAATCCAGTTAAAACATGCTTTATTGATATTGTGTAGTGCTATATTTTTAATTAGAATATTGAATGATACTAAGTCAAAAGGCACACAAAAGTTGAAGTGTATTATACCTACATCGTTACCTTTGGCAACCTGACTTGAAATCTCATCAAAGAACAGAAGTAGATTTGTTTGACAAGGCTTATTTTGCACAGAACTATGTTGACTAGCATTAATTATATTCCTACCCTTTAATAATTTATTAATTGAATCTCTTTCCAGTTTTCCTATTATTTCTCCCAGGACTGATGTTGGGCTAAGCAGCCTGGGAGTACAGGTATCACCTGCTCGCCCTCAGCAGAATATCAATACAAGATGTAGCACTGCTACTTACTGGAATATCATTGACATTGTTCATGGCTCTTTTACATCCCTTAAATATACCCTCTTTCTTACTTTTGACATGCTAGGTATTCTTTTACTAATGGAAAAAAAATCTCATCAGCAAATGTGGAAATAAAATAATTTATGGAAATAAACTACTGAAGGTCTAGTTACGCCATTGTGCAATATATCAGAAATGAAAGTAAAATTAGTGTGAATGTGGGAAAAGATGTTACACAACTCTACCGCAGTTTTTCAACATGATGATATGCACTCAAATTAGAAAGAGCAACTGAAAAACTTTGAATATGCAACTGTAATTCTGAAAGGCTGTTATGTTCTTGTTCTCAGAACTGGCTTGTCAGTGAGATATAAAATAGAAATAGGTACAGTCAGTTACATGTGCATTGGGATCTTTTCTGGATTAAAAAATCCGTCTCAAAGTATTCATTTCTCTTCTAGCTTTGTTCTGGTGGAATTATAATATTTGAGTTTGGGCGGAATGCTTTTGGCTCCCTGCATGCTTGATGTTTCTGGTTCTGAGTAGGCTTCAATTTCACCTTGATTAGGAAAGCCAGATAATAGATAAAAGCGGTGCCTAGGAGGGAGCAGATAATCTGTGTTCTGTTGAACTTTATGCTGTCCTTCACTCCTCAAGTAATCTCAAATAATTAGCATTTAAAGTAGATGGGCACAGCCACTGCAAGAGAATGCCTGGGAGGAGAACCAGCACTTCATCTGCACAAATTCATCACCTTGTTACCTCTTGCACACACAATCATCAAAAGAGACTATATAACTTCAGGAGCATTTGGCAGGAAGGGTCAGGTCACTGACTATACTGAGAGCTAGAAAAGATGTGCCAGTAGGACAACACTAAGTCCTGAGCTGTGTCCGAGGCTTGTCTGAGTCAGGATCTGGTGCCTGTTTCTGCTAGGGATTCTCAAAATCAGGCATGTCGACAAGTAAGGTCATGCATTTCACAAAAAAATAGGAAGGCAGAGAGACATTTAATAGAAAACAGTCTGCTGAGAGCTGGAAGATATGCTTTATTAAATCACACTCTCTACTTTGTGTCAGAGGTGAGAACCCAGGTTCTACAGAGCCTCCAGCTTTTTGGGTGCTCTACCCTGAAAACCATCTCAGGGTCTTCCTTTGAAGCTGTTCTGCTTTAAACAAATGGTTGACCCAGAGAAAAAAAGAAGGAAACCCTATATTCAGACTGTTGTGGCAGTAAAGGGTGTGTCAGCATCAACATTGCAGGTCCCTGGTCCAAAGAAGCTTTAATGATTTTATATATGGCAGGACTCCTAGACTGGAAAGATTCAGAGACCCCCACCTTAAAATTTCACATAGTCTCTGACAAAATGTTCTCACAGACACTATGTCAACTCCTAAAAAGATGAGGAATTGAAAAATTAGTGTCCCGACACTGTCGTAGGGTACCATACTGGGATTATTGAGGAAAATAAGGATGCTTCTACTCTGAATTTTTTTTTTTTTTTAATTTCTGTGGAAAGACCTTATCTGGTGAATCTAAGACATGCACACAGTGCAAGTCTCTAAGCACCTAAGTGCAGGTTGATCTGCACTGTTTTGTTTGTGGGATTACTTAAGTGTGGGGGTGATCTTTCAGTTCTTTTGCTTTCTACATTTATTTCACTGAACTCCTAACCTGATATCTTTTTTTTTTTTCACAGATTTAGTAATGATTATCCAGAGTTTCAATATTTAGACTACCAATTCAAATTTCCCTCACTATTTCTAGTTTTCTTTTGCTTCCTCAGGTGCTCAGGTCCTTGTCCAGTCAAGTTTTGAAAATCTCCAAGGATGGAGATTCTGCAACCTCTCTGGGCAACTTGTGCCAGTGCTTAGCCACTCTTTTTACATGGTTAAGAAGAAGATCAAAACAAAGTCCATGTTTAATGTTTGTAATTATGGTAATAGCCATTCACAAGAGTTTACATCATCTAAAAATTTCAGAAAACCTAAATTGAAACTTAGCTTAATACTACTGGTATAAGATAACAGAAGTCATCTAGCATCCCAGTGGAGAATAAAGCAATCATACTTGGTATTTGACACTGGACTATTTGGTTTCATAAAATTATTAAGTTTTGAGTTTCTGCTCCTATTTCACACATGTTGCATGGGCAGTTTTAACAGTAATTTCTAATTTTTGAGGTCTTGACTTGCGATCTTACCATTCCGTTAGCATAGCATGACTTTTTTTCCCCCCATTTATCATACAGTAGCCATATGATTATAAAAATAGGATTCCAGCTCTGCTTTGTCTTTACATAGTGGTTTGACTTTCAAAAATGCTTTACTTCTTATTATTAGCATTGACTTGTAAGACTTATTTAGATACATAAAGGTGATCGGGGATTGCAACTTTAGCTACTTGTTGAAAATCAGGACATAGATTCATTTTTAGCCTCAATGGTTCTGCTTGTAATGACTGGCACAGTAAAGGGGATGGAGAGGTTTGCAAAACCATAGCAACAGATCTCATCAGTGAGGCTTTAAATTCTTTTCCTGTTCGTGGAAGTTCAGGACAGTACTGACACAATATAAGCACTGGAAGAATATCATACAAAATAAGCACTCGTGACAAACTTGTTTTTTGACGTAGTCAACAGTTAGCTGATTGTCTTTCACAGATCCTCCCCTCACCCCCAGTGGGATGGTCCTGTGGTGGTTTACTACGAAATAGGGCTGCACAGTGGTTTCAGTCTGCCACTGGCAATCTGAAGTCCAGAGAAAGCAAAAAGCAAGCCATTGACTTTTCAGCAATATTCTTGTGGCAGAAACCACTTCCTTATTAAAATTCCTTATTAAAAACAAACTTTAAAATGAGGTAGTATAGACTTTGGACACTGTAAATTTCTTACATTTCCCATTTAATTTGAAGATATTTGATATTCTGGATTTCATGCTTCAGGTAGACCTGTAGAATTTCTAAGACAATAATTTGTTGCTCATTACAGAGTGATCATTGGCTTCATTTAAAAGAAAAAACTAGCTGGGCTGAAATGCAGTAGATGCATTTGTAGCCTGTGCATTGATCCCACTCTCATTTATGCCACGCAAAGAAACTGTGCCTTCAAAGCTGTTGACTGCAGTGCTCTGCATTGCTGGAAAGAGATCTTCATCAGTTTAGGCAGTGCAGGGGTGCAAAAGGTACAAGCATGAAGTGTCTTTGGGTGCCCTGAAACAGCAGCAGAAAACAAGGGAGCACAACAAATCCCTGCTCCAACCATTAAATGGGACATATTTTCCTTCCCTCAACACATGGCATTTCGCTTACGATCGATGCTCTTGTTAAACCGGCATGCAGTAGATTTCATGTGTGGATTCTAATTTAAGAAACTGCTTCAGTGTCTGACTTTCAATATGAGCTTAAGTCTTACTGAAGCTGAAGGAGTAAATAGATGCATAAGAATCTGAATTATTTGGGATGGTTTTACATGTATCCGTACACATGATAAATCAGAGCTTAATTTAATAGTACATTGTACACTTTCTAAAACAAACACAAAAATCTCAGTTAAGACAAGTAATGTCGTGGTTTAAGCAAATCCCAAATACACGTGTAGTTTTTAAAACCTTATATGGGTTGCATACCTTCCTAATATAAACCAGGGGAAAATCTACACAGTGTATTTAAGATTTTATATCAATATTTTAATGCAATATTATTTAATAACTTTAAGGCTTACATTAAAAAAATTAATATTATATTTATTACTGCATGGCTTATTCTTTTTTATATGACTAGAAAATTAGTTTAAAGAAACATAATTAAAATAATTCTAGACATGCCACCATAACATGATTAAAAATAAAGTAGCTACTGCAATATTGTACAAAAATATAGCTAATTTAAATGCAAACCCCCTTTATGGGCTATTTATCTCTGCTTATGTATGTTAGGGGAATTAAAAGAAGTTTGTTTAAATGACTGATTTTTTTTGATTTTTTTTTTTTGAGAAAAAAGGGCTGCAAAGCAAGTCTTGCTATTATTTAACATATATTAATCATGCTTACACAGAGGCCACTTGAGAAAAATTTATTACAAGAAATTTGTGACCAGTCATGCTATAGGAAGAGGAGAAAGCCACAGGGCTGAAATGACAGTAAGGTTTGTGTATGCAGTGCTCCTCTGGTAGTTAAATTGCAGGAATGTGACATTGATCTGAAATGGGAGCTGTTTGAAGTAGCAACTCTCAATCTCTGTAATCAAAGGATGGCCCAAAGTCTTACTCAATTAGCCATTTTGGCATGACCACTCAGTTTATAAAGTCCTACCAACTCCAAAAGTGATCTGTCCTCAAGAGGCACTTCGAGAAGACTGCGTGGTTTGAGCACAGTGAACAGTCATCCAGGATTATAGTTTGGACTCTTTATTTTTGGTGGTTTTGTTGGTTTGTTTTTGTGTTGTGTTTTTTTTTAATTTTTACGAAAGTGCAGCAATGCCTCATTTAACTGACTGTGCTTATTACAAGGTGAGCCAAATGTGGATTTAGGTATGAGTGACTGCTGCTGTTGATATTACTTGAAGTTAGCTGGATTATGTTTTTCTTTATACATTTAGTTACTCTTTCAATTACAAAAGAGTAAATATATTGTGATGTTAATTTTAGAGTACTTATATATTTATAGATTTGATTTTAATGATCAGTGATTTCAACAGAGATCATTCTTAAGTGAGAAGAGAAAAATGTGTAGCATAGTTCTGGTCTTTCCTCAGGATCGTGTTTATCTTTTCTAATTCTATTTTTCTTTGATAATTATTCAGAAGGTTTATTCAGCTGTGTTAGGGGAAAATGGTAAACAAGTAAGAAGTGTGTAAGTGTGCAAAAGTGGGAAAAAAAAAAGAATTAAGGTCAATAATATACCTATCCAAGTGTTATTAAAGCTGAATGTATTGTTCTGAAGTTTTTGAAGTGAACGTATGGGCAAATACTTGTACGAGTTACTTGAAACTTAGCAATTATTTCCATTCCTTCCCAGGTACAAACACACTTGGAAAATCAGTCTAGATACCACATACAGCAAAGCCAGAGGCACCAGGTGAAGCAGTACCTGACCCTCGATACCAAGCTGTCCAGCCAGACGCTCTCCCTGTCCCACTCCCACACAATCCAGCCCACGGGAGTGACCTCCATTTTAAGAAACGGACACATGCCTCCTGTCAGTGATATTGGCACACCAGAAAGCCCCGTTACCAAGCTGCTGGCCCTTGGAGGAGAACATGAAAATGCGGTAGGGCCGGGATGGTGAAAGGAATGGGGAAATGGGCTTCTTGTGCTTCTACAAAAGCGTTTCATGACCCACACTGTGTTGGTAGTGAGCAAGAGATGACTTTCTTTACTTTCATGGGGCCTCTGGTTGCAGCACTTGCACCCTGAATCCTTTCAGATTACGTGGGTGATTCCCTTGAATGCCTGTGAATAGCTTATTGCATGATCAGGCTTCTAAATTACTGCCAGTTAAAATGTACTGTTGCATCTTTTTATCTATGTGTCATATATTGCTGTACATTTTTTGAATATGTACTTTGCAATGCAAATTCTTTTTTTTCAGAGGAGAGTTATTTCTGTCTAAAAGTATTATCCTAGCTGCATAACAAAGTTAAATACGGATTACCTTAAAGACGTAACTGAAAGAATCTCTCATTCATTTTTCAGTTAGCTGATATATTTATATATGGGTTATCTTGGGTAAATTGGTGTAGATATGCTAACTTTAGTGCCACCATCGATTTTAATAGAGGTACAGCTATTATACAGTGTCAGATTCTCAGCCAGTGTGAGATGTAGATCATTATGGCCTTTAATACTTCAATAGATTTCAAGAGAGAGTGCTTATTAGGTAAAGGGGAATTCCTAAAGAAATAAAAAATGGAGATGCTGTATAATATCCTGGGCTTTAACAGAACAGAGGAATCTTACAAATACACTGTGACCCATTTGAGCATTTGGACATTACAGGGGAAACTGAAAAAAATAAATCCAACAAAACTTCTTGGAGAGCTCATCTGAGGCTCCTCTATTCCTTATGCATTGATAACTGACATTTTATGTCAGGTTTATCGATTATTGGTGCCACTAGTATGCAAAGACTGTTTTAGATGGCTTTATGGAGGCCTCTGTGGTCACCTCTGTGCTGGCAAGTACCATGTGTTGGAACCATTCTCAGACACTTTGGGTGTCTGACCAGGAACAACCGATGCCCGCCCTAGTACCACTCTGTCCTCGAGAGTGAGACGGCTGCTTGTAAACCACTATCCTCAACTGTGCATGGTGATGACTGGGAGAGTGATAGTTGGCACAGGCCAAAGTCTTTGTAGGCATCACTCTTGGATAATCCCATCCCAGAGCCTCAGGGAGATGCCTGGCACAGTGCGATTTCCTAGTTGCGGATGTGCCCTGTGGTTCAGTGTAGGCTGTAGGTATATTAGCAGATAACACAGAGCCAACGCACAGGTTGGTGCACTGAACTGTATTAATTCATAGTGACTAATTGCTGGTGCTTCCTGGCATCCTTTTGGCCCAGAAAGCATTTTCCTAAATAAGTGTGGGCACAAGTCCTTGGACAGCACGTGTCTGGTTTTTGGAGAGGGAGAGGAGCACGTGTATGAGCTGTGCTGGGCCACATGGCTGCATCAAAAGGTCCCTGCCCCGTGTGATGCTTTCTTTCATTGCATAGGACGCTCTGCATTTCCCTCAGCTACAGCCCTTCAGACAGCTCCCAAGAGATGCTTGAAAAGCCTCAGAGCATGATTCAACTGCTCCTGCAGATCGTAGAGTTAACAATGACAGGTTCATCATGAGATCTGTCCCAGAGTTATTTTGTGAATGGAACCAGACCAAAATTGTCATTGAACACTCATGCTGTATCTTGTCCAAATCTGTATATGTCTATATGTTGGCAAAGTCTTCACTGTTTCATCCCAAGTAAATAATTAGTGATTCCACCTGCTTCAGTAGCTTTTGATTCAGATTAGAACAAAAGCAGGACCAGAAGGCTGGCTGGAGAAGTGTCCACTGTACTGCCAAATGCAACACAAACCTCTGCCTGCTGAATCTCGGGGGCAGTGTGTAACACCAAATCTTGAGTGACTCATGCTCTTGTGGAACCACAGGTTCCTTTCAGCCTTCCTGCACCGAGGCAACAATACACTGTGGATATGACAGACCTGATGAAGGTGATAGATCACAGTTACAACTTAGCAAAGCACTCCTGTCATCTGATCTTGGTGTTCCAATAAGGGATTAAAAAAGGGGAATGGGCCAGTGTTTGGCAGGGAGGAAGTGACTTGCTAAACCACTACTGTTTTCACAAGAAGTAAAAAAAAGTGAATATTGTGTAAAAGTGCTTGAATTATTTCAACTGTCAGATGTAAACTTCTGAAATTCAGTTTTACTTATGTAATTAATAGTCAAGATTATTTCCCCTGTATTTTCAGAGTAACGTTTTTTCCATTATGATTTGTAACGTTTTGTCTTAAAATATTTTTTTATCAGATGGAAGAGGTGATTGAAGACATAATCAATATGGAATCAAGTTTTAATGATGAAGGGATAGGTTGTTCTGAAACTCCTCTACTTATGCAAAGAACTGTAAGTATTATGTGGAATTCCATCTTGCTGTTTGTAACAGAGAATTTCATTGAGTGATTCAAGCACACGTCACACTTCAGAAGCTAAAACAATACTATCAGTGGATTATTCTCCTTACTCTTCAGTTGCTTGTCTTTTTGTCAAGAAATGTTACAGGAAAGGGTTCCATGTGATGGGATACAGCTGATTTAAGTGGTCTGAATAGCATTTGGGATTCTGGCCCAGCATCAGGTCTGGTGCATAACCCAGTGGAGGTACTAATTCCCATACAGGACTATGGATATGAGGAGTAACAAACTGTTATAATTTTGTAAGATCTTTTTGTAAAGATATTATTATTGTAAAGAAATGACAGAGGATTAACAAAGGCTACTTACATTTCCATATAAGTTACATGTTTGAAGAGGAAGGATGGACCTTTTCTGGACACAACACCACATAAAGCATTATTATTTGTGAAAATAACACCTATCAATAACTGTAATGCAGCACACTTTATAGAAGGGATGCTCTTTATTCTCTCAACCCTGATTTATACTAGAAACATTTTTCCCACGGATTTTGTCCTTAAAATGGGTGCTGATAAAGGCAGAATTCACGCTGGTGCAGGCTGCAGGGTTTTCACAGGCTTTGACAATCTACAAAGTTCATTTCAGAATACAGAATCAGGTGCTTGCTCATAATCACCCACTGGAGGAACATCTTTTTCTGACTACAGAACATCACTGGCTACAAAAATACATTAGGAGATAAGTTCTCTACGCCCCTGTGTTGCCCACTACACAGTCCAGTGTTAATGGCAATTAATAGTTCCATGAATACCTGGCATTTGCATGCCAGCTACAGAACTAATACAGTCAGTCTGATTTATACATATCTCAGTACAGAACATAGCAAAGAAATGCTCCCTGGGGAGTGAATTAATATTTTGGCTCAAATTAAGAGGAGGCAGGGGAGGATCCTTTCAGATGTGGTACCGTGGGATGGCGATGAGAGGCATGAATTCTGGGTTTTGGATTAGACTCACACTCCCTCAACACCTTTTAAAACTGGATGATGTTAATCTATGCTAATTCCAGCCTCATTAGCCTTTATCTTCAGCCATGAAGGACATATCTTTCTAAAATGTATTGAATACCCTGGCAAGCATGGAAATATGTAGTGACTTTTAGGCCTAGCTGGTGTCTTACTTGCAAGGACTTGAGACTCCTGCAAGGCCTGTGGGCCAGGTAATTGCATTTAGATTTTTGTTTGTTCGGAGGAAATCACCAGGCTGCTAGGCAAGCCAGGGAATAACATGTATTTCCAAATCTCTCTGTGGGATATTATGGCAAAATGAAGCCTGACTTCAGCAAGGCATGCGAACTGTGCCAGTGTGGAAGCAATCAAGCAGTGTCTCTGTCTCTTCCGTCATCTCTTTTGGCAATGTGTACTCCAAAAATATATGAAAGAAATAGGCAGACGGAGGTAGTTTCAGGCAGTTAGCTTGTGACTCAGGGGTTTACGGCATTTTTCAAGCAACATCCTAAGCCTGTTTGCGAAATTTTGGCCATAAGCTGTGCAGTAGAGAAAGACAGAGAGGCAGGTAGAAAATATGTTCTTTAGATCCAGTTTTTCATCATCACATTAAACATAATGATATTTTGTTTATCTGAGTTTAAAATGTATATATTGCAACAGTGTTGCACTAGGAGACATGATCAGGAATGAGAGAACATCTAATTCCCCTGAGAAGAGGAACTGGGGTTTTGCTGTACTTAAACAGAGATTCATATTACTTCTGCACAAGGTGCCTGGCTATGGTGGCCACCATCAGCACAGCATAAGTGAGATCTCAAATGGGTCTGAGTTGCCCATGTGCCTGGCTGACTTGGTGTTTGCTTCCTCCTTACACTTCTCCAGTGTAATGCTTAAGTATTTTTAGGATTGTATCTTAGGTTATTCCCTTCTTGGCATTGCCCTGAATTTGTCCAAAGTGTGCAAAGTTGTCTCTCTAAAATTCTGAAAAAAATCTCAGTCTTCTGTTTTTCTGAAAATGGTATAAGGCTTGGAGTTTTTTCAGCAAAATCTTTTCTTGAACAAGCCAAATTCATGAAGCCATTTTCTTCTCTCATTTTTCTCAATAGTTAGTGGCTGAGATTAGAGACTTTACAGGGCTACCTGTTGTGTGTTGCAGTGAATTAATGTTTGCTTTAGTTAGATGCATCCATGTACCATTTCAATGGCACATTAAATGAGGACATTGAATTCTGTGTGAGACTACTCATGTGAATAATTGCTCAGAGGCTCATTGTCTGACCCTGAATTAATGAATTACAGTAATGTATTAGTAGAATCAGAGAAGTGAAAACAAGAACATCTCTCCATCTCTCATTAAAATTATTACAGGTTCTGAAGAGTGGATTGTCTGGGTTTTTGTGTGTTTGGCCCCAAATTCATAATTTTTTAAAACTCTCTGCTTCTGGGTGGCAACTTAAGAATTGCTTAAAGTAGGAAATTCTCTGGCTGTGTTTCTATTGCTCTTAACAGTACCGTAATTGTAGAAACCTACTTATTATAATTATTTTTTAGAAGTTGAGTTAAAATTTAAGACTAGGTCCTCCCTATATGCAAGATGTTCTGATTCTTCTGAAAGTATTTTTAAACTCAGTTATATACTTGTCCAGAAAGCATAGCTGAAATCAAATCATAACTATACTTATGAACTATCACTTGATGAAAATTATTGGTTCACCATGGAGAAAGTAGGATTTAATATCGAAAACTTGAAGATGACACCAATTTAAAGTAATTTTTTCTTGTCACAATAATTTAGTCTTATGAAACTCTTTATTAAGGGAGAGCAACATATTTATCTGTATTGCAAGAAATCAGTTTCTTCTCCTAGCATATCAGGAGTGACAAGTTTCTTCCTGACCTTATAGGAATCATTGAAAAAATGAAACAAATATATGAGTGAATATGAGCTAAATAATGCTAGGTATGTCAGATATGGTGACAGACATTTGAAAAGTAAACATTTTTCATTTTTATCAGACTTTCATTCTTATTCAAAATCCTCACAGTCTATTTAGCATTCTGTAATGAATTTAAAGTTTATTAACTTCCAAATGCTCAGAACGTAGGAAATGTAGATGTGCAGGTCTGTTAATGTAAAACACATATGACAGCAACATTAAAAGTTTGAGGCAAGTTCTGAAAAGCTATGGTTTACGTTCCTTTAAATATCTGAGAAAATGAAGTTTAAGAAATATGCTGTATCAAAGGAGACGTGGAGAACATTAGTCAAAGTGAAGAGAACCAGAAAAAAACGGAGTTAGAAAATAGGATCTCTGTGCTTTTTAGGGTTGGATTTGACAGTGTGTGACCTAGTGAACCTCTGCTTGCTACTGAATGTTGTTTTGTTTTGCTAATATATGTATACAGCCCTAGGACTCACCATAAAACCCAGTAATTTAGCAAGCACAACAGTGATCTCTGTGAAAACATTTGGCATTTTACCAGTACTTTCATTCAGAAATAACTGCTGTAGCCCAAATAATCACTGTACAGCTACTGGGATAATGTCCTCTGCTTGACATGCAGTCCACTAAAACTTACATCGAAAGCATTAGGAGATTAACTAGCTTGGAATGAGAATAAAATGAGAGGATATTACTGTTCTGCAAGGGCACAGGTTTTTCTTGCACCGTGCTGGTTGGAACAGGCCAGAAAATAATTTGATTTTGTAAACATTTCCAAAGATTCTAAGTTGTCTTTTGTTCTGGGGCAAAAGAAAACAGGAGCTTTCAGAAGTATTCTTGAAGAAACCCAGGGAGAAAAACTCTGTAGCCACTAGATGGCTGGTGGTGAAAACTAAGGGGTAGTGCCGAGTAATGCTTAGGGCAGACCACTACCATAAAACTGGACTTCAAAAAATCCACTGCAATGGCCCAACTGGTGATCTGTTGAACTGGGTGGACTCACTGTCACTGGAGTAGTAGCTACGGAATGACTAAATACAATGGAGCAGTTACTTTCAGTTTTCTAGGGAGAAAATGTAATGCTTCTCTATGGAAAACCTATTCATTGTGGTTTTGGTTTTGGTTGTTTTTTTTTTTTTTTACCATGTCCAGTAATAAACAGAGCCAAGAAAAAATGTTTCTATCTTGATTTATTCATAATATTTAAGAAACGTTTTCTTCAATTATTCCCCTGAATGCGCTTGCCAGCAGGAAAAATTCCTGAAAGCAATGGCTTCTAACCAATGGAAAGCACAGATTTTATTATTATATATGGATAAATGTACCATAAGCGTGATCTGAAGAATTATTCTCACTCAGGGAATAGAATAGCCTTGGTAGTCCTAGACGAAGCTGGAAAAATAGCTGTTAAAACAAGTTATTTAAAAAAAAAAAATCTGCAAAACATTTTCCAAAATTGCTCTTTGCTTTAAAGGAAAGAAATACTTAAAGATTTGAAACAGCGTTAGTTCCTTCAGCAGCTCCAGCTCTAACTGCATACTGAAATCATTATGGTGTCATTGGCGCTTTGAAGTTCACATCACCTCGGAGATTTAGCGCTGTCACATGCAATGAATCTGCTGTTGGGAACTTTCTCTATTGTGCATCCAACCAAATTTCTTCAGTCCTTTGAATGTGACTTGATGTATGTGGTATTTATATGCTGGGAAAAAGAAAAATTAAAACAACAAACTAAACATTATTGCTGTTTGTACCTTTTTAATGAAATGGTACTGCACCTCACTTGAAACTTGGTTTAATATCAGGTGATCAAAAGATAGGTACATAACATTAAAACATTATATCAGATAATAATCTATTATTATTTGTTCTGGTTAGAAGCAACAGCTAAGGGGCAGCAGATCACACAGATCCCATTGCTAATCATCTCCTGGTTGGGTGGTGTAGGAAGAAACAGAACAGCAGAGGTCTGGCTTGTCTTGTACTTCTGGGTTTGAATAACGGTAAAAAGAAAGAATGAACTACCTGTCGTGGTTTGTCGGTTTGCTGGGCCCTCTCCATACAACTCTGAATCCCAGACAGCCACTCTTTTCCTCTGCATGCTAAGGAGCTCCCTGTTGCCCACCAATGTAACGAGGGAAGGTGTAGAGAGATTCTTCTCAGCTTTCTCATCTACTTTGCTCCCTCTCCAAGAACTCAAGTGGCTGTCTGTAAGATAAAGGGGCCTCTAGTGAAATCATTAAAAGGCCTCTGTAACTGGCTGGGTGTAAAGACTGGGAGAGAGAGGAGTCGCTAACGGAGAGGGGAAGAAAAGCAGCTGGGCATGCTGAAAGGCAGGGCTTTTGCTGGGTGCTGGATGTCAGGGCTGAGCCGGTGGGCCAGCTGGGCATGGGGAACGGCAGCTGCCATGCAACGGGTCCCCTCTCAAGGGGTCCTGCGAGGCCTCGCCGCTTCACTTGCGTCACTTCATTTTAGATGTTCACAGCTCACTATGTCACTGAGATTGGGAGCTATGGGCTGCTTCCAGTCCACTTTGGAGTCAATTCCATTGGGATTGCTCCACTTACGTCACTCTTGCAGGAAAACAGCTTATGGAGAAAATCCTGTTGCCCTATGGTTCACTTGTATTTGGTCGGCTCCTTTGGCATTTGAAAAAAAACCTTGTGTTGTACAGGCATGGACTAGAGGTTAGATCAGGACAGGACAGGATAGATGTTTTCCTTCTCTAATCTTCATGATTCTGTTAACTACAGCTGGTATAAAGTTCTGATTAAATCTGTTAACTCTGCATTTCATTTCATGGAGACACTATTTATTGATAAAAGGACAGTGCAGTCTGTCTGAGAAATCTCACTGCTATTACAAGGTCTTTGAGGTCACGGTTTCTCATCATGGCATTAATAATTTGTATTTGTATTAATTATTTGTCAAATACTGATGGTTACCATCTGGATGGATTACAAAAACTGCTGTCTGCCCCATTCCCAGAAATCATACAGAAAAAAGAAATTCAATAGGTATCCTCCAAAGTATTTTATTCAATAATTGCTGTGATTATTCAATCATGAAGTAAAACCAGGTTTCCATTAGAGGTGCATATAGTATTGCTGATCTAGGCAGCCCCCTGCTGCATAATCATAAGCATTTTTTATTTAGCGAATACCAATCCCATTTGGCAACCTTCATAAGTTTATAAAACCTGCTAAAGTTCAAAACCATTTTAGAGAAAGGGCCAGAGTAAACATTAACAACCTCATTTGCTTAGGTTGGGTAACTTGAAAAGGCTGCATAACATCAATGAAAATGCTTTGTCAATCACATTCTACACTAGATTAGTCTTAAAGTCCAAGGAAGAATCAAAGTTCACCTAAGTATATAAACTTCTGTCTAGCACTCCCTGGTATCGTTTCCAAGTTTAACGAAAAAGAAAAATGAAGGAGAAAGAACAGTCGGTAGCTATTGAGGAAATAATTGACTCCTCAAAAATAAAACTGGTGAGCAAATATTTTCTTTGTCTTTTTTTCGATAGTATAAAAGTGCTAGATAGGAAATTTTGTCTTTCAGTTGTAGAGAGCTAACAATGAAATGCACAAACTGACAACTCCTCAGGTCTGTTTTCTGCAGCTGGAGGTGTCTCTTGGTATCACTGCCACTACCATTTTGGATCATACAGATGCCAGATGAAGGTTTGTTATAAGTATTTCACACAAAATAGTAGTTTGAGGCTGAAATGGGCAGTGTACAGCTCTCTATCATGCTCTAAGTACTCCAAATAGACTGGGTATGAGTGTTTGCAATTTACCCCATGCTGTAGGAAAGGACTTCATAGCACAGAGCATGCAATACTTTGGGTCAGCAGGACTGTGGTCCACTTTTAGATAGCTGCGCAAAATGCCCAGATAGCTCAGCTCTATCTTTAACACTGTGACTGCACAATGTCTAATAACCTGTCTCTATTTTGAAGGTAGACCTCTCAGGCTTCATGCAACTGGAGTAAATTTTTTCATAATTATGAAATGAAGGAAAGGTTCCTTTTTTCCTCTTTGGTTTTCTCTTTTGGAAAGGTAAATAGACATAAATGGAAGTATTATTCTACAATATACAGTCGTTTGTATATTGTAGAATATATGGTCAGTACCTCTTACAAACATGATCTTCATCTCAGAGCTTCACACATGTTGAACAGAGGTAGGAGAAGAGGATAGATAAAACACATTTCTAATTCTCCTAACATGCTCATTTATTTTTAGTAAGAATGTTCTTTGATAACATATCCTGATCTTTTAGATACACTGAATATCTCTGAAAGCCTTTGTAGACTCTCCACATTGGAAACAACTCATAAGCAAATTTTAATGCTCTTTAGCGTTATACTAACTTTGAAATCAATATTGGCTTATGTGGTCCCTCGTTGAAAGAACTAGCTGGGCCTGAGGAAACGTGGCAGTGATATTTTATTGCAGAAATACAAACCCAGGATCTGTTACTCTTACAGAAATCAATGATTTATCAACATTTGATTAATTTTATCTCATTATTAACTGGTAGTCCAACAAATGAGGATGCATTCATCTCACCTAACCCACTCACATTTAGTTGCCTCTTCTGCAACTGAACGCCTCAACTCTTATCTCAATTACTATACAGAGGCAACTTCAGCCTGCAATTTATCTCACTGATTTTAGATGTAACATTTAGTATGAAATGAGTAGCACCGAAGAAGCCTATATTTCCCTCCTTGAATACAAAACAGAGGTTTCTGTCTTCTTCACTATAGGTAACCTCAGTTTCCTCAAGAAATCACAGTACCTAAGAATATAAAAATCAGCATTTTGGAGTAGATTCTGAAGTGGTGGACAAAGGAAAGGATTTTGAATGTGTGTTGTCATATTACAGTTTGCTTTTGTTGATGGGTAATAAGTTTTTTCAATGATGTCTGAGCACTCCTCGCTAATCCTATGCTCCTGTGCAGCAGGATCTGCAAGTAAATTCCTGCTCTTTGGGGCCACCAGGTAGATTCTGTCTTACCCCAAAGCCCTGATGCACAGCCTCTGCAGCATGTCTTGTGTTGTTGTATGTATGAAGCAATGCAAGATCTGAAGTCCATAACAGATGACAGATAATAGAGAAGGTTACATTAAGCTCCTTCAGGTCTGTAAGGTATAGGTTATGATCACTTCTGGAGCTAAACTTTATGAATTTCTTTTAATGGCATTTACATAGGTAGAATAAAAGACTTGTGAGCTCAGAGGGAACAGCACTGGCCACTTTGTTTTCCAGGCACAGTCAAGCATCTTACTGCAAAAAAAAAAAAAAAGTTGTTGTTGGAAGCAGGAATTAGTGCATTAGCCGGTGTTACTAGTGAAATAATCTTAGTAAAACAGCTAACAGTGTTGTCATGTAATTGCTATCTCTGAGTTTTGGACCCTGGAGATTAGTGGGGCAGTACTCTTGTGACATTTGATTTCCAGCTGCCAGCTGGATAATGACAGTATCACGACAGCACTTCGCTTTTGGTCTGTGTCTGTTATGTTAGTTTTGTAGCCAGAAAAAAACAAGAAAAGATAAAAACATGCAGTTAAGAGATGATAACTGAAAGAACAGAACTCGTCAGCAAAAGGCTGATTCTCCAGAAAATTCGTTTGCTTGGTCATATTTGATCAGACATTTATCTAGACAATGGACTTCTATGTATATGATCAGGGCAGGAATGTACTGTAACTGCGAATATGAACAGAGTTCATTTTTCTCTGATGAATAATGAACCAGCTTGATGATCATTATTTGAAGATAAAAAATGAACCAGTTTTCATGCATAATATATAATATGTATTATAATATATCTGAACATTAAGTCCCTGGTTGAGCAGTGTGTAATTATGAACCATGTTAAAGATAAATATAGAAGGAGATACAATTTGTTCTAAGGAAAACAAGTCTGAAAAGGGAAGCATTTGCTTTTCTCCTGTTCTTTTTAGATAATAAAAAGATGAAGTGGAACATTTGGGTGTTAGTTGTTACTAAAGACCATCTATTTTCAAACATGGGTATTTTGCCTTGCAATTACAAAAGGACCTAAAATATATAGCTGTGAATGGGATCTTCTTGTTCCAGACTCTGAAAACAGTATACTATGACTTTTTTGATAGTTGAGAGTGTAAACACACCTTCACAAAGAAAAAGGATATCATGGTTTCTGTTGTTCACCTTTCTTCAAGCAACACAGCAATTGTAAAAGAAAGCCAGAGGTTCAACCCCAGTCTTCTGAGTACAGGACTGGTATTGACCCACAAGATTAGTCATCCTGTCTGCAATACCTGTGAATTAGATGAAAAGTCCCAATTCACTAAAACATACATTGAAGACACAAGAATTACCTCAGTTTCCCCATTGTCAAAAGTTGGAAATACCAGATATTACAATGTAGAAAATGGTTTTGGGTTATTATACACTTATTGATCTACTCCTTATTTGGCCAAATTCAAGGCACATTTTGGAGTTCATCTGTGAACTTCAAAGACTGCAAAATAATTTTATTTACCTGTCCTGAATAAACAGGGAAGGAATGACAGGGAAATAAGTATGTGTTTTTTATTTTTTTTGTATCCCAGTAATACAAATACGGAACAAACTGAATTTTACTTAATATGTAAAATGAACTGTGGAAGCGGTTCCAAATGTAGATTTCTACATTTGGGATGCATATGATATTAGTATAAAAACTTTGTAAAATCCCTGCTTTGATTTTTTAATTAAAATGAATAAGCAAGAGCCACATTGAAATGGATGGGTGCTGACATATTTTTTGTGTCTAAGAGGGAGAAGTAGCCTCATTTTACAAAACTGTTCTTTGAAGTGATGCTATCAATTAGGTTCATGAGAGCGTTATTTAAGTGGGTTATATTGAGGGGTGGGAAAGAATAAAGTATTGTACTAATATTTCACATGTGAACACTTTAATCCAGATGCAGTCTGTGTGGGTACGGATTTTTACCAAGCACCAAAAGAAATTTGCTCTTGCAGATATAGTACCCGATCTTTCAGGTTCTATATAGTATCTTCTTGTGACAAGTAAAGCAGCATGTGCTATGCTTCTCTATTATTATTGAGTTTGCCAAGTCTGTAGGTGCAGTACAAGCAATCTGACAATGTGTAATAGGGCCAGTGACGATCCTCAGAATGGTCTCTAATCCACATCAGCTACTCTGGATATGTGCCATACTTCTGCAACATGCAGAAAATAAAGGCATGTAGACAATCTTGGTGAGTTACATGTCTGCAATTATTAACCCTGGAAAAGAGGATAGCAAAGGAAGTTTCTGCTAGCAGGACTATCCCTGCAGCTTGCTTCCCGCTTGCCCTCTTTTCATGGACTCTTCCAACTGGGGCAGAATGAAGACCTCTGGCAGAGGCAGTCTGATCCTGACCCCTGTATTTTCTGGGCACAATTTCTGGTCATAAAATTGGGCTTGCGAGTGTGACTGGGGAACTAAGACCCTGGGAGAAATGGTAGCTGGAAATAAACCTCCACCAACAGGACAGTCCATGCTGATGCCTGTTCTCAGGTCCCTCAAGGGAAAGCTTGCTAGCTGATGCATTGTTCTGACCTGCCAGGACCGTCCAGATGCCTTTGGTGAAAAGCTCTTGCTATCCTAGGATTTAGCCATTTTAGGTAACTAGAACATGTAAGGCTTCTGCTCTGTAAAAATGTACATACCCTCTGTCACTTCCATGATCAGTGACATCCTTTTGGATGTATGGAGAGCTCTTTGCTACTGTAATTAGTCTTTCTAGCTAGTCCTGCATATCCAGGGTTTGTTGATTGTAGCCTTCTTTTATGAATGCATATTAGTAAAACGCAATACAGATTGTATAGAAAGAAACTGAACAGGATTCTTTTCAGGTTAAGGGGCAAGCTAAAGAGATGACAAAGATATTGTTAAAAAAGAAGATATTAATGAAGGGCTTCAAGAATCAATCCTCAGTCTCAGTTTATTTAATATTTTCATTAGTGACCTTGGTACAAAAAATATGTTTATGCTGATGAAATTTACTGAGGTAGCAAAAGTAGAAAGTATTGCCAATACAAAGGAAGATGAGGATATTGTAGAGGAAGAATTATATGACTGTGATGACAGAATAGTATAAATGGAAGGAATGTAATAGTACTGAGTGCAAGGTCATTCATTTAAATACTAATAACAGGAATGTCTGCAGTAAGCTGAGAGCTCATTAACTGAAGATGACAGAGAAAGATCTGGTTACATTAGTTGCTCAGAGAATGACTATAAGCCATCAAAATGATGGGGCTTCAAAAAGGAGATAAATATGATCTTGGGATCCATCACGAAAGAGATTTCCAAGAGATGCAAGGAAATATCCACTGTGGAATTCACTGGTTACACAACTTTGAGAATGTTGCAGATAAATAAAGTTGTCCACCCATCAGAAACACTAATTCAAAGCAGGAAAGGTAGGGAGAGGCCTGTTAGGACAAATCATAACATAGGAAGTCTGGCTAAAAAAACAGGGCCTGTTCAACTTGGCAAACCAAAGGCTAAGGGAGCTATGGTCACTCACAGTAATTACATGGAGAAGTTAAAGATGAACTTCATACATTAAAGGAACCCAAAACCAAAATAAAATTTGTCTAGGAATGGAAATAAAGAGAAAGCTTTTTAACAATAGTTTGCTATCATTCAACCTTTGGAACACACTCCAAATAGAAATACTGGAGATGTGAAACTTAATTGATTTTAAGACAGAGCATTATTGGTTTATGAAATGGATTATGTGATGATATGTTAAATGAGCCCAATATCCAGGAAATGCTTTCTAGTCCGGGGTCTCTGTGTCTGCGCATTACCACATTCAGCAGAATTTTTAAATGAAGAAAAATCTTGTTGACTTTGCAACAGGGTGAGCTGTTATTTTCTATCTGTGCAACATTGACTGTGATAGAGCCATGATCCTTACAGACTTGAATGCTAGTGTAATATAAATACAGCATGCAAAGATTAGCCAAAGTGGAAAAATACTTAAATAGTATGTGATCATGTAAGGGAACTCTATCGTGACATAGAGCTGTCTAGGGACTACAGGTGAACAGGCACAGACAACCCTATCCACGTATTTTATTACCATATTAAGAATCCTCCTCTTTCATTGATGGAAGATATGGAAATGTTGCTTGGTTTAACCCTTCCTTGAAATTACATGACATTTGCCAATAGCTGCCGTGCTATGGGATTTGGAACACCACATCACTTCCCTTAACAAGGTGATGTTTTTCCTGGCTTAGTAATGTTTTCCTTTAAAAAGAAGGATGATTTGGTATTAGAGACTGCAGATTGTGATCACAGCTGTCCACGGCTAGACATCCATGTGGGTAACGGACCCTTAATATTTGCCACACAATCCTGCCCGCATAGCAGTTCAGACCCAAGTATTGACTATAACAAGCTCCTCTGGATGAGGCCTTTCAGTAGTTGTCTTGGACACTGCCAGCAAGCACGAGGTCACAGGCTCCTGCGAGGTGCGGCAGTGCTTGAGCCAGGCACTTGCTCAGGTGCTTCAGCTGAAGTTTGCTTTTATAATTGGTCTACGCTTCAAAGTTGAGCATCTTTCAGGACTGAGCCCTGTGAATGGAAATTCTCATGTTCCAGTCTTTGCACACAGGCATTGAAGATCCCCTGACACTTCATACAAAAGGAAGAACGTTAACCCCAATGTCCTTGCCAAATGCTAACTTCGTTAATTACAGCCTGCTTTCTTTAATTCTCCTTGCAGTTTTAATTAGATATGGTATTGTTCTCTTCCTGTACCACATTGTCACTGGTTATTCCCACTTAACCATTTGCTGTGTTAAAGGTTGTTAATCTTTTGTCCAAAGCTGGCTGCATTTTAGAAGCAGGAAAAAATGGCTAATTATATACTGCTATTTTTACTGTGTGTGCTCACCCCTTACGAGCCACTTGCATCTAAATTCTCAGACACACATACATAAATATGTGTATCATGAATGGAAAGGTTGGAAATTATGTGACTTACCAGGACTTCTCAGAACAACACAGGTGTGAAACGATATAGCTCATGACACCTGCAGGATAAATAGATTCTTTCCTGGGACTTATGAATTTTCATACCCAAATGTCTGTGTTTCCACCTCCCTAAACAGAAAGGAAGAAGATGCTTTTGCTGCAGTGTAATCAGCTGGAGTTTTAAAGTGCTTTGGGATTCATCAGATTTGACAGTGCTGTGTAATTGTAAGATCATCATTGTACACATATCATGTAATTATGCCATTGCAAATGATTTGTACTTTTAGTAAGACTGCATTGGATTTTTGTAAGATTATGTCAATGTATATATTTATCTTGTAATGTAGAACTGGAAGCTATTTGAAGCCTCAGTACTGAAAAAAACTTTCCCTGCTTGCATGACATAAAGAAATAAATTGTGTTATGGTGTATGGAGTTTTAGAGCATATCCGAACAAGTAGATGTATTTTGACACACAATTTCTATAATATATTGCACTAAATATTTTAGTTTTGACTTTGTAATTTAAGAATCAGTTTTTTCCCAGACTTTTAAATTTCTAAAATAGCTTCCCACTTTGATGGACAAAAAAAAAAACACCCTAGCTTTTCTCACGTTATATCAAAATTGGCAAATTTGTATTTTAAGATTTTTCTCACTTTTCAGTAACATCAGCAAGGAAATTCCTTGGGATTTTCCATGCTTGATATCAATGCAGTGCCAATTCGGGTAGTGAGTTTCAACAAAATACTTTGATACATTCTTGATTTGTATTTTTCAAACTCCCCCATAATCAGAAATGTGAATATGTATCAAGAAAGATCCAGTGTGGTTTGCTTTGTTGTTCTAATGTGATTTTTAAAGTAAGACTTTATTTGGAAATTTTCACATTAGGAGCACAGTTAGGTTCCTTGAGAAGGTACATACAGAAAGTCTGCAACAGTCACCCCAGGCTTTCTTTAGAGTCAATAAGAAGAAACAGAGGTGTTACAGTTCACTCTAAGTGTCCAAGACAGGACAGATTAATCACCCCCTATTTCTTCTCCTGATCCTGAATCCTGACATTGAGAGTTATTCCTCGCACACTAACTCATAGCAGATTTTTCCACGTGTCACCATTTCTGTAGGAACAAAGCGACTGTCAAAGGTAGTCTAATTTACTGGTGCTTTGTACCCACTTTGTCCTACTTTAAGTGTGAAAATGCTGTGCTGGTTAACTGAGAATGAAGGCAGTGTGTCAAAGGGAGATCATCAGTGGTTCTGTCCACAAAGAAGTCACATATCCATCATAGTGGCCAATACAATGTACTTGAGATTTCTACTAAATGCACAGGAAGAAAGAGGCAGTTGATAGTGTGATTGGCACAACTGCTTTTGTACTGAGCAGGATCACCCAGACAAATGCTGAAGGGAGACAGCAAACTTCAGTCTGGATGGGGTGCAGGTATGAAGAAAAGAACCTTTTTTGTATGTGTCCTTCCCATGGCCAGATGAGTCAGCTGTTTCTTATTTAATCCTTCAGCACACTGAGTGAGATGATGGCAGACTTAAGGAGGGCTAAACCTACCTTTTTCTATTCCCCAAAAGTAACGTACTTGTGGATTGTTAAAAATGGTTGTATTTTTCACACCTGTTAATGTTTCAATCAGAAAGACAGATTCTGAGGCCCAGAAATTAGTGCTTTCAGATAGGTAAATGAGTGATAATTTTGTAGGCTCTCGGTGGCAGTGCTGTTGAACAGGGTTATTCTCTGATGTCCATGTTCTGGAGAATAATTTAGGACAGTTAACATTAAATCAAAGTTTCTCTTTAATGGCATGACAGAACGCTGGTTTTGACACTTAGTGATTAACATATGTGTGAATCATTCTAATTCGTGAGGTTATAGGATTGTAGCCATCAGTAGATGAATAACTTGGGTTTGAGTTTCATTTTCATCATCTCCACATGGGAGTTATGACTCTGCTTTCCTAATTACTGATAAAAATTGCCAAATAATGAGGGGAAAAATACTGGAGACCATCTGTGTGAAACAAAGATGATATGGGACATTTGGGGAAATATTTCATGCCTTTTGCTGCTCGATGGAAGCATTAGTGCAGCCAGACATAGACCACGGACAGATACTCGCTTGCAGCCCTGACTGTGTGGGATGACACTGCCCCAGCAGTTCTGCTGGTGGAAGGAGGCACATGAACTCATCACTCCAGACAGTGGCAACTGAGGTAGATGGAAGGACCTTCACCAACTGTGTAACCAAATTCAGCTGAAATGCCTACCTTTGGCTTTAAGTTGAGTTTACTCACCCTCTTTTGAACCCTCCCATACTTCTGAACCTTCACTTGTGTCAGTATTATTTTTTCATTACCAGATAAGTTGGCCACTCATGACCTTTTCTCTTGATTTTGGGACTTGTGTTTGAATTCACGCCTTTGTGAGCAGACTATAGGAATTTAACTGTATTTCAAGGATAAAGATGAATTACTGCTTGAAAATTAGAAGTAATCATTGATGTATCTCATGTGTTTGTGTCAGACTGTTTACAGTTTGTTTACATGTTTACAGTTCTGATTTTTTCCTTAGTGGTATTTATACTCTTATAAATTAAAAAGATTACTATCAGATTCATGCAAGTTGTTGAACTTACATGCACAGCTGTGTGAGATATGTAAAATATGATAGATTACATGCATTTCTCATTTGCTAGATTATTTATTATATTATTTTCAGTGGTTACTATTTCCTAATATTTCACAAAAAAAGTAGCTTAAACCACATAACAGCCTTGTCCAAAGTCTACTAGAATAAGTGTAGGAATCACATTGACTCACATTTTTTTTATTTCAGCATTGAATATGAAAGTTCTGTTTTCATATCATTTCAATTTCATTTACATGAATGTAGGAAGTCATAAAATATGTGTCTAGAGCTAATATGAGTTCAGTCTTGTAATATAGTTATACTGTCCCTGGAACAAAGAAACGCAAAGGTAAAGCTGCAGTGAATTCTGTAATACTTGTCAGTTTACCACTCTGGAATGAAACAAAGGTGCTTAACCTGCGAATGCGCTTAGCATTCAAATCCTGCATACTAAACATAGCTTGTTCTTGAGTAATACTCAACTGAATTCCAAACATTCTTTAAAAAAGTATTTTCATTGAGAGATCAAATATGTAAGAAGATTTTCAAAACTGACTTGGTGCTGTGATTTCTAATGGTATTTAAGAATTATCAGTTCTCCTAAGTAATAAACCTCTACAAATTACTTTAAAAATGAGCGTGTTATTTATGTGTATTCAAAAAGATTCCTGATTGCTTCATCTCCTTGTGGGTTATGCAACTAGGAGAATTTAACACAAACTAGGTTCTTAGATAATTTAGTGAAGTTATTAGCTAGTTTAGTAAAACTATTATTTAAAAATAAAACTTATTTACAATTTCAGATTTAATGTAAAAGTATAGTAAGCACTGCCATGGAAAAATTTCACACTGAGCGGGTCATTGAGAAAGTGTCTCCGTTCAAAATAACTTGTGAAGCTCACAGTCTCTACAAGAGAAATGATCAGTCTGAAAAAAAGCTGGTTCCCAACAGACCTATGACTGGTGTCTCAGTGACCTGCCTGAAAAATTCCAGGGTGTTTCAGGGTCCACGGGTGCAGGGCAGATCTGTAAAAACATGTTTTCTTGTCTATGAAAAATAATTTTCTTAAATAACTCCTAATTTCCTTCCTGTCTCAACTCAGTCATTTCACCCACAATTTTCCTCACATTTTTCACCCACTTTTTCCTCCTTTTTGTTTCTTGCCCAGGTGGACCTAAACTCAATGTCTGAGTCCTTGTATGTTGCCCACAAAAAAAAGAAAACATTTATCTGCATAAACTTTATATGCATGATAAAATGAAAAAAAGAAATGCTCTTATTGCCTAAGAAGGCAACAAGAATGTAAATATTTTTTGTGAACCTGGACTTGGACTCTTTTTGTACAGCTGTTTTCACATGATCAGACAGAAATATATAAGATAATGCTGAATGATGGAAGGTTGGTTATATGGTTGTAGCAACTGAACAAAGCCCGAACTGTTCTTTGCTAAACTTCCATGTATTTTACAGTTATTTCAGATATGTAAAATTATTTAAGTAAAAGTAATATTTGGAATTTGTAATTATGTGGAATCCATAGAAACATACTTTAGCCTTACTTCTCTTTAAGTTTATTCTATAGCTTTATTTAAAAAATGTTATATTACATTTTGGAAGGTAATAAGGATAATGGTATACATGATCATATACATTATGCTTGTTAAAACCATTAGGTTATCTGGTCTATCCTGACAACACCACGGTTTCTTTCCTTAAAACGTATACTTTGGTGTTCTGTCCACTCTGATTTTAACTATGGCATCTAACTGCGTCACTGAATCTTTATGCTGCTGAGCTAGGCACACTATAAAGTACCAATTTAGAGTTTAGTGATGTGGTTAAAAAAATCACAGGGGCGTGGGTCAAAACCAGCAAAGTTATTTTTACTTTCCACCTAATTCATGTTTGAAGTGCAGTTGTAGTAATCCTGTTATCAGAAAACACGGTACAGAAGTAACTAGAAAACAGCCACTGGGGGCCATATCCTGCCATCACTCTGCACCTGAAACCCACACAAACGGCACTTAGAAAGCTGCCTGTGGAACAGTGGCAGGCTGTGACCCTTCACTTTCAGTTTTACTTAACAGTACATAATGGCAAACTTTCCCTTAGACACATATACGCAGGCTCATAATCAAAGTTAGCTCTTGGTATTTATGATTTTTTTAATCTCTTAAGTCTTTTACTTATTTTATTATTTTTTCTTATTCTGCTTTCCTCCCCCTACCCATCCAGCTATCCAGCAGCATTTTGGATATATATAACAGTGACCAGGGAATGGCACCAGCTAACATGGGTCTCACAAATGCTT
Source organism: Charadrius vociferus (assembly GCF_000708025.1). NCBI lineage: Eukaryota > Metazoa > Chordata > Aves > Charadriiformes > Charadriidae > Charadrius > Charadrius vociferus. The sequence goes on along the minus strand of NW_009648878.1, from coordinate 681,743 downwards.
CTTGCCCAGCTAATCTACCAGTAAAAAGGGAACTCACAGGTAAAAGAAATCTGAGATTTTAGTATTTTATTATTTCAGAAGTGATGATGTTTCTTTTAAAAGTTGAATAAATCTTACCCATGAAACAGATCTCTGTAATTAATTTAAAAGAATTTTAATGTTTGCAGTTTCATTTAAGGAAAAGAACAACAACCAAAGAGAAATATTTTATTTCTGTTCTCCTCTTTAGCAATTCAGAAACCATGTTTGCCCCCTGGTTTTTATGAATATCATGCTTCTAATAAACCTAATTATTTTAGGAAACAGTGGATTCTTCCACATATTGGCTCCTGATCAACGGTATAAATAAATTATCATCCATTAAATTTGTTCCAGGGTAGAACAAATGGTTCTTTTAAAAGCTTACAATAAGACTATTCAAGGTAAATCTATATTAGTGGATTAGCAACTTAAAAAGTTACATTCAATTAATCCAAAGAATGCTAACAACCGTGTACAATTTATTAGTGTCACTCAGAGGAAACAGTGAGTTTGTTCAGTATCTTACAAATCTGATTAACTCTTGCATTATGGGATATACAAATCCATATTCACATTAGTGTATTGTAAGTTTTATACAGATGTAAAGTACAGCAAACTGGAGAAAAAATACTCCTCCATAGCATTTCTATGTTCTTAAATAAAAAAATGTGTAATAAAATTCTTAAGAAACCTGCCAGACTTGCTCAAAAATGCAATACTTATAGAATATAGATTTGCTTATGATCTTGTTTAATAATAAAAAGAGTAATGAAGTAAAAAGACTAGAAGCCTGCTCTTTGTGACGAGGCCATGTTGAAAAGGTAAAAGAAATACCGGATTTGCAACTTAAGGACTGTTTTAATAAATGTTACTTTTTGTCAGAAGCAGATACACGAGCAATGGCAAAGGAGAGACAAAAAAAGGATAACCACAATCTCAGTAAGTATATGTTCATCTTTCATCTCATTAAACGGAATGTATGGGGAATGCACAAATAATATACATGAGCTACCATGTCTCTGTTCTTTTTCTAGATCAACATCTTACCAGGATAATCAAATTGAACTCAGTTTGCAAATACAGCCAACCGTGCAGCTTTCTTCCCTGAAATTAATTTCTGTCTTTTTTTTTTCTTTCAAAATACTTCACATATTTTAATGAATGTCTTTATATATCATCTCCTGCTCCTATATTTTTATTCTAGTTTTACACACATCCTACACTATTCTGTTTTAGTTGATGTTATCTTTAAGAATTACAGTGAAAATCAGACAAGAAAGGAGGCAGATGATGAAAAAAACAACAGCAAAGATCCAGCCTCCTCACACCCTACTTGCTGAAGCATCCAAGTGAGAGGCTGTATCTCTCTATGGATGATGGGAAGGAAAAAAACATTTACAGATCATATCAGATAACTTTCAAACTTAAAGTTGTGGAAAATGCATGTCACAAAAGGAGATCGGGGCAGGATCGGGTGAGACACACGGTGCTCTGACTCCGCTCTAATACACAAACCCCCTAACCTCTGTAAGGTGGGATACACTTCTGTTCCCTTTATGGAGAACAGTGCAGCCATGTACAGATGTTAGTCATTTCAGTTCTAGAGGAAAAGTCTTCTCTAGTTTAGGCTTAGAACATAAGGAAATTCATAGTTCAGTGTCTAAATGTTAAACTCATAAAAATAATAATATTTTGGTTTACCCAGAATAGAAAACAAATATTTTTTATTTCTGAAAAAAAAAGATTGTCTATAAAATTAGGTAATTTTTTCCCTCTAAAGAGTAATTTGAAACAAAAATCTGAAACATCGTCTTCGGAAATTGTTGAATAAAGCAATTATACCTTCCAGTTCTTCTTTCCATATTTTTCCCAGCAGAAATAGTCTGTGAATTTAAACTTAATTTGGTAATTATTTAATAGCCACTATTTACATTTTACTTATCTTATTTACATCTTTGTTCTCTGGCTATTCCGTAATCTTAGAGGCATTTATGGCTTTACTTGTATGAAATTATGTACCTGGAAGTATGCATCCACTGGAACGGTGTGTTAGCACCCACCGTGGACAACTTTCTGCTAAGACTTTACAGAAGGCGTCCTCATTTCTGCCTGTACATTTTTGTGGATTACAGACAGACCATGTAGATATTTAAGCTTGCTGCTAGCACATCTTCTCTGAAGTGCCAATGCTGCTGCTGCCCGTCTTGTTTGGGCAGGAATGGGGAGCTTTTGCTGGACTAGGAAAGGCGGTGGGTGGGAGTTGTCTGGAACTGTGAGAAGGGGAAAGATGGGAGCAGGCATACACAAGGGATGCCAGGTCTTACTGTTACCTCCACTGTTTCTTTTGGCTCTGAGATCATCCTTCCTGAACACAGAAGACATGTCTGAGAACTGTTCCTCACCACTGGCATCTGAGCTGAAGGCTGTATGCCGTAAAAATAGCACGCAGACATGTAACATCTCTTCTCGTTTGGCTCCAGCTGCATACTTCAGAGCTCAAAGTCTCTCTGGAGATAGCTCTACTATCTGATGGTGTGGACCTATTAATGTATTACATATAAAGGCGTTATTAGTGTGATTTACTTTTTTATGAGTACCACCTTTTTAGAGATAGTCTGAAAAATCAGGTTTCGGAAGTTGATCAGAATTATACATTCATGTTTCAGGTTAAACTAAGGTCCACATATTACAGAAGTGTTCTTGTACCTCCTCATACCAAGAAGGAACTAAAGAAGTTCCTTTTGAAAGGTTAAATCCTCAATGAATCCATGAAAAACGATTTAGGTCTAAGAAATGGAACCCTTTCTTCATGTAACAGGAAGAGTTTAAACCATTCCTAAATGTATTTTGTTGGTGGGTTTTTGTTTTGGTTTGGTTTGGTTTTTTTGTTTGGTTGTTTGGGGTTTTTTTAATCATTTTCTGGTCTGTCTTTGGTATGATTTTATACTTGAAATATTATTGATAATTCAGGATACCAATGAAACTGTAACAGACATAAATCAGGAAAGCTCTCTTGAAATGTGTTTCCAAGCTTCAAAATTTCCCCCCTAATTCACTAACATAACCATTGGAAGTTTCTTTTCAGGAAAAACTACAAAAATAAATAAAAAAAAAGAATTCTATTGTCTACTTGTAAGGAAATTCTAGTGTTAACTTGTAAGGAAATATTTTTCTTTGCCTTGTTTTATAGGCAATGTTCAGTTCAATACTTTTTGATGAGTATCTTGCAGAGCTTTTCCACACTGTAAATATTAATTAAACAACTATTATGCCATATGACCATAATGTTAATGCACATTCTTTAACTCTGTTTGCCTTGCTATTATTTTGCCGACATAACTGAAATACATCTTTCAAATTGCTCAGTTGCTATGTGCTTGGGTACACTCTGTTCTCCTAAGAGATCTAGCACATTCATGCCAATAGGATGCAAGGGGTCACTTAACGGTATGCTCCAGAGGATTTTAACCCTGTCTCCTGAATATGACTACAAAATCTGGGATGCTTTCTTCCGTTGAGTGAAATTGCTGTTTCTAGAGACAGTAAGACAAGATAATACATCTCACCAAAGCAGAGCATTTCGCCAGGGTAAATAACACCTAGGGAGTTCCCTGAGCTGGAATCAGCTATGAGGAAACAACTGACTGCTGCACAAACCTAAGACCCTCATACAGATGGGAAGAAAAAACACCTTTATGTATTGGAGGAAGTAAAGAACTAAATGTGATCTATGTGGTGGGGCTGAGACTGAAAGAGGTACGCTCGTATGACTGTGAGAAGGTTAAAGTCAGCGTAGGAAGACCCACCATGCCTCCCTTCTTTGCACACTTCTAGTTTAGCTCTACCAGGCTCTAAGAGGCTTTTTGTACTTGCATTAAAAGTTAAGTCATCAAACTTCAAGTGCACATCTACATACATGGATGAGAGGAACATATATTCCTTCTCCCCTTATTCTAGGCTGGCCTACGTGGGTCAGCTCTGGTCTGACATAGTGTCATTAGCATATCAAGCCCAAGGTAAGGTATTCCAAGAAGCAACAGATAACAGAAACAGCCCAATGCAATGCTAGCGATAGGCGATAGCTGAATCTTGTCCTGAATTCAGGAGGTTTGGATTGAGTCAAATTACAACGCGGAGGGAGTGGACAAAAGTGCGAGTTCACACCAGTAGACCATCAGTGATGGTCTTTGACAGCTAACAGTACCACAGCAGGACTACATTCTCACTGCACGTACTTTCTGTGTCACAATTATACACAAGAAACACCCCAAAAAGATGATACATCCTTTGGGCCTATCCACTAGAAAATGTGAGGTTTCTGCATGTAAAAGTAGCTGGAGAAAAATTGGTGAGGAAGCAAAGGAGAATTGTCTCTAATTGTTAGTGAAATGGGAAGCAGGAAGGTGACAGTTCTTTTGTGCAGAGAAGGGGCACACACTCCAATCTGGATACCAGTCCAATGCTGATGAAGTGGACTGAAACCACAGAAAGGGGGAACTAATTTTAAGAGGCTTACCTTCTCTTTTTCATTTCTAACTACACTGCAAGTAAACAAAGATACTATACATACTTTTTCTTAGGAGAAACATCCATTTAAATACATAAAATATTTTTTAATTGTTTAAATGAGGTTTTTCTTCATTTTCTGTGTGTTTTAAAGGTTATTGTAAATACGCTTGTGCTGTATAATTGAAGGAAACCGATGTGGTGGGGATGAAATGTTTCTGGTACGCAGTCTTTCTCAGTTACAGTGAAGGGATATGATTGCAGATATGTCCTATCTGTGATTTGCAATGCTGATAACAGTCGATAAGAGATAGTGAAGCTCTTAACCATGATGGCCGGAGTTGTGCCAAAACATGAAATACTGGATGAGCTATCTTGGGGCCTTGTTGAAGTCATCAGAAAAACTCCAGTAAGCTGAAAACTCTGTTGTGGGGGAGCAGGGTGGAGATAGGATACATGAACATCAGAAAAAAAGAAGCGTTAGCTCACATTGAAGGGATGTGTGACTATTTCATTCTCTGGGATTCTAGTTGTAAATGAGCGGAAAACCTACAGGTAGGGTAACATACAGAGACCGTACTAATAATGGAGTTTGTCCTGAGAGTAAGTCAGGTAAGAGATCACATGGGGACTTCTATTTGAGGAAGAAATTTTCTGTACATTCTCTGACTTGTTTTTAACTAATTAAAATGTGTTATGTTGAATTTCTTCAAGAATATTTCACCATGAAAATAGTAACTGTTTCTTTTTAACAGTTGAGAGAAGAAGAAGGTATAATATTAATTACCGAATCAAGGAGCTTGGCACACTCATCCCCAAGTCTAATGATCCGTGAGTTCAACAGTCTTTCTTATAATAATGTTTATAGTTTAAATACAGGAAGAAAAAAAAAAAAAAAAAAGCCAGTTGCATATACTGCCTATAGGACTGAGTAATGGGATACAAAATCTTCCATGCCAGGTCACTGGCTCAGATCAGGTTGTTACAGTAACAAACGTTTGACAGATTATTAGTGCCTGTTGGGAAAACTTATGTGAAAGGATAATAAAATGAAAACAATTCCAGGGTGTTTAAGAAGACTTCCACATCAGGGAAAACAAAACAAAACAAAACAAAACAAAACAAAACAAAACAAAAAAACCAAAACAAAACAACAAAAAAAAGCCAAAAAGAAGAAAAAAAGAAGATAAGCCAAACAACAGCCAGTCCAGCTCTCTCTCCCTGGGAGCAATTGTGTGGTGTCTCTGGAGAAGGAAGGAGTGATGCTTTCAGCCCTTGCCATGGGCCCTCTAGTGGGATAAAACAAAATGCATGTTGTCACTCTGCCCTTTGCCTAAGGAAAAAGAAATCAGTTCAAGAGTCTGTAAACTGAGCATTTTTCAGAAGTTGTCCACTCAGTGCAGGAAAAAAAAACCAAAAAGTCTTAAAATGCAAAGATAAAAATAATAATTGCTATAATAATAGCATTTTATTCTAATGCATATACCTACAGTAACAAAAAATCCATATTCCTTAAACTGTACCTGAATTCCCTTAAAGCTTATATTTGTCATCAATATGAAAAAAGCCGTCTCTGCAGGAAAGCCTATTGCAGGATTAGCAATAACAGTTCAGTGTGATATTTAATGCTGAACTTCAGCCTTAGATTTCTCATGTCACTCGGGGAAGCCTTAAGACTATGCACTAGCATGATTGTGACTCGCATAAAATTGATTATACAGATTTTGTCTTTATCATTTGCATGTCAATACCAACCTGCATAATACTTCAAATGAAAACTCCTCTTGATATTTCAGCCCTTTCTTTTTTTTTCCTTGGGACTAAGAAACTCTTGATTATATTAAGGATTCCTGTAACAATAGAAAGCTGTGTGAGACTTACATAAGTACAAGGTTGGCATAACAAGCCACTTGGAGTGATATCACCAGAGAGAAAGTTAACATACCACATCCATTTTAGAGAATTCACAAACTCGGCTCCTTCTACAGCATCCACTCAAGATTAGATAAATGGGCATGTTCCTGTTTAATAATATAGAACTAGGTATTACAGCTGAGTTAAAATAAGAAGCACTTTATGTACCTAAATAAAGTTTTGGCCACATGTGATCTGCTGCAAGCACAGACTGGTAGAAGAATTTTAATTTTGCTGGTTCATCTTTCAGTATTCAAGACCATTTGGGCAAATAATTGAAAGATTTCTCAGAAAAACAGTGGATGGCACTGTTGGTTTGCAGCTATAAAGCAATAATGGAAGGAAGTTACACAGCAATTAGAAATGGGCATGAGGTACAAATTCCAGTTGTGATTTTTGATTGCCTACAGAGGTGTTTCAGTTACATGTTTTGGTCTGGATTCAGTTTTAGTTTATGAATGTATTCAAAACATTAATACCTGGAGCAATCACTTAAGCTCTTCTTAAAATGAATGATCTGAGCCTGTAATTTTGCTCCAGTAAGTGGATGATGAATTTTACCCACAGATTTTGGTGTTGTTGCCTCATTAAATAGTTTCAGGTATAGATCCCGAAGACATCACCTTTTCCTGTGTTAGTCTGCAAACCCATGATTGAGTTCAACAGTTACAGCCACAAAGTGGCTTATGTTTACAAAAGCATGAGACGAACTTACGTGTCTCATATTTTGACGACTGTTGTCTTCAAAAAGCTAGTAATCAGTACTCCTTCTGAAAATAGGCCTATTTAACAACTTTCAAGTTCATCTTAAGAAAAAAGAGGCATCAAAAGGTGCAGGATGCTTTTGAAAAACTAGGTTATAACATAACTTTGTTATAGCTTGGTGCCAGATTAAATTAATCCAAAGAAGAGTAAACATTTTTTTTTACATCTGAGGGTAGAAATACATTAATTTGGCCATGTTGTTTTGTTGGCTGAGCAGATCAAAATGATTATTTCTTTCTGGTATGGTCCTGTGTTGACAAATCATAACTCGTGTTCTTACCCTCTGTTTCAGTTCTTGCCTTTTCCTTCATAACACCTTACTGTGCCCCCAATCTGCCCTCTTCTCCTTTGAAAGAATGAGATGTATCATCTCTTACAATACTTTATCTGTAACATTTTATCACACACAGCATTTTCACCTCATATATTGATTTTAGAAGATTCTTCTTATAGTGGGAACTTAGCTGTAAAAGGAGAAACCTCACTAATGCTTGGACTAATGACAGTGAAACAAATCAGCCTTTGCATTGAAAAGCAAATACTACTATAACTAAGCCATTGTGGTTAGCATGCCTGTCCCAGATGGCTTGCTTCAAGAAGATTACATTCAGACTCAGGAACAGAAAAGGACATTTTTGATGCTATTTGGAAACCTTTTATGATTTATATTTCTTAGAAGTGGTGTGTGGGGTTTTTATTTCACTTTTGTTTTGTTAGTTATATAGTGAACTTGTTTGGCTCCTGCAGAGCTTCCGCAGGGACTTTCTTTTGACTGGCTTAAACCCCTATTCTTTTCACTTCTTTTTTTTTTTTTAATTTAATGATGAAAAGTGTGGATTACATTGCTTAAATGAATGGGTGTTTTAAGTTCACTCCATCAGCCTTAGAAAATGGAGATAAGTAGAAGTTGCAAAGAACTTTGACTCTTTTGTTTAATTTTCAATGCTTAGATATCCAAGCGGTAGATGATTCAGAAATGCAAAACAGTTATACAGAATAATTCAAAAACAGGATATAAAAAGGCCCAAAATACCCAGTAATATTTTGCTGAAAAACTCATAACCTGCACATTTAAATATACCTACCTTTCCATTCATGGTTCCTGCGTGTTCAGCCTTTCAGAACCTGGTTTTAGGTGGTTAACAGGACTTCACGTTGTGGTAGAGCCCAGAAATGCCAACACAAGAACTGTTTCATGGTAGCCTACAAGAATTGCCAGAAATACTAAGAAAAAATAAAATCTTTCCTTTAAGAATTCCAGTCATTTTACAGAACTGGGATGTTAAGAGAACCACTGAGGATTTGGGCAGAAGTAGCGGGTTGCTCTCACTCTCCCTCTGCATCTGCCTGTGCCTGACCTTCTGTCTGCTGTCTGTGGACAGACCCTCTAACGGCCAACACGGCCACGTTTCTTGTAAAGGAAAAAACCTTGTGTACACTTATGCTATTATAAAATGGAAACTTGCTGCCCCTTTCAGAAGAATACACTTTGTAATTGTGTAGGTCATCAAAACAAGTACAAAGTCCTTCAAAGTATTTCTTTGAGCAAGGATTGTTTAAAGCTAATTTCTCAGAAACAGGGAAAGAAATGGTCTGCAAACATAGTTTCAACCATACAAATTATTTGTTATTAGTAACTGCTCTGTGGCTGGCAAACTCTGTGACTATCACCCTCTCCCAAACTCTGTTTTTGTAAATTAGTTTTAATCTTAAATCAGATGCTCTCGTCCTTCCGACAAGAGTTCAACTCATGTAAACTGGCAGAGCTCCTTTGACTTCAACAAAGATACCTCAGTGGAAATGAGCTGAAATCAGTCTCATGGCTATGTTTCTTTTCCCCTAAATGAGAAACTCTCCTAGATTGGAGCTACGTGTTTTGGTCTGGGCATTTGAGATTTGTAGAGAGATTCAGCTGCTAGAGTTAGGAGGAGCTAGAGTTCTGAGACCAACAAAATATAATGTGTTTTCTACTTATTTGCTACTTTTCCATGCAAATCATGTTGTGTGGTAGACCTCTGTTAATTAAATTAGATAACATGTGCATATCTTGCTAAAAATTTCACTTTATTGTACCACATGCACACACAATCCTCCTTTGCAGAGGTGGTTGCAGATGACCAGACCTGTGAAACTTCTTACTGCACTCAACTGACTTGTTTCATGTGTAGAGTTTCCCATGTGTCTCACTGTTTACAGGATAGACCCTTACATAAATACAATAAAAATGAAAAAAAAAGGTGGGAGGGAAGGAGGGGGAGGAGAAAGGAATTAATAGACAGAGAAAGAGTAAAATTGAAAAAAAATAATTCTTGTCATCTCCAAAGACAAGTTGATCTATATCAAATTTTGCAGGTTCAAATTTTATGGTTTACGAATGCAACTGTTCTGTCTGGTTTTATACAGCAGTTTCCAATAAAATGACTAAAAACTGTCAGTAGCTGCTCAGTTTTTAAAGGTTCTCAAATGTTTGTAGGCCTCCTCATTTCAAATTTTGTCTCTAGTATATAGTGAGCAAGCACAACATTTAAATCTCTAAAAATCAAACCCTACAGTTTCCTAGTGCCACTTTTATAAGTTTTCAGATAACTTTATTTGCACCCAATTTGGAATTCAGCATTTTCAGAGAAATATAGAAAACCAATAACTGATCAGAGAACTTCGGAATTCTTCTTATGTACTTGCTGTGCTTGGATTTAATCCATCCTCAAATGTTGAGGTGTTTTTTTTCTTCCTGTCATAGTGGAATCTGCTTGCCTGCCTGCTAAGCAGAGCTAAATGCATTGCAGACTACTGCTATACGGGCATTGCCCATGTGCTATTCCCCCCGTTTACCTTCCTCCTCACGAGGAGGAACAGTTATATTGCTGCTCTTCCAACCCTGCACATCTGCACAGAGCCTCTGTTTCTCCATAGCACTGTCCTGTGACTGCTGCATGGTGCTCAGGGTTAGAATGGATGGAGAGTGCGAGGCAGAAGCAACACAGACATCTTCAGTATTTTGTTTTGCTCCTGGTATAAATAGAGAGACGTGGAATGAAAGACATGTTGGCTTCTAAGGTCATCAGCTGATGTGTTGCCTTCAGACTTTGTATACATGAGTAGAGATGTAGAAAGTATGTGGGATACATGCGCATCCACAGAGACACACATATAAAATAAGAGTCTCTTAAATGGCAATAATAACCACAGTATTTTCATCCTAGACCTCCATGATAGTTTTGCCTCTCAAGTTTGTAAATATTACCACAAGAGATATCTATCCATATGTATCTCATGCAGAAGCTGACCAGATCCATCTCTTTCACAGTTTGAATCCAGGAATTAGTCCTCCTGTGAAGATTTGTTTCAACCTATAAAAAAAATATCATTACCATATATGTAAAAATTCGAACTATCAAGGCAACATAAACTAAAAGTGAGCAATATCACAAAGGTTGTCAATTATGTGTAACATGAGTACGTTTCATCACAAAAAGATTCCAAATACAATCATGAATATATGGCTATATATTTATCTGAATTTGATGTTGAATTCATAACATTTTATAATTGACATGAAATTGATTGTGAAATCACTATTAAATATTTGCCAAATATATGATATATGCATATTTTTCTCCTGCTGCTACATGTCTTAATTATTTCTGTTTCGCCAGTCATGGATTAATTTCTTATTTCATAGGGATACATTTTTATGTTCAGACCACCAGTCCAAAACTGGCTTAGTTTTGTCTTGATTACACACTAGGAAGAGCTGACCCCCTTTCCCTAGGCAGATTGTATTTCTCTAGAGCTTATGCTATAGGTTTTCTCATTCCTGTAGCACTTTTCAAAGTTGCCACGAAAATGTCTTAAATCAGTCGTTTTCACTTGATATTAAACAAAAACCTACTGTAAATCTTAGCATATATAGTTCATACTTGAGACGGCAGTGGAGATTCCCAGTTTGAAATGTTGTTGTCCTCCTAACTTCGCTGCTCCTATTTATTCAGGATTGCTCTGGTGTAGACAGACAGGTGCCTCGTTGCCTTTAAACTCCACTTTAAATTCTTTAAATTCAGATATAAATAGGGACCTCTTAGTATTTACCTAACTTTCTAACAAGCTCTGAAGAAAACAAGATTATAATGTGGTGATGGCCGTCAAAGATTTGTCCAGAAAATAAGCATCATGTGTATTAAAAACTTTCTTAACCTTTACAGTTTGAGCATAAGCATCCCACATGTGAGGAGAAAGTCCTCTCCTAGAAGGGAGACAGTCCATGGGACGCTGACAGGAAGATGTTCTGTCCTCCCACCTGGGCAAGAAGTACAGGGAGAGGAAGGAGGAGGCAGAGTGACTAGCGAGAGGTGATTCAGCTGTCATGAGGGACATGTCTGCTCGTGGCTCCCAGTCCCACCTCTGCTTTAGTTTTTTTGACCAGGGAATGTCTAAATGAGAATACATACCCACTTCAGCGAGCAGCCTCTGATGTTTTGGCTTTGCAGAGAGCAGGGCCTGAGACAATAATTATTTTCTCTCTGACCACCTCACCTGATCCTGAAAGCTGTGCATTCCTGTCCCACCTCACTGAGACGACAGTGTACTGGAGCCCTGTGGTTTGAGTGTTGACCAGAGAGGATGCAGATGTGAATTTGAGCCCTCTCTGATCAAAAAGCTGGTTGTCCCAAATCTCTAGCAAATGATCTAAATTGTGGGATACAGTTAAACACCATGATGCTTTATCACAAATAATTTTGTGTATTCTTCTGAGCATCTTTAAAGCTATCAGCTCCATAAGGTTTTATCCCTACTACAGTGCGTCAGGAAAGGCCAGGTAGTCTGGGTCCCGAAATCCTGTACCGGTCTGGCTTTTGCCCTATACATTCAGTAGAAAGACAGCTGCCTCGGTGGAAGTCTCTAAGGGGGCTGAGCCTTGGGGTAAGGAGCAAGGTTTCTTAGGCACTTACCCTGAGAGGCTGAATGTAAAGCACGGACACTTCTGCAATAAATCCAGTCCAGATCACAGTTTTACTCACCATAAGTGAGCACATGAGTAGAAGCAAGTCTCATTAACTAAAGCAACCAAGGAGTAATGGAAAGTGATGATTGATGGGAGTATAATTTATATTTCTTTTTGACTCTATAAATGCCAGCATATAAGTATTTGGAACAGTTACTAAAAAAACCTACTAAGGTGGTTACTTGTCACTCCCAACCTCAGATTCTTACTGGTTTAAATAGCTTTTTCCTTCTCAGAGTTGCTTTATAGGACCAGAACGTCTGCCAATCTTCTGCTTGGTCTAAGCCACCTTGCAGTGAACTGGATAGTTTGGATAAACTCTTCTGTCTGTATATTTAATGCAGTGGGCCCATTCTGTATCGTAAAACACTGAATTTTATTAGGAATTAAACATTCTTAACAAATTTCATTCTTGTTAAAAGGCCTCCAAGACCTTACATAAAGGAATACATGGAAAGTTGATAAATGGGTACATGTAAGTCCTCGAACAGATGCATTTGGATAAGTGTATCAGTGTTAGTAAGACTGCTTGCAAGCTGGAAGTTAAGCCATAGTTCCCTGAATGATGGACATGTTTAATCTTCCTGTTTTTGGGTTGTTTTTTTTTTTGCAAGGCTTTTATTTTGAATTGGGGTGTGTATGTAGCTGCAGATTTTAACTTAGTTTATATTGTTTCAAGATTTTTGAACGTGATTTTTGTCATTCCATAGCCATTATGGTTACCAAAGTGTGATTTGTCTGGTCTATCATCAATGAGGAGTGGCATTCAGCACAGACCATTTTTTTCTCAACAAGCATAAAAGCAACCTCATTAGTAAGTCAGGTAAAAGGAGTAGTATATTCAAAATGATCTTTAAAAATTTAGGCTTAAGTCCTCAGTAATGTATATTTCCTAGTTCATTAATGCAGAAATACTGCACATAGATTTTAATCTTAGAGTTAATAATAAAAGCAATTTTCACTAAAAATATAAAAACTGTAATGGTAGAATCATGATATTGCATTTAGCTCTCCCACAAAAAGTCACTTTATTACTTTCTTTTGACACTTATTTTCATTCTGGGATTAATTTTACTATATAAGGGCTTCTTAACTATTCTATTAAAATTTCCATTCAGAAGCAATAATATCTAAGAGTGAATAATAGTCATGTAAATCATTATTTCATATTAATGTAAAAGATTTTGTAAGTTCTTATGAATTCTGCTGACATGCACAATTGTGAAAAGGTTATCTCTACATTCTGCAGTGATATGCGCTGGAACAAAGGAACTATTTTAAAAGCATCAGTGGAGTACATCAAGTGGCTACAAAAAGAACAACAGAGAGCCAGAGAATTAGAACACAGGCAGAAGAAATTAGAGCATGCTAACAGAAGACTTCTACTCCGAATTCAGGTTTGTATAAAAGCCTCTCCATGAACTACAAAGCTTTCTCAGTACTTATCCCTCATCAAATTTTATTCATCTATATCACTTTTTCCCAAATGGCATTTATTAAAACTGAATTGGCTTTCCCTATTTATTGCTGTGTATATTGGGGAGGGGGTATTTTTTAGATTTCTAGGAAATTCCTTTTATAATTAGACCTCACATAGAGGAATACATGGAAAGTTAATAAAGTATTTGTACAAACAGTTTCCTTATGTATGTATTAGAGCCAGAGAAAGAAAAAAAAAGAAGCAAAAAAGTATATCTCTGCAGCCCAAAATCAATATTGGACACAAAATTCCCTGCAGTATTTCCATTTTCCCTTTGTAACTATTTCACACGTTACACTTCCTTGGGTATAACTTGCCACGTTATATCTGCTTGCGACATGAAGCAACAGAATATGGCTGTCTTTTAAAGTCATTATCTAACTCTTTTTGTTCGAAATTTTAGGAACTAGAGATCCAGGCACGTGCACACGGCCTTCCAGTCATGTCTTCACTCAGTGCTGTCGATTTAGCTGCACAGGTCATCAAGCAACAGTCTTATGCAGAGGAGAACTCTGTAGACTACTCTCAACAAATGCCTCTGGCACATGGACCAAATTCTGACGTTTGCGATGGGTCTACAGCCTTTTCTGATCCACTTTCACACTTCACGGATTTGTCCTTCAGCGCAGCTTTAAAAGAAGAGCAACGGCTAGAGGAAATTTTACTGGATGACACGGTGTCGCCATTTGGAACAGACCCCCTCCTGTCCTCCACATCCCCAGCTGCATCGAAAGAGAGCAGCAGGAGAAGCAGCTTTAGCACAGATGATGGAGATGATTTGTAAAAGCAGAAAGGGCCTCACACATCTCTCAATCGCTTGCTAAAAGACTAAGTCGAACGTAAGCATGGCGTTTGTGCTTATTTTAAATACAAATAAAGGAGAGCCACTGTGAAGATAGTTACTACATGACAAGGGTTTAAATCAGCCCTTCCTTCACAGGAAAGTGAGATGGACATGAACTCATATTACTTTGCCCCAGATTCACACCCTCTGTTCACAGCTGACGTTTGCACAAATCTTTCTTCACTGGGAATGTTTTTACTTTTATTCCATGACTTTTTACAGTACTATCAAAATGGTTACCACAAAAGGAATACCCATGTTACAAATATGTATTGAAACTCCTCTTCAGTCTGCATTCACTATTCTCTGCTATCAACATGAGTTTTAGCAATTTTTTAATTTCTCTTTTTTATATAACTAAAAATTCTACAGAACGTGAAGCAACAGGGAACTATTTAAGCTGGGAACTGTAGATATGTTACAGGTTTTAAAGTCAGAAAAAACAGATGGTAATGCTTTCGCACAAGTGAAGTGAGCATGAAATTTAAACTGTGTAGGCTTCTTTTTAAAAGGAGAAAATCCATTAAGCTTTTCATGGAATTCCATTTTTAAAAAAAATCATTTGTAGGAAAAGAGCAGACAATATATGTTTTGATGGTACATAAGAAAAATGGAAACTAACATAATGACAGAGACTCAAACGAACTCAGACAGAAAAAGATACGACACTTCAGCAGAAAGACTGTATGGATGTACCAGACTCAACAAAGATTCTCCATGTTACAATTAGCACAATTTTAAAAAAACACTGTCGGTAACAGTGCTATGTCAGCTGCTTATTCCAAGAATATTCAAACTGCGTCCTTTTTTGTGTGGAAGAGATCAGAATTCAGACACACAACAGTGTGCTTCTGGACAGTGCCTTCAGTGTCCTTTGGCAGCACAGCACAGTTTTTCCAAAGGGATTTTATCAATACGCATGCCTTTGATCCATTTGGAAATGGAGGGAAATTACAAGATACCCATTGCATACACTTGAAACAAAGAGAATTTAATTTCAAATTTGGCTTTGGATTCACTACAGAAAAGCTGAAAAGGAAGACTTTTCAAACCAAAGGGGATATTCAGAAGTGTTGATGTGATGTATTGCTTCTCATAACTAGTTTGCTAGGAAGGGGCATTCAGAAAACATGTTTTGATGACTCAGTAAAGGCTTGGCAGCTAGAGGGCAGGTAGAAGGCATATAATTTCTATAAACAGTGAAATTCTGGAGAGTGATGTATGTTTCTGGAGGACGTTAAGTGCAATCATTCTAATTGTAATATTAATACACGGGAAAATAAGCTGGCATAGGTCCTTCATAGTTCTTCCTCAACCAGAGCCAAAAAATCATATTAGGGAGTTCTCTAACTATTCAAAATATATTTCAAAAGTGTGCATTAGTTTTTCTGTCTGAGGCTGCCTCTAGCCCCAGAATTGTCACAGGATCAGAAAAAGTAAGAAGAGATTACGATGGATTATTGTTTACATGAATGTTTTCAATGTATTTAAACATACTATCCAAGAACAGAAAAATTGTTTCATCTTATTCCCTCTTCTATTATTGGTACCTGTGTCCTCCTCACAGTCTTTGTGAGGTTTGTGTTCCTCCAGGGCGGTAGCCCATTCCTGACCAACCCAGATACCATCACGATAGTTTCTTAATTGGAAACTGAGTAGTGGTATAATAAATTATGTGTGGCTGGCTATGAAAGATGATGGAGTATCCAATCTCACAAGAACATTCATGTTTTTAGGAAACCCAAGGGTTTATATAAGCCTAAGCAAACAGCTTGTATATAAGCTGAACAGAGCAGAACTGATTGTGTTGCACATGTATGGGGTCCCAGACAGCTCAGCACACACTTGACCCTCAGAAGACGCTAAGATATGCTTCCACTGCATGGTTAAAAATAATAACCACAACAGTCATCTGGTAATTTTCTTTTTTTTTTTTTTTTTCTTTTTTTTAGCATCGAAGAAAGAATGGAAAGACAAATGAGTATTAACCAAAGGTAATTGAACATAGAACTGATCATCATTTTAATTGGAGTGCTTCTATAAATTGAGCTCATTAGAAGAGGAACCACTTTGTCATAGTTTTGCCAAAGACTAGCTAATATTGACATTTGAACACAAAATATGATGAATTAAAAGTAACATTTATGCCCACATTATGTCTGGTGTAGGAAGCGTATTGTCCATTTCAGCTGATGAAAGGAAGGATACTTGGTTGATATCAAATGCCATTTGTCCTTGTACTGTAGTTTCTACTACATTAGTTTTAAATACACCAGTGTGGATTGCTCATAATGGAGAAAAAGAAATTAAATATGAATGTATTACATGATTTTCCCATTGAACTTTTACATGGGAGTTAGACTATACTTCTGAACAATATTGACTTTAAATAACATCCTGAATTTCATCACTTTTATAAGCACTGTTCTAAAAAAACATTATAGTGCATCCATTAAATTTTTTAAAGTTGATTTTCATTCTTCTGACAATTGCTTCAGTCTGAAGCACCAGATTTTTTTTTTCCTCTTCCTGCATGAGAGACTTAACAGAAGATAGTGAATGCTCCTTTTGCAATACACCGTGTTGCATCTTTCATTAAACACATTCAAGCTGCCTTCATTCACACAAAAACCCCAACTCCCTTGCCCAAAACACTAAATGTATCCATACCTGTAGGTGTATATTATGGCAATGTTGTTTCACTACCTTTTTTTTTTTTTTTTTTTCCCTAATAGGAAGTCATCATAATTACTATTTTAGCTAGTAACTAGAACCTGTATTACAGCGTCACCCTTGAAATTAAATGGTGATACAGGGTGCAAGAAACAGTAAGCTAGGACAGTCTGGGGATGAATAGGTGGTACTGAAGGCGTTTAGGAGATGTGTATGCTGGTAACCATATCCCAGACTTTTTGGAGTAAGCACTCCCTCTCCCACCCCAGGTTTGGTGAGGCTGCTGTGAAGCTGAGAGGACTGCTAGATCTGTGCAGAGCAGAGCACGGTCCTACCGGTTTGCACAGAGGAAAGGGATTTCATGACTACAGGGACAAATCCTGACATCCTTCCTCGGGCAGAGTTTCATTGCTGTCGGTGAGAGTTTTATTGGACTAAAACGTGGTGCAAGCAAAATACACTTTTTAGCTAGTTTCTACAGAGATCTGTTTAATGAAATCTCACGGAAGAGATGCATAATATGTCTGTAGCTCTGCACCTATAAAACAATTTAAAGACGTACAGACTTTGACCTCAAGCAGAGCAGGGGGTGAGGGGAACTGGTTATTTTTGTCAAGATGTATTAAATGAGGGGTTCTTGCTTGTTTTCAGTAGCAGCTGTTCAAAGCTGGTGGACATATTCCTACAGAATACACAAAACAGTGGACTGATAATTACACAAAAGGAAAGGGAGTTGAAATATTAACATCCTGTTTAATTCTTAAAATGGATATAGCTACGATACTAAGAACAGAAACATAAATTATTTTGTTGCGCATCGCATGGATAGTGTGAAAAGCTACAGTAAGTGCAAACAGTCTTAACAAACAGGAACACAGCCGCTTTATACAGTAAAATAACTAAATATAATTCAGTCATTTAATCTTAATAAGAACATTGTTATTATAATACCTTTTGACTTTAATAGGGCTGTATATATGAATGGAGGATGTAAAATTATTGTAATTTAAAATTATGTTAAGTCTCTTAGATAAGTAAAGGCATTTACATTACTATTATGAGACTGTAGAATATTTTTATAATAATTGCTATTTTTCATTGTTAACCATATAGTATCTTGTTTTCTAAGTCAATGTATGCAGACAGAATGTACTTTATTACACACTGTACATGCAATCTTTTTAAAATTACATTTTATACATGCTGGTATTTTATGTTTATTATATGAATACAATTAAAGGACTGAAATTAAAACATCTCTATATGTCCCTCGTGAAACTTCACTATCCGGTCCCTCAAAGAATGCCATCACAAGACAATATAATAACATCCGCTAAGAACATCTGAGATACCTAACAGACAAAACACTTCACAACTGCTAAACATTTAGTCCATTATGATACATCATGATCCAGTAGCCTCCCATTAATAAAAATAATTGATACATTCTTTAATATGGTCTCCTGCCATCTGCTTATGCCTGCTGCTAAGGCTTTGATTTATGGAAAGTGTTTTCAGAATGTTGCAAAATTGCTAGCAGGCATGATGATATCAGTTAAATCACTAAGAAGCTCTACAAAAACCTTTTAATGTACTAGATGTTCCCCAGACAATCTAGGATAAACAGAATATTGTATTTTAAGATGTAAAACATTTTTTTAAAGCTGATAATTAGGTAGCATTTGGCACTAAAAGATACTCTTACTTAATGAATTAAGTAAGGATTCGTATTGCATTTTGAATTCCTAATATCAAAAGTGCTGCTTTCTTTAGAAGATATTTGGTGCTTTCTGTACATGAAATGATGCAAAAGTTGTTGAGTAGTAATATATATTTCAGCTATAGTTTTGTAATAGTTCATTGTTTCATGTAAAATAGTGCTCATTGTTTGTGTACATCAGATAAATATTCTATTTGTAATAAAGATGTTCTCCAGGCTCTTTATTTCATCAGATCATTAAGACACTCCCATCAGTATTAAAACAGAATATTATTATAAATATTATTTAAAGTTCAGTGATTAGCCATGGAAAGAAGCTTTGCTTTTTTACATATTTATTATGCACTTAGGATTTGATCATAAAAGGTACTCAGCTCCTTTGTGAGGGACTGAGAGCCCTCTGTTCACTTTGAAGAAAGGCAATGCTCAGCCTGTTGCAGACTCAGACACTTAACGATTAAATAAACAGCACCAGAAAATAAAATCAAAAGTTATTTCAGATATTAGAAAAGCACTATGTGATACACTGCTTGATTAAAAGTAGTGATATTTGCAATTGACAGACAAACAGAATTAAAGTCAACATCATTTGTACTGACAACCAATGGGAGATTAAAAGAAAATGTATGAAGTTGTGATAATAATCAGACCAAAAGTCTAATTATAAAGGAGGCTGCAGCAGTGAAGTATGCTAAGGCTTATTGGTTAAATCACTGGTACCCATCAAGTTAAATATATATCAGTTTCATTAATTGGCAACCACAAGACAAATGCTCTATATTCAGGGTGGTGATGATTTTGATATAATCCACCACATTGTGGTTAAGTATATGATTCATGTAATAAGAAAAAGGTGCCTCCAGGCTATTGTTCCTAGCATGGATTAAAATTTACATATTGCTTCTCCTTATGTCAAAACATCTGGTGCCTGCAAATGCTAACATTTCGTTAAAAAGTTTCACAAGATAGGAAAAGTGGATTGGAAACATTGCATGTGAATCATTCAAGCATTATAATGGAATAAGAGACTGAGTTATGAACAGGCAGATTGAACAATAGGATAGTCAAAGAGATTCATATGCTTATGAGTTTGACAGACAACACTTTGTATAAGAAGGGGAAATGCCCCAAATCATAAGAAATAAACAATATTTTTTTTTCAAATGTCATTCAGATATGTCACCTCGGTTACTTTCCAAACTACATTTTTCCCCCAGATAAGATCCCTGTACCTAAGTATATGCACTTAACGCTAAGGTAATGGCTACATTCATTTCATTCATACACTTTAGTATGTTGGCATCCCTACCAGCCATGTAGTTTCCTCAGAAAATTTCATGGCTCTTTTTTTTACTCTCCTATTTTACAGCATTATATCAGGGTATGGCAGGGTAGATCACAAAATATTTCCATGGCCAGTTGTCCCAATCTTCTTACTTCCTTGCAAAACCTAGCAGTCCTTGCATCAGCACCTAGATCCTAGACTTAAGATCTTTTTCCCTTTCATTTCCAGGTGGGTCTTAAGATGTTAATTCTTACTTATTAAAAAAATATTTTTTTTTGGTGCTAGGTTATCCAGAAAACTACGTCACAGATTGCTGCGATTAGCGGATACATTAATGTTGGAAACTTCCTGCTGTGTGAAAGGAGGCAATAAACAGTGTTTTCTGTGAAGTGCCTTGATTCAAGTGATACTATACCTATTAATTTTCTGGAATCAAAACATAGGCGGGTGTTGTGTTTGCAAAAGAGGAACCATTCAAAGAGTAATGGCTCTCCCAAAGTGCTTTGGCATTTAAAAAACTTACTCCTTGGATTAGAAATTTACTTTCTCTTTTAGGCCTCTGGAGTTCAAGCATGTTACTTTTACGTGCCCTAAGTTGCCCCCCAACAATAAACCAGGGATGTCCCAGGACCACGTGTCTGTGCAACGCAGACAGCAGTGATGGCAATTGCTCTTTTCTGCAACCAGTCCCAGCGCTGGCAGTTAAATGGCCGAAGCCTCTGGTGGTGAGCATCATCCTCCCATCTCTCCAGGGAGGGACACCTCTCCCCAGCCTCACCTTCTACCCAATTTCTTCCTTGGAGCTGGCACAGGTCTCCTAATCATCCTCAAATCCAGAGCAGGTCTGTTAGCAACCGGGCTAACACCTAACAGGTTCAAAATCTGTCAGTACAAATCTGAGGTTACACAACCTGGTTGCCCATGATAGCAAGCAAGGATTTGGCAATGCGCTTGAGCTTCTCTGCAAACCTCCCAGGCTTTCTCCCACTGAGCCTGAGGTGGGTTTGAACAAGGGGGGCAGCCAAAGCCCGGTGTGGGCCAAGAGCTCTCCCCACTACAAACCCTGTGAGAACACTGATTTTGTGAATGGTGGTCGATAGGAGGGTTTTTTTTTTGGAGGGGGTTAAACATTTTACATAAACATGTGTTTGTACGTTGTATTTACTTGTAATGGACTTGCCTTCTGTTACTAAATGATTCTAAATTATATAAGTTTAATATACAGAATTTGGAAAAAAAATCTGTTAGCTAAGTATTTAATATAGTCTCGCAGGAGTAGGCTGAGTTAAAGGAAATGTGTCTTTTTAAAACAAAAGGTGACAGCATTAAAAATTCTTAATATAATATCTTTTAATCAGTTAGTTGATTTGTGGTGTTGGCACCTTTCCTCAACATTAGGGGGAGGAACCTCACCAAAAAAAAGTCCTTCATTGCTACAGAGCCATTAGGAAAGTAAAGTGAATACCCAAAGTTGTTGCAGAAATACCACTCCATCATTTCTGTCGGAAAACAGTTTCTACTGCAGGACAGCTAATATACACAGCCAGCTTACTATAAAAACAAACCGACACAAAGCAATTTAGTCTTACAGCAAAGTAAAGTAAGCATGGTCAACCGTAAACATGGACCAGAGAACCGACTTCTGCAATAAACACTTGAGGGGCATTGTTTCCACTTGGGAATTTATGCTCTAAATTACGCTAAATTTGACCCGTTCTTTTGCAGTGGGTAGAGTATCCTTTGGGCAAGTGAAAGAAAAGCCTGAGACAACTGAGGTTAAGGAGCATGGAGAAAAAAAGAAGGTACATTCTTGATCCCAAAATGTCACAAACGGGATCTGGTGCACCCGAAGGAAGATCTCTGCTCAAGGGCAAATGTCAGCCTGAAAAGAAGGCAGAGGAGCCGGGCTGGGCTCTGGCAGAGCCTCTCCCTTCCTGCAGGAAAAGAAAGGAACTTATTTCAGGGTATTTGTAGCTTCCAGTGGGGTAAGTTACAAGTACATTGCCTCACCTCTCTCACATCATCCTCTCCCTTTTCAAACTGTGCCAAATCTTGGAGGATAAAACACAAATATTCTTCCCTCCTTTCCTTACTGCTCTTCCTCCTCCAAAGGCTGGTGCAAGTGTGAGGAGCATCAGCTCCTCCTGCTTGTCAGAGACCAGCTGCAGCCTCAGCTGAACCTGGCAGATCAGTCAGTGGTTAAACAGGTTGGTAGCTGTGAAACAATGCCAACGCACTACTGGTGACAAGTAATTACGTGGTTATTTGAAAGGCCAGAAATTGTTTTCTACATATCTTGATCCTCAGTGTTACCAAGCATGGGAATAAAATAATCTTATTTGCTCTTTAAGCCTTGCCATTTCAAAGGAACTAACTTAGTTTTGATGCTCAGAGTATTGAAATCCACTATTAAATAGATGTTTCATTCCCTTAGGCCCAAACTGGATGGTTACTGGCGCCAGGCACCTTCAGGGTCACCAGGGGGTGCACATGGCTTGCTCTTGATAACCTTGCTGGTGGGAGCAGACTTTATATCAAGGACCTGTTGGCTTTACTGGGGATTTTCTTCTAAATAAGGGGTTTTATGCTTGAGTTTACAAAATTGTCTTTTTGGTAGGCCAATAAAAATGTGCTTATTACTGCAGCTATCAACCTCACGTCCTAGTTTGCCAGTGCAGCAAGGCAGAGAAGTAAGTATATTTCACATTAAAATATTTGCAAAAATGTGCCTATGTGATCCTTCCCCTTCAAAGCCCACTTTCTGAAGCAGATGTCTGGAGTCTCAATACAGGTTATGCATTACTCTGTTTTGGGGAACTAAATTCTTAAGCAAACTGAGCACAAGTGATTTGGGACCATTCACAGACCGTTTCTGTGAGACTGCAGCTTTCTTATTATTCTTTCTGTCTTCACGTAACTGTATTTTTAAATTGCTTGTGCTAGACCATGGGACCAGCCAGAGAATTTGAAAGCAGAGAGACAGTGATCTGATTGACAGCTATTGCCCAAATCAGATTTATACATATGTACTCTGAAATACGGACACAGATTCTGTGTACTGAAATAATTAAGACCCTCAGTGTCCTGCTCAAATTCAGTTCTGGTATGTGGAGCAAAGATGTTACTTGGAGAGTGGCACAAGGAAATGATCTTGTGGAAAGCATTGCAGTGATATTGCACTTTCCTGGGCTGAGAGACCTGGGTTTCTTGCCTCCTTTATGAAGTAACTTCATAAACATTGCTTTTCTATTCCATTATTGGAGCACGTCTGCTAGCAAGAGGTTGTGGAAGTCCTATTCCTATTTAGCACAAGGTCCTATGGTGTCTTTCTTGTCTATAAAATATAGGGATACTTAGGTCTGTATTATAAATAATAATACATGTATGTGGTGCGTGATTCTAATGATGTAATTCAGTTTCAGGTTTTTACTGCCATTCATAAACTGCTTCAGCAGACTTCTTGTAATTTATGATATCAATAGAGCCCCTTAAATTACATCCTAGATTCTGGCATGTATTGCCCTATGAAAGAAAATGGCTTTGTATCCAATATCACTGTAAGAGGAGTGCTAAAGGGAGAATGAACCAGAAGTCAAGTGCCTTTTATTGACAGCGAATATTGCCTTCACAGTGTGCAATATGTGAGAACTGAACACTTGAAAACAACTGCTGCAATCCTTAACTTAATTGTTTGCTTTGAAACTATGTGGAGTTTCCTTGCACTGATTTGAAATCAGCCTGTCAGGGTCACAAGAAAGGTGAGGCCATCTTTCACTGTGCTGTACTTTTTGGACCCACAGCCCTGTCCGGGCCAAAACAGCTGCTGCAAAATTTTGGCATTGTCCAGTCTGACTCAGGAGCTTCTTTCTCTCATCAGCAGCTGACTGTCATGCCAGGACCCGTTCCCTGGCTGAAAAGATTGGTCCTGATGCCCACGTTGCCCAGGGTAGTGATGGCATTTGTACAGGAGCCAAATGCTCGTGGCTGTAGCATGAATCTGCACCGGAGTTTTAAATATTTCCAGTCATGACCCAGGTAGAAGTTGTCTCTTCTGTCTTCGTTAGGCAAGGGGATAAATCCCAATGCACCCATTAGGAGGTGGATCACAGCATAGTAGACTGTTGCCTCCACAGCTTTTTTTTCTTTGTTCCTCTTCCTCCTATAAAACCCTCTAAGGAGGTCAAGAGCTGCAGGTGGTGAGGGGCTGGAAAGGGGACTCTTCAAAACTAACCAGAGAGAACCGGCCAATTTAGTACTGAGATATTTTAATTCAAGCGCTTTCTTCCTCTGCAATGTGTAAACCTTCCTTGAGCAGAGGAGTCCTGGGGGCAGTGGCTGGAGGGGATCCATCACTGTCTTGGCTCCATCAAAGCCCTTCTGGGGACAGGGAGGCAGCGTGGAGACACTGAACCTCGCTGGGGGACAGCTCATGTAGTTTCCCGTCACACAAATGCTTTATTCCTGCCTAAGGAATGATCTACTACTGCTAAAAATCAACAGAAGATAAAGTTGCATAGAAGCTGTACTTGCAGAACCAGCTAAACTTCTTCTGATTTCGCAACATTCAATTCAATCATTTGCTGTGTTTCAGCAACAAAAGCCATTTGTATAACATATTAAAGCTGGATTCAGAAGAAACACTATGACCAGTATACTGGTCAAAATACTTGAAATGTTAATAGGATTTTTAATAGTTTATTTTTAATACTTGCAGACATCTCTGATTTTTCAAAGTATTTAAATGGAAGTTGACCTTGATTGTTACCTCTGAAGGATGGTGGATTTAGAGCTGTTCTCTTGCAGGAGGTGCAAAAAACAACCTTAGCTGGTTTTACACATGTAGGGAAAGTTTTGGGAGCAGTTCAGCAGATATTAAGGGAGAGTAATCAGATTTATTTTCTCTAAACAACAGAGGAGACCTGAAGAAAAGACTTGTTCTAAACATCCCAAAAGTTTAAAAAATACTTAGTCTTGGACTTAACTTTGAGTATTAAACATACCGATACCTGAAGAGCAGGAAATGCAGTGGAGACAAACAAGACACAACGTGTGAAAATTTCTTGGCTTTTTAGATAGTCCCCTAATCCTATGGTAGCTGTACCTATTTATATAGGACAACATGCCAACTCATAGGAATGTTATTTAGACTACCTTTTATCACATTTTCTGTTTTATTTTATTTCTTTCTTTTCTTTTTTTTTTTTTTCCACAATTTAATTCCAGTGGCACTGTGTAATTTCCATCAACAAAAGAAATGAAATGTATACAGTAGAAAATGGATCCTGTTTCAAAATACTCAGACTTGTCAGGTGTCCATTAATCTATATATCTATATATATTCCATGTAGGAAGTAGAAAGCAATATGAGTTTTCACATCCTTTGTACTTAATATTTACCTGTGGGCATGTATAAAATAATTCTAATAAATCCACAGCTACTTACAATTTACAGAAGGGGACTAACGCTGGTAGTTGATCCTAAACTGACACAAACCAGATATTCTCTTAATGTTACTCCAAGGAATTTTAAACTGACTGTGTTAAAGCCAAGGTTATTTGCCTTGGGGATGCCTAATGGAAGGGTTATTATAACACTGTCCACAAATAGGTGTCTTGAGAGAGCCAGGGCCATAATACTTCATTGACAGCTAATAGATTGTGCTATTGCTGTATCATAGTGATCTTTGAGGCCAAAGGTCATACCTCTTCCTTAATATTTAAATAAAGATACTTGACTAGAGCAGAAAACAGCTTATTGCCAGTGATGGCTGCTGCTCAATTTACAAGAACCTTTACAAAGTCATGCTAATTCCCGGCCTCCTTAGAATGCACGATAACCTTTCATAAATCCATCTTTTCCAGATGTCCTTGGAAATGACAGTTATAAAACTACAAATGATTTGTAATGCAAAATGGGACTGACAGACTTGGAGATTAGTTCTCAATGTACGAAAATGACTAAAGACTATAGCTAACAAAAGACTTAAAATGCATCAATAAGTATCTGCCAAAACAGCTCATGAGTATCTTAAACATTCTCAGTAATGGCTGGAAAATAAGAAATACTCATGATTGTAATATGACAAGTGGCCATTTTCCCTCTAAGGGTCTCAGAGCAGAACTTTTGTTTCTGTGGGTCAATCTGGAAGGCAGATTTCGAATTGCTCATGCTTCAAATACAGCATTTTATTTGTCTGTATCATCCTCTTCATGAACAGGACTGTTTCTGAACCAAATGGAATTGTTTATGAGATCAAATTCTACTTAGACTTATGCTCATCACAGTTCAAATGGATTATAAAGTGTATTTAAATTTACAAACTGTTACAGTAAATAAACTCAGTTAAAATAAGAAATACTCTTTCAACATTTAGGGAAAATATTCTCTTCAAGATTTTGAAAGTATATATGATCAATGTCTCTAAGTTTCACTGAAAATATACACTATAACTTGTATTTACAAATAATTTTGGTTTTTGCTACTTCAAGGGATGATTTATAATTCAGAAAAAAATATGAATTTTTAAATAGACCTATAAACAATCTATGAATTCTTCAGTATTTCCAAAAGTCTACAGAAATCAAAAGAAATAACAAATGTTGACAGAGCTCCCTAGAAATACTGTCTTCTAGCTAAGACAAAAAATACTTTGTAATACTACAAAAAAATAAGAGGAGCCCACCGCAAGGCATATCTGCACCCTCGCACTCAGAAATCCCTTGCAGGGACTGCCTGGCACATAAAGCATCAGGGTGATGGCAACAGCTCATAGAACCAGCAGGACATGCCGTGGGAGAGCATCCTGTGTTCACCACCCCTCTCTTCTTTGATTTTCTTTCCTACTTTCAATGTACTTGATCAATTTTTTTGTTCTCAGATCCTTTGTCTAAAAGACTTTAACCCTGAGAAATGTTACTTTTGGAACTTGGAAGCATTCACTGAGTTAATGAAGTATTTGATGAAATAAATAATAAATGGTATCCGTCATGCTAAGGAAGTATGTTATTATGAAATGGTCATTTTGTTCATCTTTTCATACTTTTAAAGCTACCTGGGAAAACGATAATATATATTAGAATCAACCACATAGCTTAATTTGTCACAAGTGTGTTCCCAGCTTTTGCTCATTTGGGAATTACTTCACAGTCCTGGTTTCTGCAGAGGTATTTTTAATTCCCAAGTTTTATATGGATTATCAAAACATATTTCAGCCAATTGTCCATTCATACACATTTTACCTCACCTGTACAGCATTTCCTTCATGGCAATGATTGTTTGCCAAGATATAATGGTATTGTTCCTGCTCCTAGATTGAATTAGTGAAAGTTATTAATCAGTAACTCCCTGGTTTATGCACAAAAAGCTATTCGTATCGATATTAAGGAATGACATTAATAAAGAAACCCATTTGAAAAACATAGCTCTTCAGACTTTGATCTAATGCTTGTGAGCCCAGTCTTGTTTTCCTCCTGGCTCTATTCTGTTTATTTTCGTAAAAAAGTCTATTTTTGTATTCTGGAGCTCAGATACCAGATCTTTGATGTCGTTTGTCGTGATAAGTCAAGGGAGTAAGGGAATAAAGCCATGGTGCTCACTGCACCCTTGTGCAGTGATAAGTTTGCCAGATTTTTTCATTTTATGGGATAAGTTGACCCCAGCTGGGAAGTCTTTATCAGCTGTCACTATTTGTTCATTCTCACTCAATGTCCTTTCTCCTCTTTCTCTGGGACCCTTCAGCTTGCCTCCCCATGTCATTTATTCCTTCCCCAACAGGCTGGGGCACCTCTGGGCCTGGAACCCAGCACGGGGCTTTGCAACGATGTCCGCAGGGCCTCCAGCTCAAACTCACTCTAACAAGATGAGGGGGAATTAAGCACCTCAGGGTAGGGAATCAGGAACCAACTGACCAACACCAAAGGAACCTACCAGAAAAAAGGCAGAACTTCCACCTTTTTTCTGTGTGCCTGAGTGATGCAATTTATTTTGTTCTTGCTGCAGCCATTAATTTTTCCCTGGCATGAGGCATTAGTGGCATTTAGATGAAAAGTCAGAACAAGATCTAACCACCAAGCCTTCCTCAGCAAAAGAGTGGCTTAGACTGAGGACCACCAAGACTTTGGTAGTTTTGTGTATGTTCATGAAAAGAAACTGTGTGTAGGCATAACCTTGTTTGCAAAGTGGCTACAGCAATGTGAGATGCAACGACAACATAGTCGTTGGTTGTCGCCTTTCAGATTTCATAATGGGGCTCTCCGATGGCGGACTCCACTGCAAGGAAAACCAGGATCACTGGAGTGAAACACTGAAGAGGCTGTATTGAAGGTGAGCAGCATCAGCCTCAAAAATGGAGCAGCTATGTATATCTTGCAAGCAAATGTCTCACCACTATGGTGCAAGCACGTGAGACATGTGCAGACCTGGGAGACAGGTGAGCAGAGGTTTGTGAATGTCACAAAATGTTGCCCAGATGTTTAAAGAGAAATTTAGGTGTCCAGTAAGACAAACATAAATTCGATGATTACTGAGATATTCTTTCACGTTTACACTGGAATATTTGTGTCTGGTGGTTTGTAATACTGATAAAAAGGTTAAAAATATTTCCTGGTTATTTGCCCTGATAATTCAAGAAATGATGATGTACATGGTTACTCTGATTCCCAACAAAAAGTATACTCCTAAACATATTTCTCTCCTGTGAAGGATATAGGGATAGAGTTTGTTTGCCTGTACAGATGTACTCAAAAAGTAGGGAAAAGACTTCTCTGACATCTTAAACTTAGAAAGTCCTACCTGTTTGTATTATAAGAAAATGAAAAGTAAAAAGTGAGTAAAAATATCACAGTGGGAAGATTCTGTAATTTGAGATCACTTGACTCTTGAAAACAATCTCTGAAGTTGCCAGATGTATTCAGGAGATTAAAAAGAAAGGGAGTACGTATTGGATGGCTCTATGTGAAGTGGTTTTACTCTGCCAACCTGTCCTTAACCAATAATTCAATTTTAATAGGAAAATTGAAACCATGTGTCTCTCTTTATAGGAATGATTGGTAAATTACATTTGGTTAACCATTTTCTTCCTACTTGTTCCTAATACGGTACACTTCTTCAACTTTTTTACCTTTTTGCAGGACTAGCAATGAATCTTTTCATATTTAAAAGATCAGCACATATTTTATGCACAAAGGTTGCAATGCCAAATACATCTCTGCAGCAGACCACCTCCAGCAATAGTCTAAATAATGTTTAGAGAGGAGTCCACCTACAGGGGAAAAGTAGCCCAGACACCTATCTGATGAGAGATGAAGAGGCAAAGATGATGTTCTTCACTAAAGTAGACCCCATAGTTCTTCTACCATCAGCAATATATTCAACAAACCGATTGATAAGGCTTGTTTTCATGCAATGAATGTCTGAAGGATGAGAAAGGAAAAATGAAGATGCACCATGTAAGCGTAAATGTGATTGGAGCACAAAAGTGGGTGGCTCAGAAGAGATAATACAGCATATAAACTGTACCATTAACTCGCCTATTGTCTTCCAAACAGAAAAAGAAAGCAAGGAGTAAAAAAAAAATGTAAAAAGAAGAAAAAAGACAAATTCAGAAAGAAGGAATCAAGCTTTTTCTTCCTTTTTTAGTAATGTCATTGCTTACTTAAACTATGTACTTATTCCTTTCCCCAGTGATGTCTTATTGTCACCTAGAAAACAAAGCTATATGAACAAATTTTATGCTATTACAGTCTATTGAAAAAGATAAATGCTTTCACAGCAAATTCCAAAGTGCTGGTTGTCCGATTCATGGGCTCGCTGAATTACTTACGCACAAGTAACAAACAGGTTTCCTCAGCAAATTGCTGAGAACTGGTGGTAAAATTCCTGAAAGAACTGTGAATAACCTGCGTGATGAATGGGGTCGAGAAATCTCATCATCTTCACATATCTGAGGAGAGCTTAATTAATTCAAATGAAGAAATTAAAGGTGTATGAAGTGGATTAAGGCAAAAGCTGAAAATAAAAATAGATCTGCAAAATATTAGATCTTTCCTAGCCTCAAAAGAGATCAATTAAATCTTTACAAGAGAAAAGGCACTGAAAAGATCTCCTGTGGGGCCAGCAAAAGTCTGAAGTGTAATATTTTGGAAATGCCATAATTTAAGGAGAATACAATGTGTTATTTTTATATGCTGCAGAACCTCACAACTCCACCTCCATTTCCCGTTAAAAATGCTACCCAGCTAGCTTAATACTCACAACTCTTTGACACAGTGTCCTGGATTTTAACACTTTCTGCCTATTTTATTTTCCATGTCTGCAGCAGTTCCAGAAGTCAGTCACCCCAGTGCTATTATTCTCCATAAATCAGAGAGGAGTGATTGATTCCTTTATAAATTATGTGTACCGCACAGGAGACTGCCTGGTAAACACTGCGATAGTAAACAGGCCTTCTCTTTATACATACATTTTTGAGAATCCTGCACAAAGAGTTTAAATTTCTGATGAACTGCTTGCTCCATCTCTAATTAGCATTAACACTAAAAACACTATTCACTATTCATATTTGCTCATCTCCTTATCTTAGATTAACCACTGTTTAATATGTGGTTAAAATTATTCTGCACATCATCAACTGATCTATGTGAAACAGCACAGAGAACAAAAGAAGCTTAATCTTCCATGAAGCTTCAGTCAAGTGAAACTGTACATAATCCAGAGACAGTTTCTTTTTGATAACCTGCACTTAATACACACTGCATGTCTCCCCTCTCTCTGCCCCTGCATATTTCGAATCTGCTTATTAATATAAAAAAATAGCCCTGATTATTACTAGGTTTTTGTGCTAGATTTCACACACTTTGGGCCTAATTGTGCAAACTCTTTGCTTTGGGCACGATGGTTGAGCTGTCCCATGGGCACGACAGTTGAGCCGTCCCATGGACACAACTCTGTGCTAACAGCCGTGATACCAACGGGACCACTTGCAGCAACATTACATCCAGGAAAAAAGAAGATTTTGTGAGCTGAGGCTTTAAATAGCGATTGTAGCTGCAAATGACTTGAGACAAATAGTTGCCATTTGCTCTGCTAAGGAGAAATAGAACTAAAAAAAATAAACAGGATCTCTCTCATAAAGTAAGAGGACATTAAGATACCGAATTATTAAGGTGTGACAGCAGAGGGTAGGTTCTTGTTGATGAGTAAGAACATCAATTGCACCGCTGAATCCTGTTTTTTTCCAAATTACTCACCTAAGTTAGTAAAAGAGGACAGTCACAGTAAAACATGCCCAATTTTCTCTACCTTGAAATGTGCTATATTTTTTAAAAAGAAGCCACCTGGGAATTACAGCAACATTTTAATTTTTACTACCGCGTCCCCCAGCCTGCTGCTGCGTAACGCGGTAAATTAAAGCCTGCAACGGAGCGGGTTTTGCCTCTTTCTCCGAACCGTCCCCCCCGACAGCAGCAAGATGCCGGCGGGCATCCCCGCAGGGAAGCGCGGCCCCTTCCCTTCCCCCCCACCTCGCCCCCGGCCCCTGCCCCGCAGCCGCTCTCCGCCCAGCGCCGGGCGCGGAGGGGCGCGGAGAGGCGCGGAGGGGCGACGGGGTGGCGGTGCGGGGACAATAAGGTCCTTTGCCGGGCACTGACGCCACTAGAGGTCTCTCTCGTTACAGCTTTGCCGCTCCCGCGCTCGTTAATTATTTTACTCAAAGGAACAATTCTGCCTTTTAGATTGGAATGCCTCACTTTAAGTGGTGTGCTAGAGAAAGATATAATGCCTCCTTAGCTTGTTCTCCTGCTGATGAGTAGATGTTGGGTTGACTGAATGAATCATCCTGGATATTTTAATACACAATGGATATACTTTCGCAAAGAAGTTTGAGCTTTCACCTTGGCTTCCAAAAGGTTGAAAATTTGACCAGATAAAACAATATGCTACAGTAAAAAGTGCCTTACTACTGAGAGACAGACAGCATTATACTGCAAACTCTCCTGAGGACACATAGGATCTGGTATATACTTAGATCCCATAATTGCAAACGTGAACTCTTTTACATTGATTTCTATTTCTTTTTGGTAAAAAAAAAAAAAAAAAGAAAGAAAAAAAAGGCGTATTTTCCCATATGAGTTGACAGTAAAGTCCTAGTGTATAACTACTTCCACTTTTTCATGCATTTTTCTTTAAATAAAAAATGGAATATTAACTGTGGTAGTCATCTTTTTTATTGTAACATTATTATGAAAAAAACACCCCATCAGACTTTTGTTTACCATGTTTTGACTGTTTTAAAGTCTTGTAGGGTGTTGTTTCCCTTACACTTGCTACACAGATGAAACACATCATTCGACTTGTATAAAGTTGCGTTCTTCTGATTAATAAAAGCAAAGGACACAAACGAAATGCAAACAGAACCCCATCCTCATAAACAAGGCAAACCGTGTTTGAAGAAAGTATGGCAAAGCACATTGATACCAGTTAGAAGGCACTATAAGTATCCATGGGATAGAAAGAATTTTCCACTTTCCAGGGATGATGGAGGAAGACGGATGGAGAGCATCTCTTTAGCACAGGGACTTGCATGTACGAGGTAAAGAACATACTCCAGCAAATCAAGGCCAGTGCCATACTGAAGGAAGTCAGAAGGGAAGAGGTTCTCCTGTTAAATGGAGAGGTAGGCACTGTGCAACAGTGGGGGAAAACAAAGGGGTTTGCATTTGTAGCAGTAGGGTGCCACAACCTGGGCAAAATTAGGAGATGAAAAAAAGCCAGAAAGTTATGGAAAAAAAGACACTGTAGCAAAAATTACTGTGAATTGAGCAAGAAAGCACTGTAAGGGAATATTATGGGGCTATAATCACACCATTTAGGCTCTGCTGGAAAAATTCAAGCTGAAGCCTATTTCCTACTAACAAACTGCGAAGTGGAGTTACAGCATGAGTACACACTCCCCACAATATCATATTGGGATTGTTAAAACAGTAGTGTAGGTCCAGATTCTGATTTCACTTATACTACTTTCACTGTTGTGCAGTTGGAAATCTCGGTGGAGTTACTGCTTATTTACAGTCCTGTGAGATCACACTCAGTGTCTTAAAAAGCAAAGACATTCTCGGTATTCCTTTTATGATTCCAAATTACTTGTCCAGTAACAAAAAAACCCTTTCTCCTAAAGATTTTAAAAGGCATGGTTTTCCATTTCCATCTCCTTCGCTGTTCCCACCTTTCCAGAGGGGGTGTAGAATGCTACCTTCCCAATTTTGCCTCTTGGCACCCGCTTTGCCTAAGCACATAAAGCTACGCAGGTGCTAGGTAGTAGAAAACCATGCAGTTATAATCCTCAGTATAATTATGTTGTTTAAATGTTTAATAGACCACACTTTGGACCACGATACTACTAATACATGGTTTTACACGGAGCCAGATGCCCTGAGTACACTAAGGTAGGATTATATGTATTGTGGGACTATTGGCGTACTTTGCTGAAGCTGTTGGCACCTGATGGGACACGTGTTTTACCTCTGCAGAGGGGAATGGCGATTGCCTAGCTGCCAACTTTCGTGTTTAAATTGTGTTGTCAAAGTGAAGAAAGAAGTAGGTTTTTGAAGTCAGAGAGGACAATACTGAGGGTAAAACCAGTAGCCTGTAGGAGAGCGAGATCACTGAACCCGGAGGTTTCCTGCAAGCAGGCAGCATCTCCCCGACTCAGTGTGGTGAGGGAAGTTCCTCCTTCCCAGACTAGTTTAAATCCTGGGAGGCTGAGAAAGCTGCACAGTTCTCTCAGCCCAGTGGATGCAAATGTCTTTCCATTATGTAGGAGGAAGGTGGAGGTAAGAAACCTTCTTCATCCTCTCCTCCTGCCTGAGGAGGCCATTTTTGTTTCGAAATCCTGGTAGACATTCAATGGAGTTAATTTCTCCATCCTTTACAGCAGCTCCACACGGATCATTGTAGCCTGAGGGCTGTCATTACTGCTAGGGCTTACAGAAGGGGAAAGAAAGACCAGATTCATTATTCATTTGTTCTGAAGGGAGAGGGAGTGAATCCAGAGAGACAGAGTGGTCATACACTGAACCCAGTTTTCCCGATTCACGTTGCATCCACTGGGCTATGCTGCCTTTGGCATGCGTCAGGGGTAAGAAATGCATTAAGTACAAGTGTCTGTCCAATAAGCTGTGTAGCTCCTACCCATCTCCTGGGGCAGAGCAGCCCCCCAGCACTGCTTTGGAGTAGGGACTGCAAAGTCACAGCTAAGGCTGAGTGCCGTTGCCTTGCCTGTTTGGGAAAGCATCCCAGCCTGGTAAGTGATGGGGAAGGGCTGTCCCGTCCTTAGCTGGAGCTGGATACGGCTGTAATGGTGATACAGAGAGAGCAGCATTTTCTTCAGCTCATGACCCAGAGTATGTGCCCCTTAGTTTCTCCCGTAAATCCATTGCTGCTAACTGCTGCATTAAATAGACCCATGACCCCAATATTTTTAGTTCATCTTTTCCCGCACTCTGGCTTGGCTATTACTATAAATTAGGAAAATGAGAAAGGATTGTATTATCTCTGGAAGTGTCCTTGTTCTGCAGACCCCTCACCTGGTGTCAGGAGTAGCTACAGCTTTCAATTAGCCTGCTCCTGCGATTTGCAGGTTTTTGTTGTTTTTTTGTGGGGTTTTCGTGTTGTTTTTTTTTTTTTTTTACATTCACATAGGACAAAAAAATACATGGTCAGCATGGGCAGTTTATAGGTGATGTTCTTTAGCAGCAGTGCTAGCCAAATTGTCATCCTATGTTACTTCGGCAAGATGTTTCTCTGCATGTTAGACCCCACAATGGCTTTAGTGGAGATTTCTGGCCAAGGCTGCAATTGTCAGAAAATCCAGTGGCCAAGGATGGCTTCTGAGGAGAAGGCCACTATGCACCACGAGAGGTTCATTTTAGCCAGAGTGGTTGACTTCTGTATTGAAATATGGGTTAAGCTTTACAATTGCCAGCCTAGAAAAGGGAAAAGCCTACGTGTACAGTAGCTCCTTTGCCTGGGAAACACTAGGTGTAATGGTTCTTGTGTAGCCACCAAAGGTCCAGGATCAAATATCCATGGAGAGCAGGAGAGAGAAAAAGAAAGAAAGAAAAAAAAAAGAGCGAGAAAGAGAGAGAGTCTATTTTAATCCCTTTTGCTGAAAGTATCAGAAATTTTCTCACTAAGATAGATTTTTTCATTGCTGTTCGTTGTTAAAGGAAGGTCTCCATTCTACCTATGCAAACCAGAATATCACCTTCTGGTCACATAGTTACATATTTTGCAGCAGCTTATAAGGCTTTTGAACTTTGTAACTTCACCAGGACATATCAACTATCAGTCAGTATATGTATAGGTCTGCATAGTTACTAAGAGAATTATATTATAGTGAGGTCCACTGTGAGTCTCAGGAAACAAAATTCTCACGATAATATTAACTCTGACTTAAGGGAAATATTTGGAGCCAGCTCCTTTCCCTGTAAGAATAGTACTATGGAGACTCCTCAGCCATCTCATTTGCATTGTTTTCATGTTTGGGATATTACCACTCTGTTGGGCTGGCATTACATTTCTGTTTATGAGGAAAGAGAATCAGACAAAAAACAACCTCTGAATTACCATAGAAACATTTCTCTTGAGCTTGATTTCAACCCAAAAAAGTATAAAGAATACCAGCATACTTATTTAAATTGTGGATATACGTCTGTGCATTTGTTGGGACTGAGCTTTCAAAAAACTCTTTGTCAGTAGCCATCTGATACATAAATGGCTTTGTTTACAGCAAAACGCTGGCATAAATAAATAGGAATATTGAACCAGAACAATTGCCTTTAACAGCCAGTGCTGTAAATCATACACAAGCTGTCATCATGAGTTGAAACACGTCTGCATATTTAGTACCATGTTTAGCTTGCCTAATCAGAACAATATGTAAACCGTTAGTGCACATGAGAGCTTGCCAAGCCAAAAATTATTTACAAGTTGCATTTTGTGTTTCTGGAAATTTTCAGCAAAGAGGAGAGGAGAGGAGAGGAGAGGAGAGGAGAGGAGAGGAGAGGAAAGGGAAGGGAAGGGAAGGGAAGGGAAGGGAAGGGAAGGGAAGGGAAGGGAAGGGAAGGGAAGGGAAGGGAAGGGAAGGGAAGGGAAGGGAAGGGAAGGGAAGGGAAGGGAAGGGAAGGGAAGGGAAGGGAAGGGAAGGGAAGGGAAGGGAAGGGAAGGGAAGGGAGATTTTTTGGTTTTAAATAATAAAAAATACATTGTGTACAGTGATCAAGCAAACACCGAATGTTTTCCTTGACAGAGCAATAGTGTGGGCCAGATCCCCAGTTGATATAAATCAAAATAGTCAGTGAAGCTGTATATATTTATACCAGCTATAATTATGCCTGTTAAATTTTTAGTTTCTGTTAAATTTGGAGGAATATAAACAAATAATTTAAAGCCATATGTATTTTTCAGTTTGATTCCATTTGTCAGACTATGGTACCTTAATAATATGTATTCTGACCCTAACAGTCCTTTCAGCCTGTAGATGGGTATAGCCTTTAAAGAATATGTACGCTGGAGCAGATTTTCAACTGGATACACTGGCTGTTTGATTTGAATTGCTATTACTTTATATTTCCAAGTCTCTGTTTACAAGAAACAGTAAAGTTCCTTTATTTAACTGAGAGTAATAGGAAGCATGAGCTGCCCAAGTTCTCGAGATTTGTTCCTCTCTGTACAGCCCTCAGCTGTCACCTTAAACGCTGCCCCTGACAAGGCGTTGGGAGTATATGGGTTTATCTGGATGCCCCTTGCATTGCTATTGATGAGAACACTTTATAGGGAAATTCCTCCATTGAGACAAGATTGTGTCTTTAGCACTGCTGGGGGACAGTGACAAGGAATAAGGGTGCTACTACCAGCAATGTCTGAGGCAAAGTGTGTCTACAGTAGTTTTTGATGGCCCTTTAGAGTCTATATTAAAGGCCTTATTTGCTGCCTGCACCACCAGAAGAATGCGGCCCTTGGTTCAGGCAGGGCTTGTTCCATTAAGAGGTGCAGCGAGGCTGCAGCTGGGCTGTGGACCATCCTTGCCACTGGTAAAGCCGTGCAGGGAAAATGGACAAGAGATGTCCGCAGTGCCTGCTCTGGCCATGTGTCAACTGCTGAACGGGGAGAGCCAAGACCATCAAATCCAGGAGTGACAAAGTGAATGACATGCACTGGTTCAGGCTTTGGAGGAGCAGAACGTATTCCTCTATACAGCCACCCAGGTCAACTGGAGGAAAGCGGTATTTGGGCTTCAGATTGGTTTGCCTGATGTTGGAGCTTGGAGAGAAGTGCGAGGAAGGGAGGTGAAACTTGCCCGCTGTCATCAGCTGGCACAAGGACAAGGCATTCATCGCTAGACAAAATAATACGATCAAGTACACACAATTTCCACTGTTATGCGACCTGAAGAAAATTTCAATAACCACTCTCATTTTCATATGATAAATCTTCATCTATTTTTACGGACTATGAGCACAGAATTGTAGCACAGATTCCTGCCTTAAGTATTTGCTGTTTACAAATCGGATTTTCTTTTGTTTCTGAGCATGTTATTCCAGCAGAAAATCCTTTGTAAATGCCTAATTGCTTTGTAGGCCACACACTATTTGATCCTGGTGGTCTATGAAGAACAATAAAGGTAGACTTACAATAGCCTTCTTTAAATCATGCTTGGCACTTGACCATGAACACGCATGTATTCTGAGGTTTCCATTTATTAAAAATCCAGCACTTTTTATTGAGCAAATTAATGGTTCAAAATCACAATGAAATACCACTATTACAGCTGATCTTACCTAGAAAAATATGGCACTAAACCTAACGAGAATGAACTGTTCTCTCTCCATTTTACATATGCTGCCGACATCCATATGTGGCGTTACAAAAACTGTCTTTGGCCTTTTTAGAAAAATCTTAATGTGTATTTAAATGAAAACATAAGTGGGCTACAATCCTCTGAAGTACTTTTTTCAATTAACTCTTTTTTTTCTTTCCTCAGTAGAAAGATTTGAATTATTTTATATTGTTTTGCTCCCTGAAAGTCTCTAGTGTGATTACGATGATGATGCCATTTGTGCCACTCCGGGTACATTTATGTCGTATTTTTCATTTATAATTCCTTGATTCAGATTTTTATGATGAAACCATTAGGAGTCCAGTCCTGTAAAAAAGACTTAGACCCAGGTCCTGGAAACACACATACACGTATGCTTAACTTGACTGCTGAGAGTAGTCCTGATAGCAAAGTTAAGCATGGCTGTTAATGCAGTACAGTGGCTTTCTCTGTTTCAGTAGTCCTGCTAGCTGCAACGGGAGGAACCAGCGCATAAAATTAAGGTTGGGCATATTGTGTACATCCAACTCTGAAGTTTCCTCTGGAATGAAACTATAGGAACTTAGGTCAAATGCAGCTGATCCTAAGAAAAAAATGGAAGCAAATTGTTTCAGCTGTTATTATGTCACATAAATGAAAGACATAGGAATGATGTGATATTAGATACCTTTTTTAGCTTATGAAACTTAAAAAAAATATTTTAAAATTAAATTTTGCAGGTCATTAGTCTTTAAAAGGCAGACAAGTGTTGAGGGCTATTTTGAAAATGCCAGATAACTAATATTTTTTCTAACTGGTCATTCATACACACATACACCCACAACCTAATTTTAAAAATAATAAATTTCATAACTGCTCACAGATTGCTCTGTATGTGCAGCAGCCAAATAGACGTGAAATGCTGAAACAGATTTAATGGAGCAGTTGTAGTCTATTGAGGTTAAAAATCTCCTGTCTACAGGAATTTAAATATGCATTTAAATAATAGCCCATAATAATTCAAAGAACTCTTATGCTGTATAGAAGAAATAGAATAGTTGGTAATAGAAAGTCAGCCAAGTTACCATAAAGATACTTAGGGAACCCTGTAGCATGCAAGTTCGTAGGGTGGGGAATGATGCCATGGACAGCAGTGGCCCTTACTTACCCAGGCTGTCCACTTTGCTTGCAGAGAGGAGATTCCGCAGCCAGGTTTTGAGCCTCTCGCTCACATTCCTCTGTGGTTATTCATTCACACAATGAGTTCTGTTAAAACCAAAGGGACTCCTTGGGAGGATAACGTTTCTTGCCTGTGGGCAATGGGTTCTTGATTTGACTCCAAGAAAGTGAGATGCAGCAAGGTTGCGCTGCCCAGCTGTGGTAAAGCGTTTTGGCAAATTGGCATATAGTCTTGGCAAATGAGACATGCTGAAAGGCATCTGCTCCAGAGCACCACTTCCAAATTAGCACATGCTTTATCATCTCTGTTTACTGTAGAGCCTGTCTTTCTTCAGTGGGACAAATGTACCAAACTGGAGGTCATAATCCTTGCCAGCATTTTGGGATGTGGTTTTTGTATGTTAACAGTCCCATTTGCTTATATTTTCTCCTTCTTGGTATGTTATGTTAGTTAAGGACATCTGTGAGCTTCTATGCATTTTCTATAGTCATACTTTCAAATCCTGAGCTTGCTAACGAACACTCACACAAACATCTCCTTGATAACAAAGACACTAGTCACAACAGTAAAGTTATTCATGAGTTTAAGCTCACAAAGAACTGTGCCTGTAGGATTAGTGCCTTAATTTCACTTCCTTTTTTGTTGTTTGTTTAATATCTAAAATTGATTTAAGTAGTTTTTGTCATTATTATTAAATACAGGTGAAGAGAAGCATTTTTTGATACTTATCTTCCTTTCATCTTTATTAAAGTTTTTCTTTTATTGAACTGGAAAAATATTAAACTTTTCACCTAGACAGCAGGTTGAAGTATGACAGTGTAATCCAGATGGAAAACACAGGAAGACTTGGATAAAAGAAAATGAACTGCAAAGGGGCTCAAGCTGACAAAGCTGACAATGCCGTAACACTACCTACGACTCAGTCTCGAGCTGTTTGTTTTTGCAACGAACACAAGATGCCATTATAACATTTGCCTGTATGAAAAACTATGGCAAGACTTTGGTTGCCATGGCGACGCTGCTTTTTTTCATCCATATTTATCATTAAAAAGCAGGAATCCCGCCCTTTTCTATCTGAGAATTTTACTTTTAGCACTTAATAATTGAAGCCCAAGCTGATTTATTTTTTATGTCAGGGTGTCTTACACACATTCCTCTATCAGTGAAAACTCCTGCAGTATTACAGTCATTTTTTGTAA
Source organism: Charadrius vociferus (assembly GCF_000708025.1). Lineage (NCBI taxonomy): Eukaryota > Metazoa > Chordata > Aves > Charadriiformes > Charadriidae > Charadrius > Charadrius vociferus. The sequence goes on along the minus strand of NW_009648878.1, from coordinate 641,302 downwards.
GTAGTTTATTCCATACATTGCTTCAGGAAAATATTTCCAGTTTTGAAAACTGGAGAGTGGCCTGCCTTTCCTCCCCCCAGTTTCAATTGGCACCACAGGGTACCAGGGCTAAGCTTTCAAACTATTTCAGAGCACACACTGCTCGACACACAAAGCTTCCAGCTTTATTAATACGACATGCAAGAGATGCAACATTTCTGGTTCTTACCAGTGACCAGAGAACACTTGGAAGAGTAAAATATTTTATGAAATTAACCTTTTTGGAAATAGAAATGCTCTGTCTTTACCTGGCTAGCAAACTTGTGCATTTACACAGCAGCATTGCTATTTTTTCCTCCTCCACAACAGAGCTGAAACTAATAAGTAAGGTAGGATGGCCACTGTGTCAGTTTTCCTATTCTTTAAATCCATACTTCATCTGGCAATTTGCTAACATTTCTCAGGTGAAAAAAAAAGTTAGAAACTCAATCCAAAACAATTTTTCCATTCTCAGGTTCCCAAGCTGATGCCTTTTATTAGCAGAATTTTGTATGGTGGAAGAAAGATACCCTGGTGAAATATGTTGTCTAATTAGTTTTGAATCTAAAAGCACCAAGGATATGCAACATAATTAAATATACAAATGCTACTTGAACCTAAACAATTCTTACAGAAATTGAGGTAATATCAGAATGATACATTCAGAAATGTATTAAGTGGCAATGAGCAAGGTCTGTACACAATGTATACTATCCGCAGTGGGTCAGTCACCTTAGATGCCTTAGTGTGTCCTTAGTATTTATAGTATTCTGCATGTTTCCCAGTGTTTCCCAGCATAACTGAAGAAACATCCTGCAAATTCGTTACAAACTGGTCCCATAAATCCAAGCTGAGTTTGGGCAAACTGGTAGAAAACACTGTGATTCGGGATACTGTCACCATACAGTTATGGTGATGAGTATGGTATAAAAATGCAGTTATTTTTTAACTTAATGGCTCAAAGTCATTCCAGCATTACTCAAAAGTCAACGAGTACCATAAGTGCGATGCAACTGGAGATGAGCATCAGAAAATGAGGATTAGAAAGTCCTTAGGAAGAGTTGTTGCATGTGAAAAATCGTGGATACTTCCATCACTGTTTTCTTTCTGGCTTAAATCCAGACTATGCGGCTGGGCTGGCAGAGCTGAGCTTAGAGATGACAGTCACCACCAGCGTAAGAGCTGCAGTGCTGTACACAGTGAGGACTCCTCACCATGATGGGAAGGGGTACGGACAGCACAGCAGATTCTCCGCCCAAGGACCTGTTTCACCACCTCACACAAACTCCTTCAGACCTCTGGGGATGGGAGATACATGTGGACGAGAAGAAAGCCACAATGCAATGCCGACATGTCTTCATTGCACAGATGGAACTGCGCTGCCTGCATGGAAGTGAAGGGAGATGAGACACCTTTGGTTTTCACCTCAAACATCTCCTTCCAGGTGTAGGATGCCAGGGAGAGCTGCTCTCTGTGAGTGGACAATGCAGTTCATCATGCCCCGACAATGCAGTTCATCTGAGAGACTGTGCTTTCCCATTGTTTGGGGACATAGATATTCTCATTTAAGAACTTTTTTTTTGTTTTATTTATTTATTTTAGGTGGGGTTGAGCAGAATTTGTACACTGTTATGCATTTAGGAGTAAAGAAATAAAAGCTATTAGAAAAACAGGTCAATCATTGGATTTACATTACAGTAAGAAGACAACTAGATAGCTAAATAGATGCAAATACACATATATGTACTTCCCACCTACATTAGTGGTAATGTATTGATAGCCATGAAGCAGTAGGAAATTTATTAATATAGGACAGGCCAAACACGGTATTTCATATACATATATGTATAAAACCCATAGAATTTGTACACATTTATATGTGAAGTCAACAGTTGAGGTTTTTGAAAGCAGTATCTAGGCTAAATTTCATAAAACATTTTTGAACTATTCAATGTTCTTAGTTTAACTCTCTCCATCCTTTGTTTTCATACAACTCAACAAAGGCAATATTTTTTCTTTCTGGTAACTTGGTTTCTCACACCACGTGCAGCTGATTCAGCCTAGGCCTTGCTCTTTTCTTCTGGATTTATTTATCTTCCATTGTAGAGCAGAGGTGGTCTTTCATATATGCACTAATAATGTTTACATTTCTAAAATGGAAGACAGACTTTCACTTGAGGTAAAAGATCACAAGGTCAAGGAAACTCAGAGATTAGATCTTCTGCCTAAGCAGACTGCAATGTAGTAAAACTTTGGCAATCTTGATTGGTAATGCTAATACCCCGCTTCAGAGCCAGAGGCCAAGGCCTTTTGCACACCAGCATTTTTGTCAAAATTGCCTTCTAAAATTTCTTTTAATTACCCACTCACACCAGTGTAACCCCAACCAACCTAACCAGCAATTGGGAGCATTAACATATTTCAGCTTAGTGCGTTAACCTCAACACGATCCAGCTGTGGTAGAGAAGGATGCCAATCTGCCGGCTGCCCATTCACACCTCCTGCCCACTGCTAATGGATGTGCATCGGTGGCAATCAAACCACAGGTGATGTTAATAAACTCACTAATAGGAGAGGCAGATCAAACACGTGATGGGGATTTTTAGTAGAACAAATGCACCTATCAACAGCTTTGAAATGAAGAAAGTGAAAGTCAACATCTTGGAGACTGGGCTGTTTGGGTAGCAAGGTCCCTAAACAATTAAGTCTGACATGCTGCAGAAAATCTCTAGAGATAGGTTAACTCATGAGTTTTGATTTAATTGGTGGTTACATTTAATTCATTCAGATATGGTGAGACTAAATTAGTAAAAATACTTGGGAAGATGTTTAAGCAGATTTTCCTAGGAAGTATTTTTTCCCTGTATAAGAGTTCAACATTGTCTCCATGATGTGCATGTCATTTCCACGTGCGGTCCAAGTATACCTCTTGATTTCTCAGTCTCCACATCGTGCTTTGGGATAGAAATTTGATGGAAACTTGGGATGGACCTTGTTCAGCCCAATTTAGATTTTACATCTGTGTCTAAGACAAGAAGTTGGGTTTAACTTTGTTGTGCTGTTTCTGTAACAGTTTAAAACTATAAGACAGGTAAAGAAAATGGGAGCGGTAGCATCTGTTATTGGACAATCTAAGATAGCTGAAAGGATCTAAAGGATCTAAAATAATTTCTGCTATATTTTCTTGCTTTCTTTCAAAATAATCCCATGGAAATACATATATAAAAAAAACCCCCAACTTTCAGCAGAAAAAAGATTTGCCTAAATTATCAGTTTTTTGACTGAAGTATTTTGACATTTTTGATCTGAAATACTGTTTCTAGTTTGTCAGCCAGAAACAAATGTTTGTTTCGGGCAACATCAATCTGCTGCATGTTTTGAGTGTCTCATGGGAATGGTAGTTCTCAGACTTTTACACCCTCCTTGTTCCCTTGGTCGTGCTTCACAGTCAGACCACTACTCTCGTGGTCAGCAGTGGCCACTTCCTATTAACGAATTGCTACAGTGGTCAAGGGAGGGAATATGTAAATTCCCCTACTTGCAAAAAGCCCCTATGGCTGGGCTTTGTGTAGGAATTTTTGTTGCAATACTGAGAAAGGAAAACATTTCCTTTCCTGTGGTTAAGTCTGCAAAACTACTTGCCCATTCCCCTGCAACTTCCCTCTACCTCTTTGCAGAGAGAGCCTTTGCGGTCTTGCAAGGTGCTGTTTGTTTTCTGTGGTCCCTTTATATCCCTGAAATCTAGAAGCACCTTTCTTTTGTACTGAAACACATGTAAGGGATACTGTGCGTGAATGTTCCAGCTGTATAAATCCATCCAGATCACAGAGGCTGCGTCCAAACTTGCAGCCATTTGTTGGCTAAACAGGAGAAAGTGGCTTCTGTAAAAGGTGAATGAAATGGGGACCATTAACCTTCCTGGAACCAAGTCCGTGGGTACAGAATGCCGTGAGAGATGAGAATGATAGGACGGATGCCTGAGCAGAATCAGAGGCATATATTTAGTTGCAACCACTATGAGAATGGAGCCAAATCAGTCCCTGCAAACCCAGACTTCAGGCAAGAGTTCTGATTCCAGCCAGTTGCTAAAAATAACATGAAAGCTGTGGTGAAAACTGATAAAAGCTTGGAAATACCAAGCTACAGCTGGTCACCGGGCTTGATTCACTGCTGTATTAAAGCCCCTTTAAACATCGTTGGCAGGGCAAAGGGTCTTTAAAGTGAGTGTGAATTATACGGTTAAATACTTGCAGCTGATTTATCATAACTTGTGTTGCTGTGTAGGGTTATGGAAATATATGTTGTCTAGTCCTACTTTCCTGAGCTGTGCAGGTCTAAGGAACTGATGTGTTTGCCGGATAGCTGCAGCTAGAATACACAGAATGCAGTGGGGTGTGAGAGGCTCAAGCTTGAAACAAAAGCTCACGCTTGTCTGTATAGGAGGTTGTAATGTACCAAATTGTATCAACAATTAAATTAAATTATTGGTACTAAGTAGAAATTAAAAATGTTAGAAACTAATTTAAACTGCGTTCTATGTAGGCTTCTGTATCTGGCTACAATAATTGTACATATATAAGTAAAATTCAAGACATATATCATACTGCTCTTTTTTAAAGATGGTAAAAGCCTAAAGTTCACTATGTAAATGCCATCTAATTAAATGACTTCACCTTAGTTTTAACACCATTATGCAAAATGCCCAGACAATGTTTTTCTCTGGGTTCAGCCTAACCCAGCTGAATCTCTTTTAAATAGCTATAATTGGTGATTTTCTAGATCAAGGGTCTTACTCAGATCAATGACAGTAGCTTGTGTATATTGATTACTAACCATGCCTATGAAAATATCATTTGTTACCTCGGGAATGATAGTGGAATGAACAAGCTAACTCCAAATTGGAAGGGGATCAATGTGTTGCATGTAGATAAAAAGAAGCATGTTACCTGAGAGAGCATCAATTTTTCATGGACTGTGGACAAAACACGAAAGAAAAAGGAATTCACTAGGTCAGACACTTAATTACTGAGGTCCTGTATTATTTTCTTCTAGCAGAGGAGTGAACCAAGTTCATTTTTCAGTCACAGAGAAAGAGGAAATTCTCTAAACCGTGATGAAATATATGGGGCATATCCATTAAAAGTGAAGATACATGCTGTGGTATTACAATCATACTTAATGGTTTAGAAACAGAGACTAGTGTATCATGTTGTAATAAGTACTCCTGGGCAGACATGCTAAGCCACCCAGGGGTTAACATCTTATGCAGATAAACATCCCAAATGTGTTCAGGCCTCCAGGAGAAGCTCACCTCTCCCCTTTTCCTCAGAGGTCCGAAATTGAGGAGTAAAGTCTGTCATATTCAAAAAGTACAACAAATTCAAAAAGTATATCATATTGGAATTGTATTCACAAAATCCTTCCTTGCAAGCACATATTTCAGAATATTTCTTCCCTTACTCTGGGCTTGACACCGAAGTGGATTGGCAGATGATGGCAGATCAGCCTTTTAGCTGTAACTGTGCAAAAGAAGAAAGACTCGGTCCATAGCTCAGCAGCACTTACTGCATTTTCAGGGGGGACAGGATGTTCTATAACAGAAAGGGACGTGAAGGATGAAGTACACCTTGTGCAGAGCTGCTCTGCTGAAGTGCAGAGCAACCCAGAGGCAGAGGAAATGTGTTTGCCAAACAAAAGAGATGCAGATGTCCCGGACCCACAATGGAGCATCCCCTATCTCCATAGACAGGTCCATGCTACCAGCTGGCTCTGGAGGGTCACTGGGAAAGCCCACTTCTTGCTCTGTAGTGAAGGGGAGAGGTGAGGGGAGAGACCTCCTTTACCTGGGAAATGATCTGATGGAAACACCATAAAGGCAAATTCTGTAGTGTTTTGGGACTGTGGCCTTTTGACTGTCTTGGTTGTCCTTTTGGTATGTAGGTAGCAAACCCCTGTGTCCTGGGTGGTGCTATGACACTCAGCAGAAGGTAACGCTTCCCTCTTTTCCACTCAGTTGGTTTATTCATGTTAACTCTATGGAGCTGTGCGGTAACTGGGTGAAGATCTTCTACAGTACTATGGGCTTGATGCAGTGCCAAGGGCCACATGGCCCCAGGTACCACCAGTGTGAGTACTGGTCTACAGAGACTTAGCCCATTCCCAAAAATCACAATTCTGGATGCACTCCAGCCCTACCTAGTGGGGTCTGTAGGAAGTTACTCAAGATTAAAGTAACACAATTTTTATGCAGCGTTTTAATGTTGAGCAAAAACAACATAGGTATTGTAATCAGTGAAGAAGAGTGGTGAACTGAAAAAGAGTCTAAATTGTTAGCCTGTTTTTCGTTACTTTTCTACCTGATCTCCACCCTATGAAATTTCCACAGAGTTTCACATTGCGGTGTTGTGAAATGTATGGAATATACTGGCAAAAAATCTTTTTTCTGATTTTAGCATGAGTATTCAATTATTTTTTCTCCTCCAAATAGAAAAGGTGGGACGGGGAGGGAAGGGAAGGGAAGGGAAGGGAAGGGAAGGGAAGGGAAGGCAAGGCAAGGCAAGGCAAGGCAAAATCTTTCCAGGATGAAGTTAGAAATATTGACTGTGATTGTGGGACCCATTCTGTGGTATTTTAATTCATTTGGGAATTTGGAAATAATCAGTGAAATTATAGGTGTTATTTAAATCAGGAGAAGTTGCACAGTTTTCAGTCATATTAGCTTGAAGGATTTCCACCCTATGAGCTGACATAATCCTAAACAGCCTGTACTTCTTCTCAGATTTGCTTTTGACAGTGATAGAGTAAATACAGAAAACAAGTGAATACAGGTTTTCTACTTTATTAGGGAAAAGTACCATGTAGCCCCAGAGTTTGCAGATTAATCACTACCAGTTCAAATAAACAATCATCCACAGTGTTACTGCCCTAAAATATTTTGGGATGGATGAAACAAGCCAACTACACTCATCCACTGATTGAAAAGCACGAGAAGTTGAAAACACAAGGACTACTGTGGCTCAGAGAATTTATAGCTTAAAGCAAACAAGTTAGCTCCAATGCTAATCCTTTATTTGTTTTTAAAAATTGAAGAAGGTCATAAAAACAACTCACAAAGAAGAATTTGGCATCTGGATGTTTTGGAGTGAGATCCTCATCAGAAAAGAAAGAAGTGTTGATATTAGTCAGCTAAACTGGATTCATGCTGTTTTCTGCTTCTGCTGCGGTTGTTTTGCCTTTGCTTCCAAACACTAGACAAATGCTAGCTTTCTGCTTTGTTTCAAGCCAGATGATTAAATGTAGATGCTGGCTTTTTGCTAGCTTGCAAAAAGGAAAGACTGTCTCAGGGAATTAGCACCCTTATTATATGGTTCAGATTTTAAATCAAACTTAACAAATAAGACTGTCACGCTATTGTATATGAACCATAGGGCAATTTTTAGATGTATAAACACTGATTAGCATTTTGCTTCGATTTGTTAATTTAATTAGGCATTTTCAGAAATTTTAAATATTGTTTGAGTAGAACTCCTGTATTTAAAGCTTTTATATGAAGGTCACATGGGCAAATCTTGTTTTGCCAGGTGGACTGTCTACAGTGTACAGAGTCTTGATAAAAAACAGCTGCAATTGCCTGATACTGGTTAAGACTCAAAAATCAGACTGTGCAAACAAATATATCTTGGCCCTAGACACTTGCCACATCTGCCAACAATTAGTTATATATCAGGACTAGAAAGGGGCACAGAATAAACAAGATCTGATTTCAGAATAAGCAAATAAACAAGGAGCTCTGCATCATTATTCATCAAGTGGATGTGGAATTACCTAAGTTGTAGGCTTAGGTTCAGAGCTGTCAATCCTTGAGGTTTAGCTAAAAGTATTAGGTAACAAAAGATCCGATTGACAAATACTTTGCAGATGCTCTGGGAGCACGTTATCCCACCTGCCTGCCTACTCAAGAGTGCCACCCAAACACTCAGCCCGGGTGCTTCTGGGGGACAGATGCTAGGGGCGATCTGGCTGCCATAGCAGAAAAAGCCATTTCTGAAGAGCCTCTTATCACAATTGTTAGGGTTTCTACAAATCGTGGTGTCATTATGACACTGGTGATATCTGTGATGAGATATCCATCTGTTCAGAATTAGGTGAGAATCTGAAACAAATGAATACTAAGATTTTGGACTGAAAGGTAGTTTTTAAACCAAAGTGTTTTATGAGGATTGAAGGAGGGAGGGAAGTTGAGACCCAGTGAAAATACTGAGGTTTCCTGGCTTGCAGAGTTAAGTTGCTGTGTAAAGAAACCATGAATCCTGACTCTCATCTTGCAGGGAAACTGTTCCAAGTTTTGAAGATTTTCCAAAACATTTTGACCTGTTTCTGGAGACCATGAAAATGAAACAATGTTGAGTTTCTATAACAAAGAAGCATTTAATGACAATAAAATTGACAAATAATAGGCCACGTTTACTTTACTATCTAGACAAAGCAAGTCTTTCTGATATCGTGTTTCACTTGAAAGATTGTATTCAATTAAAATCAAAGCGGGAAAGGAATTTTATTACCTGCATGTAACGTGGGATATGATATAATGACCTTCTTTCAAACTCCCAATCATTAAAACTCTCTAACTGGTGACCAGGGAGGACTTCAAATTCAGGTCCAACAGCTGCAAAATATGAATAAAAGCTACAGCTTAATTGAATCAGTGATTCTAAATCTTAATACACAAATGGCATGAGAAAATCAGAAGTGTAGAAAAATAAGTTTTCGCTCTAATGTATTACATTTTATTTTGAATAATTCTTCAGCTGAGTTGTGCTGGGTAAAAGATAGTAAGACACTGCACACTGTCAGGTCTCTCTGATACCCCGATTTTATTCTCTCTAATGAACCCTCTGATGGTTGGCAACAGCAGTAACCTGCCAACAACAAAGAGCGAGCTACTGCTCCCTTGCGCAATGCGATTTCTGTAGTGGACCAGGTCCAGAGCCCAATTATGCTGGAGCAAATCACGAGTAAATATCCTTCTGAGGCCTGATCTGAATGACATATGAAAAAAGGCATTTTTGTGTCTACGGAATGGGAATTAATGAGCATGTTTTTTTCATTACTAGATTGATAATGGTCATATAATCACACATTCAAGGACCCTGATCGCATATTCCACTGAAATCAGCTTCAAGATTTCCACTGATTCTGGCCAGCTTTCAGTCAGGCTCACAGACAGCAAACAGGCGGAGGTGAGTAGGGTATAAGTTATTTTTCCTAAGCTTTGGGGAAATCAATTTTATTCAGAGTATCTCTGAATTAGGACACAGGCCTTAAAGGGGCCTCAAAAATAATTTCCTGTCCTTTTGTACAATGTCAGAGTCAACGCAGAAGCTTATAATGACCCATTTAGTTTTCATGGGATAACCAGTCTGAAGGGTTGGAATCATTTTGTTTTCTCATGGATTGGAAAGAAGAACATGTCCTGGTCCATAATACTGCGGTCATGTCCAAAAGGAAAATGAAGAGCTTTCCTCAGAAACACAGGTTTCACAGAGGAGGCTATGATACTTCTCCTCCACACCTCAGGTTGTTGTGTTCAGAGTTCAGAGCTCACGAGGAGATGAAACAGAGTAAAACCTGAATCTAATCTTACCTCAGATTGCCTTAAAAGCTCACATATATACAATGGAATATTTTGTCTGAGTTAATTAAAAAACACTCTTTTCATCTTATTAACTATATTTAACCACCCAGTTGAAAGTTGCTTAAAAATCAGAAATTGGAAAGGAGCTCATTAAAAAGTGAATTAGCATTTCACTGATTTGAGTTTAATATGATTGCATTTATGCAGTACAGAGAAATTACCACTTTATTAGAAGTCATTTGTATATTTAACTGCTGTATGAATTCACCTTTGATGTAGTGGAATAGTATTTGTATCAACTGTTAAGTATTATAAGGCAATTAGTCTTGCTCTGTTCTGCTTCTAAACAATGAGTTATTAGATGCATGTGATATGATACAAGACTTATGATTTGTGGCTCAAAAATCTCATATTAGGATATGACTCTATAGTGACTTATCCTTATTCCAGGGAAATTATTACTTTAGGAAAAGTCTTAGAAACCTAATACTGATCTGACAGGACTCTAAAGCCGAGTTTTTCTCTCTAACCAGCCAAAGAATCTGGAAGCTGTCTACAAGAAGCTTGGCATGGTGTTTCTTCTGGGAAAGATGCTGTGGCTGAGTGACAGTGTGCTCAGAAGCTGTCCCCAGGCCTGAATGCCCCAGGGAAGTTCTTCTCTGACTTTCGTGTCCTACGATAAAAGTACAGTAGGAAAGAGAAGAGTATAAATATATATTGCATGTATCTAGAGGATATATGATCAGCTTTGCGTTCCGGTCCTTCCTGATGCTTGCAAGTGGAGAGGCATATTTTCAAACCACATTTTGGAGTCATCAATTCTTCTCTTATTCAGGAATACAAGTGGTGTGAGAGCAAAGTGCTCCAGACTGATGTAAAAGTACCTTTTAAAGTGAAGCCAGGATTCTCCCTTGAGTCCTCCTGTCTTTCATCTCAAGGCCACAACATCATTCTGTACATTCAAAGTGAAGAAGGAAGGAAAGAAGGAAAGAAAAAGAGAGGAATGGAAAGAAGGGTTGAAAAGAAGGAGGGAAAGTGGAAGAGAAAGAGAGAGGGAGGGAAAGAAAAAGAAAACATTTCACAATACTTTTGCTTTTTGTCCAAACTACTGGGAAAAGATTGAATTCATTCAGCAGATTCTCTTCTGGGATTGTCTGTCTAAGAATCCATGTTGCTATGACTGACACAAGTGAAAAAACACTGCTAGTGCAGAGAGGCTTTCCCATTGAACAGTATTTCAGTGGCTTAAAGGGATATTCCCCTTCATGTCTATGGTTAGGGACATCAGGGTGCTTGACAGCAACTCTTAATATTTGGTAAAGTTCATGCAGAAGAGAACGCTTCCTAAATAATCTTCCAAAAACATGTTTTAGTCTTAATTTACAAGGGATTGAGACACTAGAAACTCATCTCCATGCTCATTCAGTTTTTATTTCCCTTAAAAAGTAATAAAAACATTGCCAGATTTAGTTTGCACCATGTTAATTTTAACACGTGCCTATTTTATAAAGAAATGTGATTGGAAATTGTAACTCATTCCCACAAGTCATGAAAAAAAAAAAAAAAGATTTTTTTAAAACTTTCAATCCTCAGCAACTTTTAGCCAGTTTCAGAAAGGCAATTTACTGGGGAAACCTCCAAACTGTTACTTCTCATCTGAGCCAACATTTCCTTTTTCTTTCCAAGACCTGTATTTTTAAAAGCAGGTAGAAGCATGATCAGCTGCAACTGCTATCATATTCTGCATTTCAGCAAAGGTTGGTGTTGTTTTAAATGGTGTTTTTTGTCCCAGTCTTGCAAGAAGAAGAGAAAGCACCAGGGATATCATCTAACCAGACAATGAGTCTCCCTCCTAGATTCTGTAAAACTTGTGTCAGTCTATCTAGGCACTTACGGCTCATGTGTCTCTGAGCATCCCTTTTAGCTGTTTAAAAAGAGGCAAAGATCCCCAATTTCTGTTATCCTTTTTTTTTTTCTTTTTCTCAGTCTTGAAGCAATTGATAAGTTTGTGTGTGTGTCTGTGTGCATTACTCGGCTATGGACGCATACTTGTGTAAAATAATGGATTCATTAAGGACAGCTGAATTAAAAAAAAAAAGATAAAGTGCACTTTGTTCTAAAAAAAAATCTTTATTTTCATAATTATTGTGAATGAATTCACAGGTTCCTACATGTTCCCTTAAAAGCTCATCTTCCAGGGCTTGCGTGCCTCTGTTTGTAGGATGAGAGCTTTATATCTGAAGGGGAAAGCAGAATCTTTCAGATAACTATGGCCAAATTCCTGGAGGAATTTGTGACTATCAGGATGGGCACTTATCTTTGAATTTTGTCTTAGGATGGAGAGTGACAGCATGCAAAGTAGATCTCCACTTGCGTTCTCAGGGAACTGCCTTACCTAAAAGATGGGCTGCTGCCTTCTGGAGCAAGAGACTCTTCATGGAGAGACCCTGACATTTTCCGCCTGACTCTGAAGGGTGAGAATGGAGTTACTGTGTGCCCCGTTCTATGGCAGGTTCAAACATGAGGTTTAACATGAGGTTCAAATTTCTGGTAATAATAAATGGGATGCGTGTATATATATAAAACACTGTAAAAATCTGAATAGCCACCAGTGGTGAGTATTCTGAGGATGAAGATTAACTAAGTCAAAGGCACATTCCTTCAGTAGTGAGATATGCTACAGAATAAGCAAATGCTTGCGTCTTTCTATGAATTTTTCTCTTGGTAACACTATAAGGCACAACAAGGAGAAAAAATCTCAGTGTAAAGAATGAAAAGCTTTCTCTTCTCTCTCCCCCCCCC
>NW_009648878.1:623305-628740 GCF_000708025.1 Charadrius vociferus | reverse complement strand
CCCCCCGCCCCCCTTCTTCACTGTCCAAACCATTTTTTCCTATTTAAATATGGAAAAGCAAAGCTCTGAATACATTATAAAAGAAGGTGTTGAAAGAAGATTAATAAAATGTGTGTCATCTTTTGCATTCATGGCTTCTATTACAGAGGGACCTGGAAAGACTGTAGTGCACACCTCTGTCATCTTTTCCCTAGACATAAAATAGTAAGGAAGGCATAGATTAGAACTGAACATGCTTCGATTCTTGTCACTCGCATACAAATGTATGTGGATGACATAGCACTGCTTAGAGTAAATCTGTTACAGAGATAACTCTTCTGTCTCATACTGATTTCAGTTCTACTTGTTACTGGTTTAGTGATGATAGATGTGTGTTAAACGGAAATAAGTCAAGGTCATGGTTTTGGAACATCAGTAAAATTCATCAGCCTGAGTCCATCTTCCAATATCTTCTCTGACTTGTACTAAAACTTTTCTTTTTCAGGTAACTTCTCTGAAGAATTCTTATAGCGTTGTAGCGGTATACTTCTGTATGATATTCAGAGCCCCTTAATAAGGAAATTATAGTACCTGTCAAACTGATGTTCAAACACTACTGTGCTTCTGTGGGATAGTTTTCATTTGCTTTGTTATTTTTTGTTTCCAAAGGGAAAGACATATTTATATCAAGTTGAGCTAAAGATATTTATTATCACAGTATGTTAAATAAAACAGCCAGAGTGTATAAAGACTGATTATTGGCTGAATATTTTGCAATCAATTTACAGTCTCAGAATGAAACATCCTTTTTTCTCTTTTCAATTCTTTGTAAAACCATTTGTAATAACCTTGTTTTCTGAAAAGCGTATGCCAACAGTTGCTAGTCTAATAATGTACTATTAATGTAGCTAAGCTCAAAACCAGTCACATGTTTAACTCTTTCTTCAGTTGTGGGCTGCTTTATTTAGGACGTGGATGGGACTGCTTTGTCTGTGCACAACCAGGTCTGAAGTTGCCCACTTGACTTTGGAAGCCTCATGGCTTTTTCAGCTCGGCTGGGCTGGAGGTAAAAGTCTTTGCTGATTGGTGCTTGGGCAGTGAAATGACTGTGTTTCACCGAGATGTGTTGAAGAAGTAGTAATGGTGGATATTCCACTTTCATTGCTTAAGTCAAAATGCTCCTGGTTCTGAATTTGCTTCACTTGTTCTGGACCTGCCACCTCCTGTATGTCGCATTTGGGACTCAGGAGCTTTCATTCTGCTGTTCAATCTCATTAGCATAAGTATGGAGCCATTTGACCAACCAGGAGCTTTGTTTTATAGATACAGGCTATTTAATTTTTTTTTAATTCTTCTATTCTTCTAAAAGACATTAACCAGACTTCATATTTGGAAATTATACAAAATTAAGAGGTGTTGCAAGTAACTATGAGGACAGAAAAATAATATGGGGGAAGCAGAGCTTGGTAATATGCAGTGAAAATAAGTTCACATAGGTGAGAATCAAAGCAGAAAAATGCAAAATAACGTATTATGAGATGAAGGTAATAGGAAACAGAGATATTCACCAGGAGGATAATACTTGAAAACTTGCTGGGTCACAAGGACCTACTGTGAGATAGTACAGCAAACTGGCTGAACTTACAAAGTAGCACAATGGAAAAAAATAATCCAAAGCACAGTTGTTGCAGTGAAACTGGTTTTGATAGAAGAAAATCTTTACGTGCTCTTTTGCATCTGCAGAATATCTTGAGGCAAAGTCACCGTCTCTTGTTAAGTGTTTTATTCTATCCCAATTAAAACCTCAGATTTTCCACAATAGAGGAACTTTTTTAGTACCATTGTTCTTCCTGCCAGCATGTATGGCTACTGTTTTCTGAGACTTTTAAACTGTTTTGTTTGCTTATGCAATAAAGTTCTTATCAAGGACTGCTTGACGATAAAAGGACTAGTTTATAACTTTTTAAAGTCCAGCCTGAATCAGCATAAAGCAAATTCTTTTAACCTTATTATCTTGATGTTCTGAATGTAAGGTGCAATAAACAATCAGCCCAACATGATCCCTCTATATTCTCTGTATAGTGTCCAACAAATCTTAGAGATGACTTTATAGTACAGATACGTTCATTTGATTTTTTTTTCCTTTTATTTCTTTAATCCTAACACGGACAATGGTCTTGCCAACTGATTTAGTTTTGCCAAATCTGATCTGATTTACAGCTGCAATCAGATGAGATACTTTCCTGACAGAAGAAAAAGTGAATACTTCCCTTCAAATGATTCATTTGGGCCTGCAATGGAGAAGTAGAAATTGGGTCAGCAATAAAAAAAAATCAAGCTGTTTCAAATACAGGAGTCTATGAAAGTAATGATCAAAATGAGGTCACTGAATTATCTGATTCTGAAAAAAATTTTATTTGTCTGCATGCACTGGAGCTTGAGGGTCATAGATACTGAGATGAGAGCAGGACTGAATATGCCTGGAGACCATGAGAAGCACTTGAACTTGTAGCTGCTGTGATCTTTGATTTTGGAATATTCTCCTTGAAAGTGATACTTCAAGGATTGGAATCAGAACTTCTAACCAAAATGATTGATTGTTTCTTTGACAAAATTCTGTTTATTTCTCCTCCCACAGGCATTACTTCTGAGAATTTCTTTATGGGTCCTGTCAAGAATGCAGTTATTTGTGAGGCATCCGTGGGTGCTGTGTACTCCAGTTTGAACACTCTCTGAGTAATGCTTTTTCTGGACTATTAAGTCGTCTGAAAAGCACTGGGGAAAAAAAAAAAAAATTGGATGTGAACTAAACACTCAAAACCCCACATTTTCAGTATTTTAATTCTTCATCAATACAAGTGAAAATGTCTGTCACAGCTGTCATGACTCATGTACTCCATTCTTTTTAAAATGGTGTGTGACTTCTGACATTGTGGTATTTTTGTGCTGCTATGAGTGGGCAGATGGAAGAGAAATTTAACCAGTTGAGCTGTTAACTTTTGATGAGGCATGTTCCTCCTGCATCATGAATGCAGGGACAACTGAGAAATCTCACCAAGTGGTTTTGAGTTGTCCGTAGTCCCACAACATGGTGAAACATGGCTGTTCCCATCAAAGCATTTCCTGTGTGCAGGATAGTCTTCTTCAGAGGAAATCAGTGGAAGAGGCTGAGGGAAATGTTCCCAATACTGTAGCCCCAGGTTTTCTACTTGCTGCTGAAAGGCAGGGAAGCACGTCTTACGTATGGAGCCACTGTGTCTCTTCTCTGAATACGTCCCCTTTTAAAATGCAAAAGTGCTTTCTGTACATGAAGGAAAATACCTTGAGAAAGCACACAAGCTCACTGACCCAGGTCTTCCTGACTGTTCATATTTTGGATCCTGTTTGTGTTCCTCAGCACAGTTGTGAATGATGCACATGTCAGCAAATCAGACCTTCACAAAGTGAGTTGAAGGGAGTTCTGATGCATGAATGAGCCAGTGGCACGAACTTTCGTAGTTACCATAGGTTAGTGGATACAGAGGAATTTGTTACCCTTATGTAACTTGTCCATATGTCTAGGAACTTCATCTTTCATTTTAAGTGTTTGAATTAAAGGCTCCATATTATTATCTAAAACAAAGAGTAGAACTGGGGTCCCAATGCCTATTAAATGTAGACTGTATTTATTTCTGTGTTCTTTCTTCATGGGGACTGTAATGAGGTATTACTTATCCTTCGGACAGGTCAGTGCAAAGGCAGGTGATAATTTCCCTGGACCAATAAACTACCTAATTTGGGGCCCTATTTGAAGCCAATTAAAAGATCAAATCTGATTTTGATTTCTTTTTTTTTTTTTTTTTTTTATTAGTATAACTTTAGTGACTCTGGTGGAGTTGTTCATAATTTAAATGAAAAAGGAATGAAGTCAATATCTCTGATAGATGAAACAGTTTTGAATCACCTGGCCTTGGTAGCCACTTTCTCTATTCTGAGGCACGTGCCTTCAAGTGACTTCTAAACTGCTTGGCTTCACTTTAACTCCTTCTTTCAACAATCATGGCTTTGAGAAGATCAATCCAGACTTGCTTACCGGGCTCCCTCAACATTCATGGAATTGATTTGCATTACCACATACCAGAACAGAAAAATAGGTAAATTTAATGTGTTATTAAGTGAGAAAAGCATGAAGTTTAAAATATTGTTGCTAGGCTACTTGCAGGTCACCTCCAAAAGACAGGAACAAGCACTTTAAGAAGGAGCACATGAAGTACTGTGATTATCTCACTGAATATAAAGCCTTTTACTACAACACATTCTTTTTATTTAATTTTCAGTGTGTTAAACAGTCTTAATTCCAGTGGAGGTGACCTACTGATGCCAAAACGGTGAAACCACTCCGTTTTGGACATGAAAATTCAGGTTTTAGATTAGAAGAAAGAACCACTTCCATCAATACTGAAAAAAATAGTCATTGAAGATGTTGGCATCTTCCTAAAATCATGTCTGATACTTCTGTGGTAGAAGACAACTGACATCCTTCTTCTTAGAATTCTCCTTAAAATTTCTGTATTAGATTATGTAATAATGTAAATATATTCAGATTACAATAAACTTTCCATGTGTGAAGATTTGTATACCGATACACGACAACCTAATTCTTCAGTGAAAGAAAGTCAAAGCATAGTCACTATGAGAAAGCAGTGATGATTAAGAAAAACTGATGGAAACTCCTCTCCATTAGTCCTTCCACTCCCACAAAACTGATCCTAGGTGCAAATACAAAACGATTAACAATGTCAGTCCCAAATGTGTCTGAAACAGTTGGTGATACCTACGTTTTGGCACTTGAATTTTGTTCCTAGCGAAAACAATCAGTGAAACCTATTAGAAACTATCCACCCTGCCACCTGCATTTGGGGAGCTGAACCATTCTCTTGAATCCATTGACTGCAATAGCAGACATCTACCAAGCTCACATAAGATCATCTTTCTGAGAAGACCACAATTTCAGTATCTTTGTACAGCAAGGAAACTATGATATAATTGCCGTAACAGAGACGTGATGGGAAGACACACACAAGTGGAGTGCTGTGATCGATGGCTACCAGCTTTTCAAAAGGGATAGGCAAGGAAAGCGAGGCGGTGGGGTGGCCCTCTACGTTAGGGCCAGTTTTGAATGTTTAGAATTTAACAGTGTGAATCACAGTGTTGAGTGTGTATGGATAAGAGTTAAGGGGAAGGCCAACAAGGCACACATCGTGATGGGAGTTTGCTATAGACCCCCTAATCAGGATGTAGAATCCGTTGAGATATTCTATAAACAGCTGGCAGAAGTCTCACATTCATCTGCCCTTGTTCTCGTGGTGGACTTCAACTTCCCAGATGTCTGCTGGAAATACTACACAGCAGAGAGGCAACAGTCCCGGAGGTTCCTGGAGTGTGTGGAAGACAACTTCCTCACACAGCTGGTGAAC
>NW_009648878.1:608194-621494 GCF_000708025.1 Charadrius vociferus | reverse complement strand
CTGGAGAGAGTCCAGCGAAGGGCAACCAAGACGATTGAGGGATTGGAGCATCTCCGTTATGAGGAAAGGCTGAGTGAGCTGGGACTCTTTAGCCTGGAGAAAAGAAGGCTGAGGGGAGACCTTATTACTACTTACAAATATCTAAAGGGTGGGTTGAAGGAGGATGGAACCAGACTCTTCTCGGTGGTTCCCAGTGACAGGACGAGGGGCAATGGGTGCAAGTTGGAACATAGGAAGTTCCATTCCAACACACGGAAAAACTTCTTTACAGTTCGGGTGACAGAGCACTGGCACAGGCTGCCCAGGGAGGTTGTGGAGTCTCCTTCTCTGGAGATTTTCAAAACCCGCCTGGATGCAGTCCTGAGTAATGTGCTCTAGGCAATCCTGCTTCAGCAGGGGAGTTGGACTAGATGATCTCTAGAGGTCCCTTCCAACTCTGAAAATTCTGTGATTCTGTGATTCATCCAGAAGGTGAATCCCACTGAATCCCACCCTGGGGTTAAAATTCAGTTGACTAGACAGAGGGTGTCTTACATCATTATAAGTGATTTGGAGTTAAGCAGTTTCTCATCAGCAACTGCTGATCTAGTGATCTAGAGAAGAACAGCTCTAGAGTGACTGTTACTGGCCTTGAATGTTTCAGATAATCCAGGGCATTTCAAGCAGCAGAAGACACCTGCATGGTTGCAGCTGGGACAAGTCTTACCAAAGACATACCTACATCAGTGGGAGAGATGTATAGACATATACAGGAAACCATTACACTCACGTAATTGCAGGTTCAATTGAAAAACACAAAACACTTTTCACTTGGTCATTTACAGATGGTTTCCAGTTGAGTTGGAGTTGTATCATGTGGTAATACAGAGAATATGATTCCTCTGCCACGTCTCAGGCAGACCATCATGTCATAAAAATATTGACCAGACTCTTTAAATTCCAAAGGCTGCTAGAAGCCATTGGCATTTACAGGCTGAGAATATGGTACACTACTGCAATCTACTTTCTGCTATGACATTTCTGCTCGTGATACATAGTCTTCCCAACAACTCCACAAAATTAGGGCTGAAACTTTACCAAAGAGATCGTGTGTGTATCTTGTTTTGTATGCTGATTAGCTTCATACTATGTTGTGTGAAATCTGCCACATGGTATTAAGGGGATATGTTAAAAGGAGTATACATCTGCAATTTTTCTGTTCCTATGCTGTAGGAATCAATGGTAATCCCTTCAAGATTCCTAAAATTTTTAACCTATGGTCTGTGGATCTGACCTAGGTTCTTTTTTGCCAAGTAGAAGAGTCTAAAAATTCAGCTGGCTGGAAATTCATACCCCATTCAAGTAAGAATCCTGAAAGAATCCTTCCTCCTCTAAACATACCTAGTAAGTGATCTCATGAAAAATGAAGAATCCATTCTTTCATTCCCTTCATTGAAAAAGAAAGAATTCCCTGAAGTGGCCTGAAGATTGTATGCCACTTCAACCTTCATATGGAGTCTGTAGACAAAACTAGAGGCCAGCTACAACCTCTGATCAATGAAAGCCTATATTTGAAACAACAAGAGAAAAAAGGGTAAACTATACATACCAATAGATATAGTTGCAGCAATTTAGCCCCAAATTATGTCAAGCTGGATTTGGCACAGCATTATTAATGGGTGATTTTCCAGAGATTTCAAAGGATATTTAATCAGAAACCTTCCTGAAAGTTTTCTACTGTTTGCACGGGTTCTTCAGATAGAATTCTATGAAAGGAAAAAAAGGAAAGAAAAAAAAAAAGGAAAAAAAAAGGAAAAAAAAGAAAAAACCATGATTACAGAATATTTTAAAATAACATTATTTTTAATAAGCAGAGATTTTAGAGGAAGAATTAATTTGGAGAAAAGTGTTAGTTTGAAGTTTGCTAGATTCTGTAGAATTAGTTCACTGTCTATTCCAGATATAGTGGAAAATATAGTAAGCGTGCATTCATTCTAATTAGTATTGTTTGTCACTGAGGGTTATTCTTAGACAAAAAGTTTTATTCAGAAAAACAAACCCAAATGTCAGTTCCTGACAAATAGGCATCCTTCTCCAATCATTAAGTATGGACATGCAGATGATAGTAACAAATAATAATAGGCATCTACCTTTTTATGTTTTCATAATAATTTGTACACCCAGCATATGATATATGGATTATTATATATATTATTATTATATATATTAATGATCCTCACAAAGGTGTTCAGGCGCTGTGTCTTAGTGTACATTTATTTATTGTAGTGACAATTTGATAAAATCATTTAAAAGTAGATCTAGATACTCAAGACAAAATCAAACTTTCATTTAATAAATTTTCATAGGATATGTCAATATTAAAAAAGATGGTAAAAAATATAATCTATCAAGTAGACTTAACCAAGAGAATACCACAAGTTATCACAAAGTATGTTTTAAAAAAAAATCCTGTCACTTTCATTTATTATTCTAAGCTTTATCTTTGGAATGCATTATTTCTTCTGTTTTCTATTTATGTCCCAATTTTTAAGCACCAGAAGAATTGAAATTTTGTTTTCCCCAATGAACTGTAGCCATTCTTTATACTACGTATTTTGAACTCTTAAATTTTCTGTATTTTGATTGGATTGCCATTCCACCTTTGTCTGAAAGGTTATTGAGGCTGTCAACAAGAAAAGGACTAGAATTACCAGCCAATCAAATTACAGAATACTTAAAAGGTCAAAGTAGTACAGCACACTAACATAATTCACAGAATATATGAGGCATTAAAATCCTAATACCTCATTCTCGTAACAAAGGTTGTAATGAGAGCAAGAAATGGCACAACATGAATTCATTCACGTGACAGCGATTATAACAAGAACCTGAAATGCAATAAACTTAACCCATTCTTGCTGTTAAGCTAAGACTATAACTTAGGTTTGTTTCAAGCTACCTTGAAAATTATGTGGAAGTTAAACATTAAGTAAGATGCTGGGTAGTAAGTTTTGTTTATACATCACCTCAAATTATTTGTTAATCATAATTTTGTATTTGTTGTCTATGGTATTTTATGTAAAAAATACCCCAACCCAACCCAGAAATTATTACTGAGAGATCTTTGCAATTTTGGTTGTTTGTTCATCAAGGAATTTCTCGATATTGCAAGTGATGAAATGTTACATCTGTTTCTATTTTGCTGGTAATAAACTCAAATTGTGTTGTCTAATCAACCACCCTATACAATAGCAACACAGAAATGCCATTCACAAACATAGAAATGGCAGATTTTTTGTAGAGTAAAATTCACGTGTCACAAGGTTTCACAGGAATGAGACTTTCTTTTATAGGAGTCTTTAGTATCTGTGTCATTGCAGTTATTAGAACATGTAAAATCTTAACAAGTCTTTTTTTCCTGATAGAACTTTCAGCTTTAGATCACAAATCTTGTCAAGGCAAAGAAGACTGGCAATGACAAGCAGCCGAAACCTTAACTTTCCAGCATTTTGGGGAAGGGAGCATTATGGTAAAAAGCATTTATATTTTAAATTTCTTATCCTCAGTGAAATGCGTAGTATAATCCTTCAAGCAATACTATCTATGGAGAGGAAATAAAAACAGATTTAACCTATGGACCTTTGGTTAACTTCTTCCTAAACTAAATATAAAATGTTACCTCATCTTGCTTGGATTAAAAGGAGAGAGGGGGAACTACCCCCATCGCCACACATTCCCTGATTGAGAATCTCTTCTATATAAAAAGAAGAGTCTGCATATAAAAGACAATCCAGAGACATCTTTGAAGGTTCTCTTTCAAAGCATCTCTACTTCCCTGAGTGTCTGGGGATTTCTGTTATTAATTGAAGTTAATTTTCTAGGATATCAGTTTGCCATGCACGTGGGAAAGATTGATAGCCTCTTCGATTCTCAAGAGTGTTGAAAATGACACTGTTCCATCACCGGGTGTCTTCACTTTTATCATCACAAATCAAATTATAAACATCGGGGCAACCTTGCTGGAATCTGGCTTCGGGAGATTTCCATAAGATTAATTAGGCGGCCAAAGCAAAGATGGTAAAATCTAAGGGGGGGAGGAGGCTGGGGGAAGGGGGGGAGAGAGGCACCATTCACTCCTTGTAGAATGGGAAGTCAATTCAACAATGGGTAATTAGCGTGGGCCATGGATTCTCAAAGGCACTGAGGACACTGGACTCTTTCTCTCACTCTGATGTTTAGTGCGGTATTGTGGACCCCTCATTTAATTAGTGCACTTTGATACCCACAGGAGCTTGAAGCTCCAGGGCATGCTAAACACAGACTGACACCAGCAAGCTTCTGCCTCCTTCCAGTCTAATTAGAGACACAATGAGCTGCAAAGACAATGTTTTACTCCAAGATTTCTTCTGCAGATACCTCTGGCAGGAAACAATCGTTTATTTTGTGTCTATATTGGTATTCAGATTAAATTGTTAGCATGCAAAAGATGAGCTAAGGGCACATATCTATTAAAAATGCTTAGCAGAGTTCAGAAATGATGGAAGCAATTTGTGGAAAAAAAATGTATTTTCCCCTTTGGAATTTTTTTTTTTTTTGTTCTCTTATCTAATTAGAAGTAAATGGTTTGAGCAAGAAAACCAAAATAGGCTGGCCTCTGAAGCCTCTCTTATGAAACAATTTTTCCCCCTTTGCATTAATAATTTCTACCTCTCAGACAAGAGAATTTTTAACTTAACTGTTTGCAAAAGTGGAAGGGATTAAAAAAAAAAAAAAATAACCCAACAAGTACTTCTCTTCCAATTCTCTGTTGAAATGAACACCCACCTACCTGAACAGGTCATTGTGCAGAGAAAATGTTACTCATTTACAGCTCTTTAAAGAAGCAACCCCAAAAAGTTTGTGACGGTGATTGTACACGTGTGTGTGTGTGCGCGCGTGCGCGTGTGCTTGTGGTGTGTGGGTATATATATATTTATAAAGTTACTTTTGATGGACAGTTCTATGCTGATTGGAAGAATATAAATATCCCAAGGGAAACTGCGTATTGAAAATTAATCTCAGCATACACAAAACACTTGTGTGTGCTGCTTAACAATAGGTTGGAGAAACAGCACTCCTAAAAATTCAACATCTTCTATATTTATAGTATCATTATTTTCCTCTTTCTCAGATAATTAAAGAGAAACAGACTAACATGTATCAATATGTTGACTCGTAGACTAGAATGGTACTCCGCTGGTTAAATTATGGTGATCTGGACAGATCTACAATATGGTGGTTATAAGGGGAGAGGGAATGGAAGGGAAGACATAGGAAAAGAAAAACTAAAAAAATATATTTCTCTTGAAATTTTAGGGCAAGATCTACGAATCTACCTAACTGCGGTGGGTTGAGCGGAGGAGCACTCAGGGGAGCAGTCTCAGCCTGTTTCCTGATGTCAGGTGTAAGACCCTTGCTGCTACTGTGCTTACTTCAGTGACCCCTTGGAAGCTGCTTCTGATGCCTGGCCATCACAAGAGGGTTACAGAGGTTCTGCTACCCTCCTGTACTCCTCTGCAAAATCTGTTCCAATGAAAAGAGCTTTCATCAGCCCCACAAGCTGTAACCCTTTAGATATCAGCATGTCATAAAGTCTAGGAGGAGGGAAAAGCAGACTTCAGCCCTGACCTAAAAATTCCTGGCCAAATTTGGACATATTTCTGGTGAGAATAACCAGAGCACTGAACAGAGATTTTGCCTCAGCTGGAGCTCGCATCCCAAACTGAGGATCTATATCTATACTAATAAGCTACATGTAAGGAACACGTTTACTATAAAACAGATATATATAATTTTTTTTAGCAATCTGAAACACCAACATATTTGATCAGTGAAACTTATAATGCTTGCTTCCTTTTACAGATATTTAACTGAAATATCTCAAGCAAGTTTGTGGTGACCCATGCTGAGGTAAGCTGGAAACCATCTATCAAAGTGGAATACACCGAAATATTCCAGGAGAAGAGTTAAGTAGACTTGGTTTTATAATAACCATAACCATAATAACATAGTAATAACTGCTATATTAGGTCCAGGTCACAGGATTAAGTTGTGGCCTGCCATCGCTCATGGCATTGACTGTTAGCAGAGTCTCATGTACATTTTTGGCCTTTGCCACCTAGCACTTTCCCAGATATCTCCAGACACTACCTGGGGAAGAGCACAGGTCAGAGATCACTCACAAAAGAGAGTACAAAGAAGTTTACTATGTGTTTAGCTTCTTCTCCATGGCACAGTCCTCCAACACAAACAATCCCAACAGTCTTTGTGCTCTTCAAGCTCCGACACGTTAAGGTGTGCAAACAAATCATCTGGTTTGGGCTAAAACCCCACGAGTCAGCCAGGCTGCAGAGGAACACTCACAGTAGTTCATGAACTTTCGCAGTATTTCATGAACTTTGAACTGAGGAAAACACTCCCCAAATAATCATCATGTCTTATGGTTATACATTTGGTGACCCCAGAGGAGATCCAGAAGCTATGTAGTGAAAGTGGAGTCAGGGGGCACCACTTAACCCAAGAACCTGAAGCAGGGCCCTGGTTCATGCTGTTTTCTCTTTCTGACTGAGCCATGGAGAGGACAGGACATGAACTGTCCATTAGAAGGCTTGTGAAAAATTATTCCTGTTCCTAGTGACAATTGCTGTCTCTGTCACCTGACATATCTTCTCTCATATGGAAACAATCAGATAGGATCGTTGTTGGACAGAGAAGTGCATGCTACTTCTCATTTAACAGTTTTGCAACAGGCACATCTTGTGCTCAGGACCACCTGGCCGGCTTACTGTTGTGGGAGGGAGTTCCCAAAGGATGTCACCAAAGATATAACCACATGAAAGTGTTAATTTTCATTTGAGATATCATTTCAATTTTCTTCCTCATTTGCAATCCACTCTGGTACTCCTGGCCCTGAAGAACTTGGAGCACACAAGGTTGAGGAGCTCTGGCATTGGGCGTGTGACTGATGAGCTTTGAGAGCCTTCCCAGAGGAGGCAAAACTGTGCTACTTTCAGTTGGCCAGCTCACAAACCAGGGTTTCACTGAAGACTAGAGAAGGTGGTGTCACAGAAAGACTTTGAAGGGTGAAATAGGTAGGAAAGGGCACATGAATATCCCTTTCCACTGCACCCAGCATGAGGTGGGGTCGACAGCTGATGGCAATAAATCCTTCTGTACTCTGGCGCTTGTCTTTCAGAACCCCAGCTACAGACATAGGGCTATTGGGCAACATCTAGATTTTTTTTTTTTTTTAAATTAGATTAAATTTTACCACTCTGCTTCTGTCTTTGAACAGAGAAAGAAATAGCAGTGACTATATGCAGTGGATGTCTTCTAGTAATAATCCTTTACTGTAGCTAGACTTACTTTAAAAGCATGATCTGTTCTCCCCAAGGCTACTTATTCCCTATCTGAAACATTAAAGTAACTGCTGAATAATTAGCCGTTGATACCTTGAAAATTAATGTTTAAAATGCGGAGGAAAAAAAATAGCACATTTTCTTCAAGAAAAAAAAATCAAGCTTTAAATAAAAAGAAACTGCATAATCCTTTTAAATATCTCCCACTTCCCAAGAAAACAAAACAGGATATTTTTACTATTTACCACACATACCAAGCTTTTTGTTATATTTTTGTGCATTTCTGAAAGCTATAAGGCAATTAATTAGGCAAGGACTAGGATTTTGATGTATTATTGTCCATATGCTCTTTTTTTGACATGATAACATGTGCTTGATATATAAAAACTACAACAGGTGGGGGGCACTAGAAAAGAATAGAGCAAGTGAGCAATAATTAGGTTTTAAATATTTAATATTGTTGAGAAATAATTAGGTTTTCAAAGATGGACAGAGGGAGCAGCCAACAATGAAACCCAAGAAGCTTTCTCAGGTGTGTGTGGGCTTTTCAGCCATTCATTCCTGTGTAATTAAAGCTGTCATTCTGAATACACCTGTCTGTAAGTAAATCAATGGAATCTTGTCTTCCTGAGCATGCACAACTTCAGAGCCTTTGCTGTTCCTTATTGGTTTGCACAGTCACAGGAAAATTAAAACAACATATATAGTCAGAATCTGGAAAATCACCTCAAATTTCTAGTTCTGCTTGGGAATACAGTAAATTATGGTGTGGGGACTGAAATGAGTAGTTGTGGTTGGAAGCTGGAACTTCATAAATTGGCTTTCTCACTAGAGAAAATCTTCATGTAACTACATCCTCTGTGTCTATGAGTAAAAGCCAGCTCTGAAAACTCCAGCTTCTAAGAAGATGGTTATCCCAGGAGCAGGGTCCTGGGTATTCCAACAATTTGTGCTTGCCAACAGCAGCCGGAGTTGCAGAAGGGACCGCTGACCGCTTTGCACCATCATGTCTCTTTTTCCTTGATATATAGTAGTGCAATATGACTAACTAAGTTAAGATCAGTAACTGGTTCATTTTCAAGATTTGGTCAAAGATGACCATGGGCCAAAATCCAGGGACACCTTAATTACATAAACTTGCTATTAAAAATGTTGTAAATCATCTCTGAAAAAAGACTGACTGATCTGTGTTAAGGGGCTGCTGCATTATTTTAGGTAATTTTAAACCAATATCCAAAGAGTTTTACCAGCAAGAAGAACCAAAGAAATAAGAGGAAAAGGCTCTAATGCTCTTCTTGGTTGTTCCCTATTGTCTCCCTTTTTTCCATTTGACAATTTTCTCTGCCACCCCTCTATCTGCTCCTTTTGTTTAGAAATTCATCTCAGTCCCTCTTGAATTCAATGATGCTTCTTGCTTCAGGGGCCCTTTATAGTAATTTATTCCATACACTTCTAATCCTTCTGTGTAAAATAGTTTTGCCTTAGCATTTCTTTTCTTGTTCCCAACTTTCTAATTTTTAGATCATGTCTTCTAGCTCCTGTGGTCTTGCAAGTGTAAAGAGCTTGCTTGGATCAATTTTATCAGTCCTCTTCATAATTTTTAAAACTTCAGTTCGGTTACATGAAGTCTCTTCTTTTCCACTGAGAATACGCTCAACTTTCTCAGTCTTTCCTCATACCTTAAATCGTTGATATCTGGTATCATTTGTATAATTGCTCTACACTGCTCCCCTGAAGAGCAATTAAACCTTTACAAAGATATAGTGGCCAGCACTGTATAAATTACTCAAGGTAAGGGTTTGAAAAGTAAAAATTATTCTTAAATAAGAATAATTCAGATTCTCTTGATGTAGATGGAAATTCCTCTAGCATCACTATTCAAATTCTAATTCAATTTGGTATATTTTTAATTTAAACTACATAATGCAATGAAAAATTATTAAAAATTATTTCTTATGTATAATACGGAAAACGAAGGGGGGGGACGGGACAGTTTCCTGCTGTAAAGATGATATAGCAAGGAAAAGGAAGGGCCAAATTAGAGAATAAAAAAGTTATGACCCAACTGTGCATGACACTAAGGGCTCATATGACCTTCCCAACCCTTCTAGGGGTCATGGACTCCCAAATGTAGTTCTAGGGACAAAAAAAGAAAAAAAAAAGGAAAAGAAAAAAGTGCCCAAAATACAAAACCACAGAGAGAGTACACTTCTAGAGCTTGGCACTGTCTGTACCCCATCCAGGTTGTCCAGTGCACTTCACCTTAGGTATAGAAATAAATAGTTGTGTTCAAACCTGGCTTTAGTCACAACACTGACTCAAACTCCTTTCTCTTTGTAAGCAAGAGCAATACCTTTTTCCAGCAAGCACATTTCTATCTTTATTTGCAAGGCTTACTTATTTGCAAGGCTTACTTGCTTACAGCTATCCTTATTTTACTGTGCTGAGTATATCACCTGTGACAGAGGCTGAATCTTTTAGACAGCACAGTGGCATGCTTACATGTTCCTTATTTGTTGAATATAAATATAAGAATCTCATTTTAACTAACCATACAAGCTACAGTGCTGTCCCAAAGTAGAAAGTACATTTTAAAATGCTCATTCACACTTTTTTCCTAAGTTAAAATTGTTTAAAGCTTTTTTAAAATACCTCTGCTAATCACCATTTTCTAAAATATAAAATAAAATACTTATTTTTCAAAGCCCTGCATTGACCCACATTTCTTTAGAACACTGAAAAAGCTGGACGGCCTTAGAGGACTGCGTTCAAATATTTTATGCATTCAGAAGGTCTTTATTATTTTCCTACTTATGGGAGATAAAGAAAACTGATCTTTAAATGTCCTTCTCAGATGTCTGGAAAATGTCTCTGTACAAATAGTAAGCCATTGACCAGCTAACAGTGGAATACTGTGTATCTTGCTGTTGTCCTAACAGTTCAATTGGCTCATCGAGATACTGTTTTAGATAATGGCCCAAACAAGCACATCATATTGGCATTGATGTCTTGTGCCACTCCCAAATACGGAATGTTTTTTTAGTAGCTTCAGGGTTGTGTTCTTGTATTTCTACCATTGAACAGACCAGATTTTACGCTACAGTAAATAAGCTTATCTCTAGGAAAACAGAAAGGTATTTGTCACATGAAACTACTGAGGATCTTTCCCACTAAATAAACCATATCGTGTCTAGATATATCTGTACTGAAACTACTCAAGTCAGAGGGACAGGTGTTCTGACCTGTAGTAGAATTTGGGCCAGGATCTGCAGGGTCCTCTATACCATTCTGTGAAGTAAGCATTGTGGTGATCCTTCTAGAGAGATAAAAGGCTACATAATGGAAGAATTCCCCAGAGAGCAGTGAAAAGTTTTGCAAAACAATTCCCTGTGTAGTCCTCAGCATTTCCCAAATGAATTGTTTTGCTTGAAAATAGGAGTGATTCACTAAAACAAAGCTGTTTTCAGGAAATAGATCTTTATGGTAGGATGATGCTACTATTTCTGTACCAACCACACTCTTAAATAGTTACTGCTTTTCTATATGCAGTAGCATCTTCTATTTTCCTGTAATAAGTAATCTAGTTTCTTTATTAGCTGCAAATTATCTGTTACCCACAGGTTGCACACACCCAACCTAGCTACATTGAAAAAAATTCTCATTCCCCCCAACATCACAATTAGCTTGTCACTCTATACATGCCATTATAAACATCTCTGAGTTATGCAAACCAAGAATCTTTCCCCTTTTATGCCACTGATGCCTACTAACAGAGATGATACTCTCTTACAGCATACTCTACATATATTCATCTGTTCTGTCACAGTTAACTGTAACTGTATTCCTGGCAGAAAAGTCAGGATAAGAAGAATTGCACGTAAAAAAAGTGTATTTTCCAATGTGTCTCCATTTCCTGGGCTGCTCTTCCTCACTGCCATCACTGTTGTCCACTCACTGTTTTGCGATTTGATGTGCTCTGTCAGTCAAGGTTTACCACAATCTCTGCAGAGTCCTGTTCATGCTGCATATTTCATTTTGCTTGTCATTCACTTTAACTGTCTCTTTACATATCTCACTTCTTTTTCTTCTTCCTCTTCTTCCTCTCTATAGGCTACTCAGCTCGCTTCCATTGACCTCCTTGCTGCTTCTCATTTTCTTCATTTAAAACTAACCATGTTTCATTGATAAATCTCTTACACTCATTTATCCTCTTGAGGACCTCTGCTTCTCTTCCCAGCTCCTCCACATTCAACTTAAGATTCTTAATTGTTAAACATCCATCACATATACAGTCCTCTCTAAGTCCCTCATTGTTCACAGCTGAATGCAAACCACATCTCCAGCGACTGATGGCAGTACTATACTCACTTCAGAACGCCCAGTTTTTATACAAAAGCAGACACAAAGATAAACTGATGGACACTTCCTGCTATCATGATACAACAGTTTTATGGAAAATCATGCAAGTGAAAGAAAGCCATATGCATCTGGTGGTGATAACAAATTTGGAGTAAGTGGCACAATATGCAGAAAGGAAGATACACTGTCCATTTGCAAGTGAAGTTCTTTGTTGGGTACACAGCCTAGTTAAAAAATGCCCTGGTTAGTGCTCAGATGTAAAAAGAGACTTTCCATAAAGCTCTGTAATGAATGAAACAATGAACGTTTTCAATTCCATGCACCTACATAGGCAGCTCAAAACCAGCTACACTCCCTATGAATCCTGTGGAGAGGAAACTGTTGAAAATCACGGCCAGGTTAACAGGAGAAAATCCAATTATAAGATTTGTGAATATTTTCTATTATTTGATTTATCTGAATTTTGGAATGTCCAAAGTTGGACAAGCACTTTTTTGACATAAATCACCTCTTCTGGGAACAGCTTTTGTTATATATGACAATGCTGAGATACTTTATCATAAAATTGTTTAGGTTGGAAAAGACCTTTAAGATCATCGAGTTCAACCATTAACCTAGTACTGCCAAGTCCACCACTAAAGCATGTCCATAAGCACCACATCTGCACATTTTTTAAATATGTCCAGGGATGGTGACTCAAGAACTTCACTGGGCAGCATGTTCCAATGCTTGACAACCCTTTCAGTGAAGAAATTTTTCCTAATACCCTATTTAAACCTCCCCTGGCACAACTTGACGCTCTTTCCTCTTGTCTTATCACTTATTATTTGGGAGAAGAGACAAACATCCACCTCACTACAACCTCCTTTCAGGTAGTTGTAGAGACCGATAAGGTCTCCCCCCAGCCTCTTTTTCTCCAGACTAAACAATCCCAGTTCCCTCAGCTACTCCTCATAAAACTT
Organism: Charadrius vociferus; assembly: GCF_000708025.1. Classification (NCBI taxonomy): domain Eukaryota; kingdom Metazoa; phylum Chordata; class Aves; order Charadriiformes; family Charadriidae; genus Charadrius; species Charadrius vociferus. Next base: position 608,797 of record NW_009648878.1, on the reverse strand, counting down.
GTGCTCTAGACCCCACACCAGCTTTTTGTCCTTCTCTGGTCACAGTCCAGCACCTCAATGTCTTTCTTGCAGTGAGGGGCCCAAAACTCAACACAGTACTCAGGTACTCAGGTGAGGTGCGGCCTCACCAGTGCCAAGTACAAGGGGGATGATCACTCCCCTACTCCTGCTGGCTACACTATTTCAGATACAAGCCAGGATGCTATTGGCCTTCTTGGCCACCTGGGCACATTGCTGGCTCATATTCAGCTGGCTGTCAAACAGCAACCCCAGGTCCTTTTCCTCTAGGCAGCTTTCCAGCTACTCTTCCCCAAGCCTGTAGCGCTGCATGGGGTTGTTGTGACCCAAGTGCAGGACTTGGCACTTGGCCTGGTTCAACCTCATACCATTGGCCTCGGCCTATCGATCCAGCCAGTCTAGATTCCTCTGTAGAGCCTTCCTACCCTTAGCAAGTCAACGTTCCCACCCAACTCAGTGTCATCTGCAAACTTACTGAGGGTGTACTTGATCCCCTTCTCCAGATCATAAAACCACAGAATCATAAAATAGTTTAGGTTAGAAGGAATCTTAAAGATCATGTAGTTCCTACCCCCCTCCCATGGG
>NW_009648878.1:606281-608158 GCF_000708025.1 Charadrius vociferus | reverse complement strand
GCCACCTTCATTGTAAAAAATTTCTTCCTAATATCTAATCTAAATCTACCTTGTTCCAGTTCGAAGCCATTACCCCTTGTCCAATCACTACATGCCCTTGTAAAAAGTCCCTCTCCAGCCTTCTTGTAGGCCCCCTTCAGATACTGGAAGGCTGCTGTACGGTCTCCCCTAAGGCTTCTCTTCTCCAGGCTGAACACCCCCAACTCTCTCAGCCTGTCCTCATAGGAGAGGTGCTCCAGCCCTCTGATCTTCTTTGTGGCCCTTCTCTGGACCTGCTCCAACAGGTCCATGTCCTTTTTAGGTTGGGGGTTCCAGAGCGGGACACAATATACCAAATCATTGATAAAGATACTAAACAAAACTGGCTCCAACACTGAGCCCTGGGGAACAGCACTTGTGACCAGCTGCTGACTGGATTTAGCTCCATTCACCATGACTCTTTGGGCCCAGCCATCCAGCCAGGTTTTTACCCAGCAAAGAGTATGCCCATGCAAGCCATGAGCATCCCGTTTCTCCAGGAGAATGCTGTGGGAAACACTGTCAAAGGCTTTACTAAAGTCTACATAGACAACTAAACAGATCACCTTGTCATAGAAGGAGATTGGGTTAGTCCATCAGGATCTGCCTTCCACACTGACTGGGCCTGATCAGCTGGTTGTCCTGTATGTGCCACATGATGGCACTCAAGATGATCTGCTCCATAACCTTCCCTGGCATCAAAGTCAGACTGGTGGGCCTGTAGTTTCCTGGATCCTCCTTCCGTCCCTTCTTGTAGATGGGCATCACATTTGCAAACTTCCAGCCAACTGGGACCTCCCTGATTAGCCAGGACTGCTGATACATGATGGAAAGTGTCTTGGTGAGCACTTCTGCCAGCTTCCTCAGTACCCTTGGGTGGATCCCATCCAGACCCATAGACTTGTGTGTGTCTAAGTGGTGTAGTAGATCACTAATCATTTCCTCTTGGATTATGGGGGCTTCATTCTGCTTCTCATCACTGTCTTCCAGCTTAGGGGGCTTGATGAGCTTTATGCATTAGAAGCCTTTCTCCTGACTTTCCTGAAAGAAATCATGGTATCATAGCAGTGTGTGAAGACGTATTGTTAAGATACATGGACTAATAAGAGGAATTACTGGGTTGTCTTCATACTTACCTGGAATACAGAATTGGTTCTTCTATTACTGTTTCCAAAGGTGGTATTCTAATATTCCCTGTTGTCTGGAACTTATAAACTTTAATGTAGTTGGGTCTGCTCTGACCTAGGAAAATGTCCATCTGACTAGTTACTAAAACTTTACTACCCTTTCACAATAGCTCCCAGGGTCAGCATAGGAGGCAATATCTGTTCTGTGAATTTTTCCTCCCCAAACCTAAGACTTATTTGAATCTTCCTTAATCTATTCTTTTTCTACTATGACTGTTTTCTCTTTTGACACAAAAAATTAGACCTGGCAGTACTTAGAGTAATTTTATAAGTCATATATATTTTACTACTAATTTGTGTATGGTATCTTAATATTTTCCTACTCTATGCTTTTCGTTAGTTGGTCCTATCATATTTCTATCAAGAATCTACAGACTTCTACCGAGTACTGCAAGTTATTCTTTCAGATTGGTACTGAGTTGCATTTGCTTATGACCAAGAGTTAATATTGCTCATTAATGGTGCATATTGGAATTGTGCTAAGAGGCCTTAGTAAGGATGAACCCAGTTGTGTTGTACACTGAAGGTAACTGGTAAGCCCTGACCACCAAAGAAGGGCTTAGTAGAGTAGAAAAGAGAAGAAACAGGGCTTCCAGAATAAATAAAGCAAAGTTTTGCCATGTAAAAAAGATGGTAACAAGGATGGGGAAGATGACTCGGACTTCACCTTCT
>NW_009648878.1:530574-606207 GCF_000708025.1 Charadrius vociferus | reverse complement strand
CTGCTGTACTGAACAATGCTGATTCTGGTTCTGAAGTCTGAAGTACCTCTAATGAATAGCCTCATTCCACTAAGAACTCAACATTTATTCCTACCCTTGCCTTTCTGTTTTTAAAGCAGTTTTTAATCCATGGCAGTACTGTATTTCTAACCCCGTGGTTATAAAATTTCTTAACTGACTCTTATGAGGTATTTTATCCAAAGGCTTTTGAGAATCAAATGCCAATTTGTTTTACTTGTTCAAATTTTAAGAGAGTGTTTAGAATTTGTAATGTTTTTATTACAATTTAGATGGTTTCATTACGTTGCAGGCAAACTGAATGGCCTTATAGAGAGATTTTTTTTAAATGAAAATTCTATAATTACTGTTAGTTATTTATATTTATTGTGGCATATTACATTGAGGGAATGCCCTTTATCCCTTCAGCGCATTTCTCATTCTCTGATATTTGTCTAGGACTAAATCATGAAACATTGTTAAAAGTAACTGAGACGGTGGTGAGAAGTTATATGAAAACTCAGCCAACGAGAATGTCAACCTATCGGTCTGCCAATACTGAGGAGGCAAATGCAATATACTGATAGAAGAGACTAATATGTCAGATATTACTGGGCTATTTGGTCATAATTCTTTTGAATCAATATGCTGTGCCTGTTGATTTGTTGTCAGAGGATGAAAAGCATCGAAGATTCATACAGTCAAGAAAAATTTAAAGTATTTATGTTCAAGTAATTAGGGTTCCTAGAAGAGAGAAATATAAATGTTACCCTTTCAAGCTGGGTGGGCTTATATACACAGTAGTCATCCATTCTTTTTTCCTATGAACTAGGATTCCAGAGGGACCTTGACAGGTGTTAGAAGTGGGCCTGTGTGAACCTCATGAAATTCAATGAGGCCAAGTGCAAGATCCTGCACGTGGGTTGGGGCAATCCCAAGCACAAATACAGGCTGTGTGGAGAATGGATTGAGAGCAGCCGTGAGAAGAAGGTCTGGGGGACGTGGTGGACAAAAACTCAACATGAGCAGACAATATGCTCTTGCAGCCCAGAAGACCAACCACATCCTGGCCTGCATCAAAAGAAATGTGGCCAGCAGGTCAAGGGAGGTGATTCTCCCCCTCTACTCTGCTCTCATGAGACCCCACCTGGAGTACTGCATTCAGCTCTGGGGTACCCAACCTAAAAAGGACATGGACCTGTTGGAGCAGGTCCAGAGAAGGACCACAAAGAAGATCAGAGGGCTGGAGCACCTCTCCTATGAGGACAGGCTGAGAGAGTTGGGGGTGTTCAGCCTGGAGAAGAGAAGGCTTCGGGGAGACCGTACAGCAGCCTTCCAGTATCTGAAGGGGGCCTACAAGAAGGCTGGAGAGGGACTTTTTACAAGGGCATGTAGTGATTGGACAAGGGGTAATGGCTTCAAACTGGAACAGGGTAGATTTAGAATAGATATTAGGAAGAAATTTTTTACAATGAGGGTGGCAAAGCACTAGAACAGGTTGTCCCGAGCAGTTGTGGATGTACCACCCCTGGAAGTGTTCAAGGCCAGGCTGGATGGGCCTTTGAGCAACTTGTTCTAGTGGAAGGTGTCCCTGCCCATGGGAGGGGGGTGGGAACTACATGATCTTTAAGATTCCTTCTAACCTAAACCATTCTATGATCCTATGATTCCTGATGCTGCTGATAGACAGATAGATGCATTGGCTTGACTTTCTTCTAACTCCTTTGTTCTTTCACTCTTTCTCTTTTTCTTCCTCACATTCCTCCCTTTCTCACTTTCTCTGCTTCTCTCTGTTCCTTTCTCTCTTTTGCTCTCTTTCTCCTTTCCCTTCTTTCCTGCTTCACAGAGAATATACTTGAAGTTTAATGTAGTTCTTATATTCTGAATTAAAAAAATTCAAAAAAACCACAAACTATTTCAAAGCAAATATTGGGAAAGCCCTTTTTCACTGTGCCTTAACACCTAGAATTTACAGTGAAATCTGCTGCCCTCCGCTCCCCCCCCCCCCAATTTTTCCCCTTTCAGACCATTCCTCTGTTCTTGGAAGAGATATTTCACAAGATCCATGTTAAAACCTAGAAATATTTTGCTTCTTCACGTAACATTCACTTTTTCATTTGCTGAGCTTTCCTGCTATCACGAAACACTAGTTAACTGTGTGGTAAGATGTCATTTATGTTAAGATATAACGTAAACTCAAATACTCTGTTCAGTTTTGGGAACCTCACCACAAGAAAGATATTGAGGTGCTGGTTCACGTTGAAAGAAGGGCAACGAAACTGGTGAAGGGTCTCAAGCACACGTCTTCTGAGGAACGGCTGAGGGAACTGGGGTTGTTTAGCCTGCAGAAAACGAGGCTGAGGGGAGACCTTATTGCTCTCTACAACAGGAGGCTGTAGAGAGGTGGGTGTTTTTCTCTTCTCCCAAGTAACAATCATAGAATCACAGAATCATAGGATGGTCAGAGTTGGAAGAAACCTTGAAGATCTTCTAGTTCCAATGCCCCTGCCATGGGCAGGGACACCTTCTACTAGGCTAGCGATAGGACAAGAGGAAAAGGCCTCAAGTTGTGCCAGGGGAGGTTTAGATTAGCTATTGGGAAAAATTTCTTCACTGAAAGGGTTGTCAAGCATTGGAACAGTCTGCCCAGGGAAGCTGTTGAATTGCCATCCCTGGAGATATTTAAAAGACGTGTAAGTGTGGCGCTTAAGGACATGCTTTAGTGGTGGACCTGGCAGTGTTAAGTTAATGGCTGGACTCAATGATCTTAAAGGTCTTTTCCAACCTAAACAATTCTATGATTATTTAGATGCGTTTAAAAATATTGCCCAATGCTTTTAATTAAAATATTAGAACCATCAAAGGCTTTTGAACATCCACTTGGGTTATTCCTTTCTCCTGTTCTTCTAGGGTAGGTTAGTATTGCGCAATAGCTATATACTATGCAATTACATGTGCTGCTGTGAGATCTATCTCTGTAACATAGTACGGATTTTTAAGTATATAAGAACATACACTTTTTTAATAAAGCAGCTTGTAAGTTCTGATTCTAATGTGACTATGCAAGAAAACTCTGCCTTCTTTAAGCACAACATTTGCACATTTGTACTTTCAGAAAATTTGTACTAAACTTAATGGCTGACAAGAACTGAATTTTGATTTGAGAAATATTTTATTATTTACATGATATGCTATTTATATTATAATAATGATGGGTTTTTTTGCTTGGTCATTTTGCATATGTGTCACAGGATCCATGTTCTCATACGGTTATGCTCTAAAAAGATAAAACTAAATAGGGTGTAAGAGCTGGAAGAATCATCATCCCTATTTTACTGAAAACAGGGTCCTCGGTTACATTCTACAGTTTGCCAAGGTCAGGTAGGGTAAATCACGCTGGGCACTGATCTCACGTCACTACTGTTGGTTGTGTTTAGTATATTAGTAGCCTTTCCCTCATTACTCCCTGGATTTTGTTGGAGGGTGAAACCTCCAACCTCCTACACTGAGAAAGCATAGGCCAGACCCACCATGAAGAGCTCTGCACCATAAGGCCCTACATAATGCTGTCCTGTAAATACAGCACAACACCAAGGAATCACTAGAAAATTTAACCCTCTGGGTCTGAGCAACTTTGGTGTTGGATCGGTTTGAGGTCTGGCAGGTTAATATGCTTCTTTGGCATGACAAATAACTCTTCCGGGATAAACCGGGAAATTATTTTAAGCTAGCTTATGCTCAGAGACTCTTGATCAGGCACCAAAGCTCCTTTTTCACCTTTGCTTGATATGCATACTCACTTCACATTTATGAAACACTGAGGCTCTCATTGATTTCAGTGAGAGCTGCATACCTCAGCATACGGCTTAGGAGAGTGGCCTAAGTTCTCACCAGGATGTTTATCCATGCTTGGCCCTTTTGATTTCAAAGAGCCTTACCATGCTTGAATCAGTCAAATTGCTCCAGAATCAGGGACGGTAGGACCCTGAATTGGCGTGTGAAATACCCTCCAGTGTTGCAGAGACAGCGGCTTTAGAAAGAGCTAAACAGAGGTTCTGCACCTGACACAAAGCCACAAAGCTTCAGTGAAACTCTCTCTTATGGAGAAAGTAGAGGGCTGTAAATAAGCCAGTTGCAAGCTAGGGATTGTGACTTCATTATTGTGCTTAGGAGCTTAACAAAAATTCAGTTGCGTTTATTAATATATACTGTGATCCAGAATTAAAGCACCACCACCCAGTGCAGGTTTCATCCATGACACTCTGGGGCCTGCTGTCTTGGGAAACGTTCTGAAATTTTGAAATTGTCTCTGTGAATCTGCATTCCATTTACAAAATTGACTGAAGGCGCACAGGCATTTAGCACACACTGATTTTTAGGGAAAAGAGGATTGCTCTGAATAAAACAGAAGAGAAAACCTTACAGCAACTTGGGGAACAATCACCTGTCATCTTAGAACAGGGCACATAATAGACAATCTGCTTCAAGCCCTCTGTCACTTCCCCCGAATTTAAATTCAAAGGGAAAATATAACAATGTTATTCTTTTTTGCTGCATAAAGACTTCTTTCTACTCATAACAAAAATAAGAAAAGATGGTTATTACATGTATTACTTTGGCAATTTTAATCTACACTTTCCATTTTTCTTTCCATATCTAAAGGGCTATTGTATGTCCAGTGGTTTCAACGTATATACCACTTAACATATAATGCAAGAAACATACATCGTGCCAAAATCATTTAGTTTTTATTACAACTTTTTCCTTCCAATTTTCTACTTATAATGAGTGCATAAAAGACCCCTTTTCACCCTATTGTTTTTAGTCTAAAAGCCACTTTATTCTTAATAAAAGGAATAATAAGTGCCAGTTGTAAAATACTCTGTCAATCACTCCAGCACTTACAATTGTGTAACACCTTTCTTTAGGACCTCTTAGAGTGCTTTAGAAAAGATAAAAACAAATAAAATAAAATTACAATTACATTTAAATGCAGAATTAAACTAATCAGTTTTAGATCACTTGAATTTTGTTACTAGGTTGAAAAGAGACAATGTGCCTCTGAACACCCTGTAAGTAGCTGAAAGCTGCAGTAGCCTTGTCCATGCTGATCTTTGAACGAGCTATTTTAGAAGACCCTCATTAAAAGCAGCCTGAATTGTAGCAGAAAACATCTTCTTTTGCCCTAATTCCTCATAGCTGATATTCTTTATCTTACATTATATCAATTTTCCTGTTTTTCTGCTGCTTATTGTTTCTTCCGTGTACACTGGTGATGGTGGGAGAATTATTTCTTGAGATAAAAAGGTAAAATTTGGATCCTTCAACAAATCCCATATTCAGGTTAACTGGAAGGGGCGAGGAGTGAAAACTAGGTGGGATGAAAGCTCAGTATGCTGGGAGCAATGCTTAGCTTGCATACTATGGATAGTTGATTTAGATTTTGAGATGACTGTGGTTTATAAATTCAGGCAAACAAAAAATGTGTCAGAATAGACATTATCCAGTGATCAAAAATGCTGGCTCACTTTACAGTCACAAGTTAAACAAGTTTGAGCCACCTAAATTAGATACCTATAGGATGTGTTCCCATGTCTTTTCAAATGCATCAGTGTAGCTGGTTTTCTTATAGTCCCTACTGTGGGTCCTCAGAAAGGCACGCCAGTGGTTCATGATGTGGTTACCCCTTTTTTGCAGTTATTTTTGGTAGCGGAGGTCTCATTACAAGGACATCATAATCCATGGGTTTATGAAACTATTTCTTAAAGGTAATGGGAATGCAACTAAACATAGTCATACAGGTGACGAAACTACTGTGCTTTTTTTTGTTTTATTTTGCTTTTATTAGCAGACAAATCCGTTCCTTGAGATATGCTGCTTTCTTCTCTAAGGGCTCTTTCAGATTATAAAGAAGCGATGATCATCTTAATTTAATGGTAAGAAACCTGGTGAATCAGATTATACTCATTTTCTTTCTCATACCTTACAGTTCAGCAAGTCTGAGGGGAATTTTTCAACGTTCTTCCAATGAAACACATGAAACACTGAGGAAGGCTATTAAAACTCATGCACTGTTGGAACAGAAGGAAACCATCTAGTCAAATCCCATGAGCTAGCCCGTGCAATGCCTGTTGTATGGTCGATCATCTGCAGTAACCATAAATAAACAGGAAGATGCTGATAAGAGCTGACAGTATTTGGGGGAGGAGTAAATAGAAACTGATCCTGACCTACTACCAACAAAAAATTAAACAGACAAAGAGAGTGGAGTCCAGCTGACCTGGGCCTCATGCCATCTGATATGTCCTAGGAGTTTTCTGTCTGACCTCCAGCATTCAAAATGGCACAGGTATTCCCTAGGTCCTGCGGAGAATTTGCCAGCCTTGTAAGAACATGCAAGACACCTCAAAAAGCAGCTGATCCCTATATTTAGGCAGTGCAATGGTGCTATTAACTCATGGGAGTTTCCACCTGTAGGTACCTAGAGTAAATAGCTCTGTTTAGGTATCTTGATGACATCTTGGGAGCTTAATTCAGTTGCATAAACAGAGGTGTCTCATGCCATTTGAGGATCCTTTGGATATCTGAGACATGCAGAGAGGGCTGGTACATGTGACATGGTGGATCCACGCCCTTCTGGAGCTAGCCAGTGGAGGCCAGGCATGTTACCTTCAGCATTTTCAGATGGCACTAGAGGCCTATATTTATGCAACTGAAAAAAGTCCCACATCTCCGTTATGACAGCAAGGTAGAAACCTAACTTCCATTCTGTAGGAATGCTGATCTAGGTGTCCTAATCGCAAAAAGAAGACGACACCCCATAGCAAAGACATGCTATCAGAGAGAGAGGGCAGTGTGCTGGAGGTACGGCCACGCACACCCTTCTGAGCCCCAGGATGTGACCCCCCTGTGTCGCTGACAGGGCCTCCTTCAACAGCTTCTCCTCTCCTCAGCTGCACAGTCTCATTCCCACGTCATAACCTCTGCTATGCCAGCACAGCCAGTTGTGGGGCTCTGAAGTAAATCGGGAAGGGAACTGATCCATTTCTGGTGGGTCATTTTTCACTGGGTCCAGGTCCCTGACTGTGTTCACCATGCAGCTGTACAAACAGCAGTGCCAGCACAGGGAAAGGGAGGAGGGGGGGAACGCGCGGTGGACAGCGGGAACCCAAGCCTAAGTAGGCTTAAGCAGCCCTGCCGCCGCACGTGTGACCGCAGCCTTGGTGGCTCTCAGATCATGCCTCTGCTCTAAATGATTTCCTTTTGAAACTTTCCTTTTGCCTGTTTACCTACCGAGGCAGATCAGTCACTTGGCACCTGAGTTTGCTTCCTGCATTTCTGCTTCTGTTTTTTCTCATGGTCAGTGACCGAGCAGTACCATTACTCCAGCAGCAATAAAAAAATGTCATTGGAATTCCTCCAAAAAAGAGCCAGTTTGTGCTCTCTCTTTGGTGTATTTCGAGGGTTTACTGTTGCTCTTTACCATCTTTTTTTTTCGTTCAGACAGTTGGTGGTTAAGATGGCTGTTGCATGGGGAATGTACACTCTCTCCATTGTAAGGTTTCAGCACGGGGATGAAATCAACTTCTATCATCTTCCATGTAAATGGGCTCATCGTGTCATCAGCTCGTTTTCATTATTTCCTTTGGCTTCTAAAAGAGACTAATTGTCCATAAAGACACAGTCAGCCTGTAGGAAGATGCAAATTAATTTATGACTCATTGCAGTGGAGCTCTTGAAAACATACAGGACTCTCAGAGCAGGAGTCAATGAGATTTAAACACGTGCTTAAAAGAAAGCATCCACTTAATTCCTTTGTAAACAGGACATTAGTGAAAAACAGTAATGCCCACTATTTATTCAGCACTAGTGCATCAAAATTTTAATTCTTTCAGATCTTGTCTATGCAAAATGTGATATGAAAACTTGCCTCAAAACTTAATGAACTACAGTAGATTAGGAAGAAAAAATTCTCCCAGAAATATTGTCTATTTTTTAAGCTGGGGAATTAAATGCTCTACAACCTCTTTAACCAGAAAAAGTTTAAAAGATCCACTCTTTAGGAACAGGTTTTTAAGATTGCAACGTGCCTCTAATTTATTGCTTACTATTCCAAAAATACTTTAGAGCTGTCAATGTACACATCTTAAAAGTATTCAGTGTGCAAGCTAATAGTCTGCTAATGTTTAAATAATAAATTTCTCTACTTTGGGTACAGCAATCTTTGGGTTTGACTCTGTATTAAACCAAGAAGATAAAAGCTGGTGAGAAAAGTCAGCCAGTGGAGAAGATACGTAATGACTTGAAAAAGAAAAGAAAAAATACATGTGATACAGATATAACCCCCCCCCCCAAACTCAAACTCCAAACCCTAGGATACTTATTACAACAAAGAGCCAACATAATACTTTAAAGATGCATCTGCACTGTTTCTAACATAGAGATGTAAAAGATTATTTTCTTTCAAAAAATACTATATCGTATTTGTAATTCTATACAACTTCACAGTATTAAGTAAAATTTTAAAACTTAAAACATGCCATTTTTATTAATGGTCCATTTTAAAACCACCAAACATTTTGATGTCAATTACTAAAACAAGGTTTAACGCTGTCAAAAAGCATTACTGCTAAAAACAGTCATCTTCTCGGTGTTTTCATCTGCAAAGCATTACAGTTTATAAAACAATTTTAACTTGGAATACGTAAGTCTCTATATGAAGGTTTCCATATGTTAAAAATTTTATTTGTGTGTTTGATTTTAAATTGCTTTGAAAAACAGACAGTTGAGGTTTATAGAAAGGAATCTTTCTTTTAGGAAATAAATGTCTCAAAAGTACAGGGCACCAGCAGTAAAAACATTCTTACCGCAAATCAGAAACACATTGAGAAGTGTTTGTCGAGTACACCTTCTGAAACCAGAATTTGTTTCTATTTGCTGGAAAATTGAAAAATCTGTTGTATCTTGGCATGCCTGTTTGGCCCTGTCCCAGGCTGCTCATGCAGCAGTGGCATTATTGTGCAATAAGGCTTTCAGGACTTGTAAAGCTTTCAAGTTTCTCTTCCATTTAATTTCTGAAATGCAATGTATCTGCCAATGGTCTGCATAGAACCAGCCGACACCGTTGTTTTATGAAGTGAAAAGCAAAAGTGTGTATTCCACGATATTTTATTTTTAATAAAATGTGTGGTATTTTTAAGAAATGAAGACAATTAATCAGCGTCTCAGCTTCTGCGTGGCACCTAGCCAGAAGCCACCAAGCAGACAGCTGAAGTTTAGAGATTGTTTTTGCAAGGCTAATTTAAGGTGAACTTAGATGGATTCAAGATTTATAAGCACTACAAAGTCTTGACTGGAGCAAAGTTCAACTAAGTAATCCACGGCTCACTCTGCAGACAAAGTGCTGCAGCTGAAACTTCCCTGTGATTTAGTCTACAGTCAATGAGAATTTTCAAAACAGGCAGAAGGAGTGAGTTTCACTGTTTCACTTCAAAGGTCTCCTAATAACTGAGAGGATTATACTCTTTTAACCAGTTAAGAAGGTTAGATGATTTTGAGTGAGTAGCTTTACATCCATCAATAATTCTAAGTTGAAAGTTTAAAGATATCGCATGCGTGTACATCCTTTAACTCCTTAAGGGTTGCAGCGCAACAATGCACCTGTTTTGTAACCGCATCCAAACTGCCAAATAAATGACAGCTGTTTTTAAATTGCTTTACCTAAGTGAAGTTATCGGTAAGAAGATTAATTAAAATGCTTTCCTGAAACATTTAGTAAAATTAAGATCCTTTAAACTGCTTCTAAGAGACTCTCTTCTTTCCCTGCTAAATAAATATATAATGCCCATTTAAGATCATCCTAATGTGAGCTGTGCAGACTTTGATGTTAGTACCTTTTACCTCTAGCATGCTAATGCCATATGTATATTTTATCAAATTAGAAAGAAGTTTCAAATGCTCAGTTCCAGTGACAAAGGTACTGCTGAAGCAAAAAAGCTGAGGATTGTCAAACTAAAATGAAAAAGGTACATGCAGGAAATGGCTATAAATTTCTTCTTTTTACAGGGGAAGACAGGAAATTATACATCATAATAGTAAAAGAACTATCCTTTATCATATCAAGTGGTTCTTCTTAAGTTCTTTTTGCTCACGTTTACCATTATTAGTGCAGTCAGGGAGCCCAGTTAATAAAGAATTACTTCTGCATTATATGATTGTACCTCAAATCTTCTGCAAAGAAGGCAGGGTAACACATGTGCTGTGAATTCTTAAAGAATGGCTGACAATTTACTGTGAGTTTTACATAGCCCATATTAGCATTAGCATTAGCCCACAGAACTACCCCTAAAATAATTTCTAAAAAACTCTAAAAAGACAGAGAGGGAATGAAGAAGTGAAGAAAGGCCATATAGGATTGCATACACTGTATCAAAAATCCCATTAATATTATTATTAAAAATAAAAATAACCATCATTGTATTAATGTAATGCCTAGGAGTCATAATACTTTTTGAATAAAATATCAGAGACAATTGGGAGAGGTAATTACAATTTTGATTGATAGAAGGACCACCCGTATCTTCTATCTACCCAGCAAGATATAATACAAATGGACTTAATTTCTCAAATGGAAAGTCGAAGGGGTGGGAAACGAGTCAAACCTGCTATGATGACTTTTAGAAATAACCGAAAACAGGAAACATTTCCTCTTGAAGTGTTTTAGGCACAACTGCATCCTGCTTCATCAACACCAGCAGCTTTCTTGATAATCTCATATATATAACATACAGAAAAACACTTCTGTTAAATGGGTACTATACTTTTAAAAATCAGAATATTAAAAATATCTGATGGAATATATCACCAGGTTTCCTTTCTTAGCCATCAGAAAGAATGGCGAAATGTTGATTTTTCTGTTTGCTTTGTACATATAAGCTTTCAGGGCACTGACTATCTTACTGATGTGTGTTAGTGCAAAGCTAATAGATATTTGACTGAGAACTATGATCACACAGTAATTCAAATAAAACTTAAAAAGAACATAACATCATTATGTTCATCTTTATATTTCTTTAAGCACTCAAAGCTAACCTTTATATTCTGTACAAATTATATACTGGGAAGGTGAAAGAAAAGTTTTCATGTTCCTGCTTAGAAAAAGTAGTTTTGCACTCTGCCACAGCTCCAAAAACGTGATCAGAGCCACATATTTGAAACAGTTTTGACAGTAATTGCATAAGAGATGTTTCCAAGTATTTGTATTAAATATCTTCTTGCAATTAGACGTAGTGAAGTCATGCTCTGTTTTGTTTATTCCCTGACTGGCTGTATGAATCTGCATTTTTGGCTTTTCTCCCTGCATAAGGTGTCTTTGTGGATTTTGCCCCTTAATCTTTCATTGCTCCTGAGTTTCCCACAGTTTCCTGAAGCATTGCTGAAATATATATGTTAAAGATTGTGAGACAAAATGGGCTGCACACTAAGTATTATGGGTAGGCAGTAGCCCTGGATGACTTGTGTTGAACGAAGAGAAGATATAATTCAGTGAGATTAGGAAGATTTTTGCCTCGTCTGTCGCTTTGCAGGACTGACACTTTTTCATTTTCCAGTGTACCCATTGTGCACTGAAGCTTAGTGTACGTTCCTTGGGGCCTGTCTTTTGGGGGATGCACTTCACTCTCGAGAGGTTGCTTATATTTCAAATGCTCTGATAATTAGGTGTATCTCCTTCCAGAACCTCTAAAGAAAATTTCGGATTTCATTTTCTTTAATGATGTGCACAAACATAAACTGAGACAACAAAAAAAACAAATAAAATTGGCTGGGTGAAAAAATCTGGAACGGTGACAACATACATACCTTAATGCACCATAAGTGCTACTGGATGTATTTGTTTCATTTCATTATTATTTTCCACGTGGTTATTTATGTGTTTTTCAGTTTAAGCAGGACAAACCCAGCACTTTATGTACTGAGAAATCAGCTGCAAAGGCTGGGTCAGTTGTTGGTCCGTGCTGAAGGATCTCTTCTGCACAGGATGCACAATGCGATGTGACTCCTCAAGGGTGCACTTCAATCACTCCTAGAGAGGGGAGTTTTAGGCTGGGTGAATGGGAGTCCCTGTGAGCAGCACTCATACATTTTGCCCATCAGAAGAGTGGATAATGTGGTTTTTCATCTGAGATTTCTTAGGCATTCTAAAATGTTGCTTTTTTATCAGTAGGTGGTTGAGCCTGCTTGATATTGCGGCTGCTTCGTTAACCAATGCCTGACTGCATCACACAAGTGCTGTGGGTTTTGTATTATTAACGCAGTCCTGCACGGTGCTAAGCAAGACAGTCAGTGGGAATTGGGAATGCTGGGCGCTTCACGAGACATGCTCAGCACCTTCCAGTACTGAGCCCTAAATAATGGTCTGGAATTAAAGCAGCATATTAAATTTCACAGTCGTCTTCATAATCAGGTAGGGGGAAAGGTCATGATTTATCCACCAATGCCTCGACACTAGCAAAGCTCCATCTATATGTATGAAAAGCAACAAAATGTAGTTTAAGAAATGTGCTTTAAAAAATTGATCTAAGGACTGTAAAAGGGCTCAAAAGTCTTTTAATATATATTCTTTTGCAAAAGTAGTTCTATAAAACATAGCTAGCTAAGAACAGAATGTATATAATAATTTATCTATGGCATATTAATCTGAAACGAAGAAAGTTTTTCACTTTTTTAATACAAATGAAACAGACAATCTTAATCTATGGGAGACAAATATTTAAATCCTCTCACAAATAACTGAGATTATACTGTGGTATCTAGTCAGTGATAACTTCAATGCTCAAAATAATGTTCTTTCTATAAGAAATATTTTTATATTTAGAATGAACATGTAGGCAAATAATCAATTACAGGCATACAGCATGCACACTCCCCTGTTATTAATGTGATGTTTAAAAATCTCTGACAAAACAGTAACAGGATTTTTTTCAGTTAATTAAGATATTTTTCCGGCAATTTCTGTGATGAAAATTCTTCAGTCCTTATGTAGGCAAAACTCTCACTGAAACTGATAAGTGTGCTTTTAAGGAAAGATGTTACCAGGCTTTTAAATATGACTGTGTAACTTTATGCACTTGAACCACCTCAGTCCTTCTAGGACATAGGTACTGCTCCATTCTATGGACTCAATCTGGAGCAAGTAGCCCCTGCCTAGCAGATCCAGCTGCTGATCAGGATCAGGAGTGGACCGAGTCATGGAGGAATTTGGCCCAATGTATGTAATGACAATGCAATCCTGATCAGTCGCGCGTGTACTCATTTCAAATTGCTGACTACACTGCTGAAACGCAGTATAGTATTTTGAGCTCTTAAGCTCTTTCCCAAATTTAATACCAGATATTATTCCTACTGAAATGAATGGTTAATGAGAAAAAGTAATTTGTTACCCTTTTTGAAAAACAGTTCTCAATTCCCTTTATGATGTTGACCACAATTTTTTCACAGTGAACCATAAAAAAGAGAAAATCTTTAGCAAGAGGTTATAAGTTTTTTCCACCTAAAATAAAATTGTTGAGTACTGTACAATATATTTGAATACCTTTGGAATGTTGTGAACGTTATTCTCTCTAGCTTTTATCTCTTTCACTTGTCTCAAGCACTGTGGCTGCATTACATCAGGGGGACTGAGTTCACCTGGAAGGTTCACTGGTGCTTGGGACAGCTGAGTACTTCATACCTGTCCATCTCTGCAAACAATCCACAAAAATTTAAAACAGAAAGAAAACCCGCTGCTGCCATTCAGCAAGAAGTCTATTACGAATCCCTAGGTGGCATGGAAAGCATTTAGACTCATTTCATTCACATGTCAGGTAAAGACTTTCATTTAGAAGTGAGATGAATGCTGAATAATGGATCTTTTGAATAATGTAATTAAGAATTCATTAAAGCAGCCCTTAAAATAAAATCTCCAAAATGCAATGCATGTATGTTTTCCCCCTCTAATGTACTAGAGAATCAAATGAATGAACAAAACATAATATAATACTCGTGTTTACAAAATTTTCACATTTAAATTAGATGAACTCTCAATATAATACAATATATAATTTTTAATGGCTTCTGAGTAGGAACAATTAGGATTCTTGAAAGAGATTGGTGTTCTTGTTAGGCTGAAAATGAACATATCCAGACTAGTAATAATCTCTCTAAATCTGGCTTTTGCAATATGTGTTTACTTGAAAAATCTTGACTCCACTGAAGTCTATGGAAACTCTCACGCTGATATTTTTGTTTCCTTCAACATTTATACAACTATATTGAGTAAGCAAAGATTAAAAAAAAAAATAAATCTGATATGGACTTGTGCCCCAGCATTCTGACTCCAGCAAAGCAGCTGTCTCCTGTGAAATGTCCTCCAAGACTTTCTCTATTTGCCACTTATCCCACCCAGTCACTGAAGAGATTTTGTCTCAGTTGCACACCAAACAGGAAAGTGCAGAATGTCCCCACAAACTGTTATTCAAACAGGCACAGGGTTATACACCCAGCATCCACCTACGGAGGACTAACTAGGAAAAAAAGTCATCCGCATGCTCTGGGAGCGTCTTCTCCATTCTTGTCAAAGGGAAATATGGGATGAGAATTGCAGAGGGCAGAACCGTCCCTGTTGAAGTCAGATTCCTTCCTGCATCGTTCTCCATCCCGTCCATGAGCAGGACAATATCCAGCATTAGGATTTTGAAGCAAAGCCGTGGCTTTTTTTTTCACGCTAGGCTTGAATTTGAAGGTGAACTTGGACTATTAGAGGGTAAAGGCTTGATCCAATTTGTGCACATGGATATGTGCAGAGGGACAGAACTGGTTTCATGGGCCTTGACCTCTGGCATTCAAGAATAGGAGTGTCAAGGAAAAGATACATTTTTAAGGATTTAATGATGACAGAAGCCCTTGATTATGCATAAGTGACTAAAATCAGGCTGGAAGTTAAATGTCTGACTAAGAATCTAAGCACACAAGACATTTATGTCACTGTTGAATGGCTTAGACTACATGCTTAACTTTTACACAGCCAGGGTTAGTTAAGCTGAATTTCATTTAGATTTGTCTTCAAACAAGAGAAAAAAGGCTGATGAGTGGATTGAAGAAGCTGGTATGTTGACAGGAACAGTAGTACCCCAAAATAAAATGTGGAAGGATGACTGCCTTGACTACATTTAGGCTTACCTACTGCAAATGTCCTGGTACTCGAATCACTTTCTGTAGTTTTGAAGAAAATGTAGTTTATATAAAGCAGGGTCAGGTAGGGCCAGGAGGACTTAATTCCCCTGCTCTGTGGTACAGATACTCGGCAAAACTTTAGAGTTCCTCAACAACTCAGAGAATATTGATCTGCATTTTTAAGAGTGAAGTATTATGGGCCAACAAAAGTTTTCACCTATTCTCAGGCCAAATTTTGAAAAATCTGTCTCTACTGTGCCACAATAAGAATATAAGGACAATTCCACAGGCCTCAGACAATGGAGATGGTGACAGGCCTTTATCTCACTCCTTTTTCTCTTCACAGAAATGTATGCAGAGATGTGGGAGGCAAGTCCATCCTGCCATCAGTACTTGTAGTGCTGCTGAATGAAAAACCTGCCATTCCAGCAACCTCTGACTATTTGACCCATCAAGTTTTTCAGACTTGAGAAGTCCCCATATAGACATGAAACAATACACAGGTCACCCAGGTAGCACATATGGGGAAAAGAACAGAACAGACTTCATTTTAACAGCCCACAGCCACACACTTATTTTTAAAGAGTTAAAAATTATATATATATATAATTATATATAATATATAATATATTATATATATCATATTATATTTTAAAGAGTTATAAATTATTTTTAATTTCATCACACTTGTTGCTGGAAAAAATATAAGAGTTTTCAAGTACACAAAGATTTTCTGGGCCTTCAGAAAAAAGTCTGCCTAAATAAAAACAACATCAGTTGACATTATTACTAGATTGCTTTACCATATGTGATTTCCTGGATGGTTTTGAAAGGTTCATTCAGCTGTTTACAAGGAAGATGGTTGTCACCCTCCCAGGATGCAGATCAGTCGAAGTTCTCAGTCAATGTACTGGTGTGTGAAGCCTCCTGAATGTTACTTTCCTCCATACCTTTAAGTTTCTGTCATATATCAGTTGACTATGTTTAGCATCGACCTCCATATTTAACATAACCTATTTTATCCACATTGCACAAGACTAGGAGTACTCGTTGGAAACGACAGTTACATCTCAGCAGATATGTGGAAATTTCCAGCGGTCACTTTTAAACTACTTTAACTCAGTAGCTTGCAATTATCATGCCATATTCAGCTTTTCTGCCTGCACAGCCAGTCGCTGAACTTCTCTTTGCTGCTTTCCTAGTGGAGCGTGCAAGCATACTGCAATGCTAAATTCACCACACTTTGTAAAGCGTCTTATGAAGTTTTTCTGAGAGAAGATACAACAGAAGTAGAAAGCGTTCTCATTGCAATGTCCCTTTTGGTGGGCAGAACAACTGCACTGAGAAATTTGAGGGGAGGAGCAGAAGTGTCAGAAGTAAGGTAGACAGCTGCCAACACAACCACTTCCAAATAACTCTTCTAAGTAACACAAAACAGGTCCTTTCTTTAAATCATTCATCTCACAGAGAAGTCTGCCATTGCTGTGTAAGAACCTTGAAGTTATTACATTGCTACATGGGAACTTATGGAGCCTGCAGCTCAGACCTAGTGGGCCTAATGGGTGATTCTGCCCTGAAGGGAAGAGTTCATAGTTTCATTAGGAACTTAGAAAAAAAGCTGTTTTCAATGGCAGTCCCCTGACGTGACTTGTAGTTAATCAATTGCCATATGTGCCAATCAGGCTGGATTGAGCTACAGGCATCTCTTTTTATTTATGGCTGAGAGACTGGGAATAGTGTATGCAGCTGGGAAGCCAGGCAGACCCAAGGATGTTCCACAAGCTGGCAGTCAAGGACGCAATTTTTTGAGGGAGAAAACCCAGAGCAAGATTCTTTTTTTAAAAAAAGTAAAATAAGGCAGTGATATGTTTTACATTACAGAATTTCTCTTGGTATGGGTATCGGCTTCTGCATATTTCAGCAACATTGCATCTCATCTCTCATCTACATATCCATTGAGAAGTGTTCAGCAGAAATTGCCCTTTGTTCTGCAGCACAGAATTAAACTGACTTCCAACTCACTGCCATACTTGGGTCCTGAAAACAGAATACACTTTGTGATGATTTTAGAATGGTCTAATCTTTACTCTTGTCAAACTAAACTGCAGGATTATCATGTGAAACTTTTTCAAATGTCCAGATTAATCACACATGACAATCAATCTTTTATTCTACCCAATAGGGACAATCTGTTTTATGCATTTTTGAGGGTAAAGGGGTTATTTAGCAATTGAATTCTATGATTTGTGACACTTGTTTTGAATTACACATCATCTTGTCCAGGGAAACCACTAAAAATAACATGTAGTGCTGTCTCCTCCAGAGGCATCTGCTTTTGCCTTCCTCTCGTGCACGTATATCTATGTAAAATTTAAGTTTACTTATACATATCTGTATAAAGGAATATATTCTTGCCTGTTTACTCATCTAGGGAATAGGAAATATACAACACATTTGATATTAGCTTGATGTCGTGATACAGAACAAGTTAGAGCCAAGTGTTAATATCCAGAATGAGGCACTTCCAAGCATTCATTTCAGTGGTCATATCAGCATACTGTCAATTGCAAAAACATAAGGTAACTGCTGCTTGTATTTTAAATTGATCTTGCTTTAGAAATATGGATGACAGTTTTTACCACAGGGTTCTACACAGACACCAAATTCTCCATACACCGAGGACTGAATCTTTAACTTTTAGGTTATACTTTATAATACAGTTATTTTTAAACAAATGCTAAAATAGTGGTGGGAAGAGTTCCCTAAGTTTCCAAAGACCGTTTTAATTCTGTCATAGCCCAGATTCTTCCTCCACAACAGTAGCCTGTGTTAAGAGACAGGAGACTGTCTGGCCTGGCCAAGTCACGTCTTGAACGCTTCTGAAAAGGGACTGAGGGTATTTATATATTATAGTACTAGTTACTGTATGTACCATGCTCTAAAGAATAAACTGCATGTTGTTTGACTGGCTGTTAGGTTTCTGTTTTTTTCTTTATTTAAATATATGTTATGATTCACCAAAACAAACCTATTCCTGTCTTTATATTGTTTGTCCTGTGCAGTGAAAAAAGCTACTTCAACCTTTCTACAGTTTAAAAATCACCGATAATTGTGAATCATCAAGTGCTAAGGTCTATTTCATCTGCATAAATAGTGGTATATTGAAAGATTCAGACCAACATATCACTTAAGTATGAGCTGCTCTTTAACCATGTGAATAGTTCCATCATGGAAATAAACTGTTTCAATGTTATTGTCTCTGTAAGTGCTACCGGTTCATTGTGACAAAGACTCATGAATCACAGCAGAGATTGTGGAACTTTTGCTGGATAATTAACACCTCTCTGAAAACATCTCTGCTACATTTAAGGCCATTTTGCTCTCATTCAGACCATTTACTTTTAGTATAGGGATTGTAGTCTATTGCAAAAAAAGCCTTTAAAGAACAAATTAAGAAATATTTAAATATTTGCTATAGGTAATATGATGAGTATTGCCAAGGAGACAAAATGGTTATCCCTAGGCAAGGGGCTGAAAACCTTAACAGTCTTAGGAAACACTGTTTTCTCCTGATTTTTTTTTTTTTTTCCCATAACCTCATTTTCTACCCCTTCTTCATTTCTCAGTTGTTGAAAGAAAAATACAAAAGCAATGTTCATATAGATAACCAGTAGGATGCCAGAAAGGGCCTTTTTCAGTCAGAAATGGTGTGGTGCCCTCTGGATAATCAATTGTCCCTGCAACACTTTAGGATTTTTCATGCACTGAGATGCAAACTGAGCAATTTCTTCATTTTTTTTCCCCCTATATAGTTTGTTAATAAGGAAAAGGCAATTGGACAGTGGGGCCTCCTCATTCTTGGCACTATTTCAAAAGCAACTTGAAATGCCCTGACAGCAGTTCTTCTCACAAAGTAACGTTAAGGTTGTGACACGGACCAACAAAAGCCTGACACACTGTCGTTAGCTTACCCTGTTGTGCTTAGGTAATGGCAGAGCCTCAGATCTGTGTGTGATGTTAGCATTACATGTTCTTCAATAACAAGGCGCCAGAGGATGAATTGAATGTAGAATGTCGTCTTTAACTTTGAATTTCTAAGTTTAGGCCAGCTTCTTTCTTTAATATTAAAGACTGACTCTGCATTAATTATACAAAAGCATTGATAATAAACATATCAGTTCCTCAGAGAAGGTTAGTATTTAAGTGTAATGTTTTCAAAATGAGTATGTTCTGCAAAAATGCAGCAATAATGTCACTGAAGTGTTCTTTTACACAGTTATCCTGATGTATTAAAAATCTTGGCCATAAGCTGGCATCCACAATCAAATTTCCCACCTGTCCAGCAGTGTTCAAAACTGGGATTTTGATCTAAATACATTTCTGGTTTTAACTAACCAAAACCCCACTATAAATTGTTTCCCTTATAAATTTCATGGGACAGTTAATCCAGATCTGGAATTTTGGGACTGAGTTTCACCACAGCCATGGTAAAATAATAAAAATAATTAGATGGAGTACAGCACAAGTAATACTCTCATAGTTTTGTAAAATTGGCTAATATCAATCACTGCGTAAACCATTCCTGCCTGTTAATGCTTAGCAGTTTCCAGTGTCTGTAAAAAGAGAACTCACATGTTTCTTTGTAAAGCCAAAGAAAAATTGGCTCCTCAAAGATAACAAATTCAGTATTCTTACGCTCTCCAGTTACTTTAAATCAAAGTATTAACTGTGCTTCTCTTCTTACATTAACTGTGTTAGTGTGTTAAGGGTGTTTTTTTTCCCCCAAAAAAATCTTTAACTCTGTTATTTTATAAGTAATTATATAAACATGCTCAAGAAATACAATTTTGCAAGCTTTTAGCTGAACTGGTTGCTTTGAGACTAGGATCACATATAGACTTAAAGATTCTGCATTGGATAATGGCAGCTAAACATAGCACACCAGCGTGTTGTTTTTCAAAAAGGGGAAGGATGCCATTCATTTCACTGCCTGATCTTAGGTGATTTAATAGTCATTTGAGGTCCTGTGTCTAGGAAGAAAAAGCTTAGATCTTTCAGAATCACTTTCTTGGAACCTTCCTTTCTTCTTGTGTTAACATTTCATTATGTGAATAAGGTATAAGCTTTAATTCCTGGAGTAGGTACTCATTGTTCAGAAAATTTGCGGGCAGAACAAGTAAAATTTGCTTTGTGAGCTCCCTGTGGGAACCATATGACAAGCTCTGTCTTCTCCACAAGAGGAAATAGCTGGCATGGTATTATCCAGTTCCTGAGACAACATTTTTCACCCTTTCCTTTTATCTCTTTACCCCTTCCTCAGAAATCTTGCCCAATCTATAGAAAGCATCTTTCATCTTTGACTCTTGATCTTAAAGCAATTGAGAATAAATGCTGTTAAAAAGAATATCACAGAGTATCCTGTGGGATTCGGTCCTTTAAGACAGGGTCATCCTGGGGGAGATGGGGGAATTTTCCTTTTCTCAGGGAAAGAAGAAGTTAAGTTGGAATTTGACAAATATTGATATCTGCATCTGTGCAAGTCCTCTTCTGCTTCTTTTATAGTCAGTGGAGAAAAACTTGCACTTCTGGGGTGCAATTAATGCCATTCTTGGGTAGAGGTATCAAGCAAGTTAAATGAGTTCTCCCCTTCCATTACCCCCTGGGACAAGTTCAGATTAATTCAGGTCCCACCTGAAGCTAGGTGGATAATTTCCTCCCTTAATGTTACATAGTCCGCCCTAAAATCACCACTGTTAAGTAGGGACTTCTGAAGTTATAAGAGATGCAAACTTTGCAAGAATTATTATTTTGCATTTAAATAACATAACCTTGAAATCACATAAATTGCACCCTTTAAAGTACCAGCATTCAAAAATAGTTAAAAATACTTCCTTATATAATTTGGCCCCCTCAGATAACCAAGACAAAATCAGATGTAGATGTGGTGGCTAATCAGAAGCACAGGGGTTATTAAGGTATATGAAGCATAGCACAGAGGTTTTGGGAAAAGGACTTCATGGGGGAAAAAAAAAAGAAATATGGTTTCCCTTCATCACACTCATTGCTTATAATCATCTCTGCTGAAGCAGAGTCTTGCTTGTTTGTTTTAGGAATAACCCCTGGTTCGTGCATAAGAAAATATATTAAGTATTCTAAAAATGATTCCTTTTCTTCCCTGTGTAGCGGAGAGTCAGGGGTCAAATTCTCAGCTGCTGTAATCCCCATTGGAGTTATTCTCATTCATTATTGAAACGGGCTAGATCCTGGGCTCATGTAAGCTGGCGTAGCTGTATTGAAGTCAGTGGAAATGTGTTGATTTTTTTAGTAGATGAAAACCTGGTCCTTGAAATGCAGTAATTTTGACTAAGCTGAGCGCTCCGGGCCAAATTATTTTCAGTATTTAGCAATGTCTGGCGATTTCTTTATGAGTCTGTCTTACCACCATTCAGCATACCTAA
This sequence comes from Charadrius vociferus, assembly GCF_000708025.1. Classification (NCBI taxonomy): domain Eukaryota; kingdom Metazoa; phylum Chordata; class Aves; order Charadriiformes; family Charadriidae; genus Charadrius; species Charadrius vociferus. The sequence goes on along the minus strand of NW_009648878.1, from coordinate 584,542 downwards.
AAAGAAAAATCCCTGCAGTAGTGTTGTAACAGCGAGTGGCAAAACAACAGCCTCAGTGTCTGCTTTCACTCTTTGCCCAAAACGATTTATATACTAGTCTGTTTGAGGACGATGTTTTGTATGGCAAAACATCTCCTCTGTTGTTTAGTAACAGCAGCAGAGTCCCCGGCACATTTTTTTTTTTAACATTAAGAGTCACTGTAGTGCGCAGATCATCTCAGTGGAATAATGCACTGGTGCAGAGGAGCACTAAATCAAATGATAAATTGAGTGTAACATCGATTATGTTAGCTATGCATAGAAATATATACATTTGATGGTCATTATGACACATGAATGTTCAAGATGAAAAGTGAAAAATACATTTCAAGTTCTGTATATGTGAAAAACTGACAATGATCTGTAATTTGCGTCTAGCATTAAATTCTATAAATCTGCTGGTGTTTTCAGCATTGAAAGCCTGATTCTAAATGGAAAGGTCATTATCATTATTAAGTTTTATAAGAAAATCAGTACGTGTACTAGTATCTATTTAATAACTGAGACATCATGAATGTCAGACTTAACACACTTTGCTGGGTGCTAATAACTCTTTAAGTGTACCCTTGACTCGAGTCGAAGGCAGTATTGGAATTTTTATATTATCTGAACTGCCTGGTAGCATTTAAAAGTACTTCCATAATAGCCAGGTAAAAATATAGTGACTTCACACAACTTTACCTAATTTTGCTCCTGTTTCAAAGGTTAAGCTAAACTCCTTGCTCCCCCCTTGTATAAGAACTGGATGTGCAGGCAGCTGAGTCACAACGGACCTGTCCTACTTAACCATTCCCTCTTTTTTATTGGAGCATATTGTGCTTCCTGAGAAAAGTGTGTGTGAGTAATGACAACAAAATGAAGCCTGTTGTACCCAAAGTAAGTGCCTGGCAAAACAATATTTACATCAGTGTCAAAATTGCTTTTTGAAAGGTCTTGGTGGGCTGGTGCTATCTAAATATAAAATATGTATTTATTCAGCACTTTTTAAACTTTTGTAATTCCCATACTATATTATCTCGAATTCAAGTCCAGTGGTAAGTTGATACAGCTTGTTTCTTTTTCTATTATATATTTAAATTAAAAATTGGAAGATGTAGTTTCTATTAATGAGTTTTGTAGGGATCTTTTCGTATTATGTCCCTAGGCGAGTTCCTTACTTGATATGAAGTCCTTATAAGAGGTGCTTGTGCACTTGATTAATTCATAAATGGTGTTGAGGGCTGCATATTTGCACAATTCTTGTTAAATCATGGAAGTCTGCTATTTCTCTGTACAATTTATTGCCAATTGTGATGCCCAAATTATGCACCTAATCACACGACTCTACAAGTTCCATATTTTCCAAGTATTCTCATCTATGCACCGTTCATCTCCCATGGTAAAGGTCAAGGTCCCTTGGCAACATTTATGTCAGTTCTGAAGCAAAATTGACAGACAAAGAGAATATTCAGTTTGCTGAAAAAATAAGATCAACAATAGCAAATGAGTAGTCAAAAATATCAGAAAGTTTCCTATCACTGAAGAGAACTTCTAGCAGCTAATATTAATTCAATATTGATTTATGTAAGACATGACAATACAGATGTATTGACATCTGTAGATATTCACTCAGACTTTGGGATGGAAAGTAAGGCTACTTACGAATGTCTGTGAAGGCTGCAATACTCTTTCCAGACTGATAAAATGTAAGTCTACTGGAAGAAAGACCAGTAAATACAAATCCAGAAGTTTCTTCCAACTAGTTTGTGGAGACTAGGAGCAGGGTTTTGTGGTGAAGCCAAGAGCACTGACCACTTGCCAATTCACCAGGATATGAGGGCTACAGTTAACAAACTGTTTTGCCAGGATATTCAGGGAAAGGAACAGAAATGAGGAAAACCACTGCTATAACACTCCTCTGAAAGCCAGACTCTTATTGGCTGCGTATTGCAATACAAAACTGGACCTTATCTATTTCTGTGCAAACAAGATGACAGTTGTTAACAAATTGTTTTGCTAAACATCTCTCATATGAGGAAAGGCTGAGGGACTTGGGTCTCTTTAGAGAAAAGAAGATTGAGGGGGGATCTTATTAATACTTACAAATACTTAATGGGAGGATGCCAGGGAGATGGGAGCAGTCTTTTATCAGTGGTGCCCAGTGATTGGACGAGGGGTAATGGGCATAAACTTGAACATAGGAAGTTCCATCTTAACATGAGGAGGAACTTCTTTACTTTGAGGGTAGTGGAGCACTGGAACAGGCTGCCCAGAGAGGTTGTGGAGTCTGCCACTCTGGAGACATTCAAACCCCGCCTGGACACTGTCCTGTGCAACGTGCTGTAGGTGACCCTGCTCTGGCAGGGGGGTTGGACTAGATGATCTCCAGAGGTCCCTTCCAACCCTAACGATTCTGTGATTCTGTGATTCTGTAAACACACTGTCCATTTGAAAGACACAACTTGTTCCATATTATTACTATTGATACCAGGAGCTCTGTTGTCTGATGTGTACACAGAGCCATAAAAACACATGGGCAATCTTATTCCTCCAGGCAGTAGGCCTTCAATTTTCTTTTCATTCAGGGAGCAGAAGAAATTATCTGGCTCTCTAACCTTGTGGCCAAAGACCTTTAGTTTAGAGGAGGATACTTAAGGTTCTCAATTCCCATCTGCAAAACACATCCACTTTATGTAAATACATTTTTTGAAAAACACATATATTATTCTTCAGCCACAAAACCAAAGCTAAGTTGCTGGGTTGATTACTAGTTTCTAATGATTCTTTTTTTTTTTTTTTTTTTTGCCATTCGCTTCTTTTTATGTTATTATGGGACAGGAATTTCAAGAAAATATAGCATCACCCTAGCAGTATTTAAATGAAAGACAGAATCTTAGCATGGCCAAGACTTTGAGTCATTATATGCCAATGGGTCAGACGATCCTGGAAGTATATTTCCAGATTATGCCATTTGTCTCTGTCTTCTTTTGTGGTTAAAATATTTAATTTTGAACTTGGTTTTAATCTGAGATCAGTTTCTTTTCCTGGTCTAAATAAGCACAGGAGAATTTCACAAAATGTAGGTTTGTTTCTCTTCCACTTTCTAGCCGCTTGTCAAACAACGGGATGCTCGATGTGGTCAGCTTGGTTGTAAACTCTGCTAAAAAAGGAAAAAAGTCCTGGCACTGACAGCACTAAAGTAAAAAACTGCATTAGATACTTTACTTTGAAGATCTAAAACATAAGCAAGATCAGTTAAATAGCAAAAAAGAAATTTTAAAAAAGATCAAACTAATAAATGAAATTGAAGTAGATCAAACTCCTCGTGCCAGAAAATGTGAAAGCCAACTAAATTGTAGAGGCTACATTCAGCTAAAGTCTTAAGGATGGGCCTAACTTTGAGTTCGTGAACAGCTGTATTAACTCAGGTGAGTCCGCTCAATTGCTTGGAGTGTGTGAATAAGGTACTTCACCGAATCAAGGCCATTGTGCAAGAAGAATACAGTGTCAGTGTATAACAACCATGCTCCCCAGGAAGGAACTTTTTTGTGTGAAAAAGAAGTGTTGTTATAGAGGCTGCGTACGATCCGGCTGCACAGTGTTCTTTGTTTCAACCCACTAGGGTGCTGTCTTTTCCCATATTATTATTATTGCATGCTCTGCAGTAATTTAACATCTCAGAAAGCTAATAGTTCTCCTTAAATTGTAGCCTGCATACCATTACTGATAGTTACAGTAGAGTGCAAAGTCTATTTGCACACTACACATCCTATAGTGGTTTTTTTTTGTGAATCAAAGAACATCAGTGGAAAAACACTTTATGCCCAATGTCTCAGAAGTACTGGATCAAGTGCAGCCTCTGAGGTATGCAAAGGAAAATCTCTTTGCAATTGATGGGTGATGCTTCTCCTTATATCAGTAATGAGGTACCAAATATAGTCTATTGCATAAATAGCACCACAGATGCTTCAAAAGGGGGCAGAGCACAGTCCCTATTGCATCGGCTGTGTGCCACCTGAATAGCATAAAGAAACTTAAGGCAGCTTTTTGTAGGAGTAGTAGTACACAATGAGGTGTAACTGGCACTACACTGAGAGCTTTACACAAAATAGAGTTTAATAGGGGAAATAGGCAAAGATGCTGCTTTACTGCTTTACTGCAACTTCTTAGAACTACTGTAGTATAATTTAATTATAAGGGTATGTGTGGAAAGCTATACTATGGTCTAAAGGGAGCTTACAGTTTGTTGTACACATGGTACTCTGCAATTCCGGAGTGCTCCAGTTATACTTGTCCAAGCAGCGCAGCAGGGACACTTGCTTTGGTTCTTCTGCTAATACCATCTGACACGGTGCCCTGGGGGGGCCCGCTGGGAGGCTGGGTATTGCCGAACTCTTAAATGGTCAAGCTTCAGTTTTACATGTCACCATACGGATGGAAGATTAAGCAAACCGTAACAAGGCTTGTGCTTAGAAAAATAAAAAGGAGCTGACATCCCGCTTAACTGCTTTCACAGAGATCCAACAGAAAAATGAGCACAAATTAGAAACTTCTAGGGCAAAAGCAAAACTATGGTCTTTATATTGACAGAATCAGGGCATGATCCTGCCCCAAATTTCCATCAAAACAGAAAAGTGTGGGAATGTAACACTGAATGATTATTCACATTACAGTATAGGCCTGACATGAACACCGAGCAATCAAGACTGACGGTCAGGAGAAGGCTTCAGTGGCTGCTCAAATCGGTTGTCCAGGTGCTGTAATCTGGGATCAGCACACAAAGAGCCGTATTTCAAATACTATTAGCTATGTTTCTGTAGAGCTTTGTAATTTAGTAATTGGTCTAGATGCAACTAGTAGTAAAAATCTCTTAAGTTTCAGTGGTCCTCCAGCCTATATTCCAGGTTAATTTGTCAGTTATATGCTGGATGTCTTAACAGTCCTGAAATGTCCTTGAAAAAAAGTCACATCATAACTCCTAAGGTTAATTATGCTGCCGTAGTTAAACTGTTCTGTAGCCTGTGCTTAGGGTGCATCCAGGTTATTAATATTTAGTGTGCTATGGAGAGTTTTCCTGGTTCCAGTTTGCTTTGTACTTATACCTGGAGACTTGCAGTGTGCACTAGGGACACTGCTGGTAGATTCTGAGCGGTTTCCTCCTTGGTGGAACTGCAGTTGAAGCCATGCCCGGGGGCAGCCCTCTAACATGTCCCGTTGCAATGTGGAGACAAGGCCCTCCAGCATTCAGCTCCAGGCACATGCCCTGAACAATCATTGCTGTAAAGTTATTATGCAGGCATAGGCTCCTAGAGCCAGAACACATCTTGCTAAATCAAAGCCTGGACCTTTCCTCTCTGGACTACACCATATGACAACATAAACAAGTCCATAAAGCCAGTTAAGGTTCCTCAGCACTTCAGTCTGCAATGTAGACAGTGTGGTTGAGTATGGGAATGGACTGATGATTACCGTCATTGCTTTTATATCACCTCTGCTTGCAATTATCTAGTGCTTCCTATTGGGAGGGGCAAGGGGAGGAATCACACTCTCCTTCCAGTTGCCCTTTCCTACTTTGCTGGTAACCAGAATTGAGTCTACCTTTGCTCATTCTCACTGGCTGGCCCCTGATGGTTAAGACACAGGGTTTTAGTCTCAAACTCTTGTCAATATTTTCTATGTGACTGAGCAAGACAATGTGGCTATGTTAACATTAGCAAATAGCGCGGAGCAAAAGAAGCAGATCTCTAGAGTAAACCGGTTGATTCTTAGGACCTAAATTCTTCACTTTACACACCTGTGTATTTTTTTGCTTCAGATTAGCCTGAGTTTGGTGGCACGGATTGACTGCCCTTTTTGTGGCTGAAGAACATTAGGCATGCTCCTGGATGCATCTTGGGGTACCTTGTAAAGCTATATAGTATTTGAAGGTAACTCACATGAATGCTATTAGCCAGAATTTTGCTCTGTAGAAACTTTACTATCTGTAAATGCACAAAAATTTATCCCTTCATCCACAGCTCTGAGCACCACCGGGAATAGCAGGATCAGCACGAGAGGACGACCAGCACTTGGACTGGTTAGAAGATTATGAATCAGAGACTTTGGTAATGCAAATGGCAGCAGATAAATGGAATACTAATCTCAAAATCTTTCCTCTCTCAGACAAAATCTCCAGTTATTTCAGATCATTTGTTTTGACAACACTAAAAACTGGAAAAAAATAAAACCAAGGGAGTGAATGTTAAGCCAAATATTTAAAGAAGTATCTTGCAGCTTCCCATATGTATTTTCCTCTCCCACCAAACATTCCCTATTTTAGCCAACTTTTGGCAACTCTCAGTTACCAGTACTGGATTACAGAAAATTTAATCCAATGTGAGTGATAATCCATCCTGACATGCACAGACTTTTTGACAAATCGTGGACATGGGAATGCCCATGTCTGTATGTCTCAGAGTATAACCAGCCAGTCTATTACAGAATAAGATTAATTAGATAAACTTTGAATTTGTCCAGGAGAGCACTTAATTCTGAAGATGAAACAAGAGAGACAAAAATGCAGCGGGAAAATTCTTGGCCCTTCTAAAGTCAATGAGAGCTTTCAGAGGAGCCAGGACTTCATCCTGTATGTTTTGTTTTTCTTCAGATGTCAGTTACCTGCATACATCATAAATACGATGTGGTCAGAGAAGTGTACAGTGAATGGCTGAAACAGTTAACAAAATCAATAAATGTGGGGAAAGTAGATGAAAACATAAACCAGACTGAGATATTTTTTCCAGACCAAGATTTTTAAGTCTTCTGTATTTTGTCATTTGTTAAACCACAAATAGTTATAAACAGAGCTGCAGTTCAGAGAGTCTTTGTTTCTAACATAAACAAGGTATAGGGCATAGCTCTGTATGTCAGCCAAACATGACTATAAGTTACAAAAATGATATATATGTATAAAAGAAGTGTCAGACCCTAATTGAAAAATTGTATTTGGACATGAATAAATATAAGGAACACACTTAACTCCAGAAAGGCAGTAAGTATTTAACAAAAAATAACCCGGATTAAATTAATGCATGCATTATACGGTATCTGTGAAATTAATTTAATTCAATATACTGAAACTCAGAAACCAGGGAAGTTTGCATCAGGTATCAGTAGTCATCATACTGGTGTGTCTGTCCTAGTTGAGAAAGCTTATACTTATAAAACCTAAACTGAACATATGCAACTTTTAATTTAACTAGATCTAGGAGCAGAATAGCAGACTGTATCAAATTGGATTAAATATACAACCGAATTTCTTTTTTTAACAGACAAGCTTTGCACAGTCGGTAATAGGAATAATATGTTTCATCTAAAATGGCTGTATTTCTTAATAACCAGGTCACATCATAAACCCCCAAATCTGTAAAGTACTCATTTAAATTCTGATTTTTTTAATTAATTTAGTTTTTCCTAAAGTAACATTTTCTGACCTTCGTGAACACTTACTTTCGAATCATTACTTTAAATTCTTTTGCAGTTTGTTATTTAGAACTAGAAAGAAACAAAGCTCTCAGACCAGTGTGTTCGCCCTCAAGTGTTTTGGTGCTACTGGCTCCTTTAGCTGCACACTGGGTCACAGCAGTCACTGCAGTAAACAATGTTCCAAACTTCCAAAGCCTGCAGAGGTCAGTATAGCAACATCAACAAGAAATTATATAGCTTCACTGAATAGATTAGCAGGCACAAATATTTATTGTTAAAACGCAAAAATGATGCATCGTTCTTGCTGTTACCGTAACTGTGGGACTACTGTGGCATGTGATGGTTATTTCTGCAAACCTCACATAATTTCGCAGATACTAAAAGTTTTAAAGACATGTTTTTGCATTTGCATTTGCTAATTATAAAAGGGTTAAATACATTTTGCCTGAGAGTGTTTGAGAAAAGTTGGATGGCCATTATGGAAAACTTAAGCCCACTCTTCGGAAGCTGTCTTCTCTGTGTTGCCCTGTCAATGACCTCCTCTGTGACATTGAAGGAATACCCTCAGTGTGGGTGAGAAGTAATTTGCTTCAATAGCTCTTTTGCCCCAGACATGTATAAAAAGGAGACTGTAAACATATACCCCATGTTTGCTTTGGCGCTGACGGAGCTGACACCATCAAAGTCATTTGGAGCAGAGCTTTTAGATGTTTGTGACAAACTAGACCAGGACGAATGATCCAAACAGTAAATGTTAAGTTCCAAGCTCTGCGCAATGAAATCTCCAAAACTGAAAGGAAGTGACAGATAAATAGTGCTAATCAGGGCCTTGAACAATTCCATGTTAATTTTATTTACCCTCTTGGCCAGCTTTTCATGACCTGCCCACTCATGGCACTAAAAAGCAGTTACATAAGTGTTTCGCTGCACATTCTCAATCATATATTAAAGAATAGGCAGAGGTTCAGGCATGACCTTGGGGTTTGCAGAGAAAGATTTTGAGAGACACTGATTGGGCTTAGACATATATGATTTGCTTCCTTCAAAGCACTCCACTTAGGTAGGCAAAAGTAGATACGATACCCACATCACAAAATTGCCCCTCCCCAAAAAAGCTGTTTATAAATAAAATATTTTTCTTTCAGAAGCCCGCAAAAGTTTGGGGTGAGCTTTTCATCTCATCAATAGACAGTGTGTATTCTCATCTCAGCTGTCCACTATAACATCGGTTTAGCAAGGCAGACACTGGTATGTCGAAAGTGGTTCTGCATTCATTTTTTTTCCTTTCCCTATGGACATCCCTATAATGCAGATCTTCATATCTTTATGCCCTCACAGTTTCTCAAAAGAAAATGTGAATTGCTCAAAACTCAGTAACTTCAGCAAAAACATCTGAAACAAAGAAACCATCCTCAGTATGAGTGACGGGTCAGATGCTCTGCTGCTTCTATTTATGCATCTCTAGTTGAATTTAAAGAAAATTACACACAGATCTGTGGCAGTGGGAGGATTACATTTGAACTTTCTCGACCTTAAGAGACCCATTCTGAAGTGCACATTTCTCTGTCTATGCATATATACAATTACATAGAAATTAAACAAAGTTGATGCCAGCATAAGTCCAAGGTGGCAAAGTAAAATGACAAATTCAGAAACTTGTCTAATTTCACTTACTGTCTCTACAAATCTGTGGTGTTGTGCTAGAAAAGATTCATAAAATTAATAGTGCTTACATACATGTTAATTGCTCTCAGGTTTTAGTTCTAGCATTCAGCTACGTAAAAAAGTCATGGGTTTGGGTATCCAAAGTGTTGGGAGGATTTAATGTAGCCTCATCTACTCCCAATCAAAAACTAACTCTGAGAAGCTGATAAGAGCCAGTTATGTAAGAAATGTAATGGGTGGGAGGGAGGTCACAGAGAAAAAGTTTAAATGTATATTAAATCCCAACTCCTACTGAAATGGCTTGTTGCCCATAACAGCACTAGCATGATACTGAATCAAGTACCTGCTTCACGCGGTTCCTGCAAAACCGAGTCTAAGGTTTTTTTTCTCTGCCACACTCATAATTATCTTTCTGAGAAAGACAAAGAAATACAGTTCACAATCTGTCTCCCGATATTGTCAGTATTGACATGGAGTGTTTTCCCTCTATATTTTCAAAAGAATTGTATTTTGCCACTTAAAAGAGGAGACAGGAATATGTAAACTGTATGTTAATGTTTAAAAAAAAAAACACCTCACAGTTTTTGCCTTAAATCAACATATTCAAATAGTAGAGGAAGCTTAAATAAACCAATTCACAGACTTCTATTTTTGAAGATTATGTGCGTTGAAGTGAAAAGCAAAAACTTTTCTAAAATAATCATAAACTAGCTTCCTCTTTGACATTCTGTTCATGCATGGCAGATCTCAGACCAACTAAAGCAACAGCATAGATAAAGGAATTTTGGTCTGAACTTGGAATAAAGTACAGTGACTTGAAATTCAAACAAGAAAGGTAAAGGTGAACAGGATAGAGATGGTCATATAGATCTTATCCTCACAACCTTGCTTCTTACTCATTTATTTCCGCCTGTGCAGAATGGATGCAGAATGGAGACGAACGTGATCATCTGAGCAGAAGTGCTTCATCCTCACTTTGCACAGACATGCATGACTGTTCCTAGTTCTAATTAATTAAACTCGGTCCTGTAAAGCAAATGAGACTTAAAACATTTGTGATTTCAGTAGGTTCAGAGTAACTATAGAAGAGAACATCAAAACCTTTTTTCCCTACTCATCATCATCTCTGCATTTCTCACACCATCAATGGCTTACATCAAATATCAGAGGACTGATAATTCCTGTCAGAGTTTGGTTTTAAGGTCTTTTTCGGTCCCTAAACATCATCAGTAATATTGTAATTTTAAAGTCAGTCTTCTAATTGTCCCTTACCTCTCCTCTGAAACTCAAGATTCCTGGGGAGGGGACAGAATCCTCCAGAAAATCTAAAACCCCAAGAGTGCATCTTCATTTCATTTAGAACAGACTATGTTTGCGGAGTCAACAAAGAAAGACGGAACTGTTGGTAATGCAAGGCTGGGACAGGTACACTCAAATGTTTCCAAGAAGTAGTAGCTCTACCCTAACACGCCAGTGGCTGCCCACTACCAAAAAATATACCACATTCAGCCTCAGGGAGCCTGTAGCAGAAATCCCACTGGCTTCAGAAGCAGCAGGGTAGGATGAAAGCACACTTTCTCCAATTCCCGGGAAAGATCTTCTTTGGTAGAAGACAAAACCAAACTCAACATACAGTCTTACTTCTTCCTAATACTTGCCAAAATATTCTTCCCTTCCCACACCTCCCGTCTTTCAAGAGAAGCTTGAGAATCTGCCAACAAAGCAAAGTGACAAAAACAGCCAATAGAGGCAATAGGTGCTGTTAATATAATCGACAGTCAAATATATTCAGTACTTCTCAGTCTCTACACAAAAACAGTGTGCGACCCCCATGGACATTTGGCTAACTAGCACGCTTTAATAAGATCAAATACTTGTGCAATGGGTACATGCAGCTGTATGTGTAGCACCCTGGGCCACACAGCAGAAATCATCATACTCTTCATATTATAGAAAAGGTGAATATTTGCTGCACTATGCAGAAGATATCCTCATTATATATAATTAGAAAACTTATTTTCCCCCTGCTGCCCTAATTTGTTTTTTTTTTTTTCTTCATTTTTAAAATTCTCCATTGGCTTTAATTAGCTTCTCTCTGAAATCACCACCCAGGTGAAATTAGAGCACTTTTTAAGTTTAAAAAATATAGTTGGATTTTTTCAAACTTTTTTTTTTTTAAGTTGAGCTTTATTCCCTGAGGCCAAATCCTCCCTGCTCTTACTCATGAGAGTAATTTTGTGCACTTCAGTGGGGAAGCTTTTCAGAAGAAGGCGGGTTTTGGCCCTAACGGGATGTAGCAAAGCTCTTCTAAATATAGATGTAAGATATATGAGACAAATCCTCACTGAGGGAAATCAGCAATGCTCTTCTTAAGTCAATGAAGCTACAGCCATTTACAGGGACTGAAGATTTTTCCATGTGTTTTCAGACTTTGCCAAATATTTATCACATGCGAAATGCTACATTTTCGCTAATGACATTTCTGTACTTTCATTTAAAAACTCATCATTATATAATCAATACCAGTGACTCAGTCCTCACTACTATGACGGGAGTAAATTTTACCTAAGAGAAATCATTTGTGTGGTCTACATGACATGATGTATCCTTAAGTGTTTCATCGTTAATTAAGAAATTAAGAAACAAGCTGTTTAAGAAATATGATAAAAGATATCATTAGCTGAAAAATAATACAGGTCTGAGCTTTCAAATGTTCTACTGGAGCTCCGGAGCTGGAGACAGTCATATCCTTGTGATATTTCTGTGACAATTTCTATTTTAAGTGTCAAAAACAACTCTGCTGTCTGGTGCAAGTAGTGTAGTATTCTCTCCTTTTAATATTCTAATCGTGAGGTGTAAAGTGAAATGGTTGCACAGTGTAATGGTGGTAAAGAAGCTGAGTGTCAATGAGACGGGAAAGGTGACAGACATGGAATGAGTCCCCAAGGTGCTCTCCAAGTGCATTGGATAAAGATTCCCCTGGGAAATTTTTCTCATTAGTTCTCAGACACAGTTCAGTAATTCAATAGCACCAGGTTACCATTAGTCACAAGACCAAAATATGTTACTTTCCATGCTTTAGCTCCTTGATTTGTATATGTCATTTTATGAGAGAAAATGATGAGATTGCCTATCATTCAAAGTAAGTTTGTATGTTGTTTACATACCTGAGGATGATCCATGACAAGAAGACTCTGACAATACTATGACAAAGAAGCATACAAGTTAAACAGAAAACAGACACTTTTTTTTGATATTTGAGACTGCATTAATGAATGATTGCATTGTACAAACATGAGCGAGACATTGCAGATTGATTTTCTACACTAGTATCTGAAAAATTCATTATAGTTTGAGAGGCAAACCTAAAATTATCAACAAGTAAAAAATGAAAAAAAAAAACAAAACCAACCCAAACCTAGGTTGTTTCTGTGGATATTGGCAGGTTAAAATAATTTTTCGGTACTTAAAGATGAAATGTGTATGTATTCAGTTAATATGATGGGGAAAAGTAGCTAAAAACTTTGACGGTTAGCTAATTTTATGTGTAATTACTCTGTGAAAATATTAAACTGAATAGGTTATTCTCGACATTTTTTTTTCTATGCAATAAAAAATGTACTTACTTCTATGCTATCAAAGTTAACTGCACTCCCACTCAGCACTCGAAGGGATAATGGCTGGAGGTGTTGTCTCTCTCATTACCCACCAGGGTGGAAAGAAAGGAGTATCCATCCCCAGTGGTCATTTAAAACCTCATTGTTATATTAAAAAAGTAGTGATGACAAAGTCCAGAAAACATGAAAATTAGACACACAAACATAACACGTTATTACATGTTTTACCTGTGCAGAGGATTAGTTTATCTTTTTATGTATCTGTGCATGTGCTCCAGAACATTCTAATTTAGTTTTCACTCCTGATTAATATATTTAGCACTCATCACTGCACTTTATGCTCATATATAAGAGACAGAAGCTACAGATAATTACTCTGCCTAAAGAAGTTCAGGAAAGTACAGACTTCTTAACTTTTCAAAAAAAGGGATGCACTCTATGTAAGCTTTTTCATTTTATTTGATTTTGGTTTATGGAGTGTGCTGCTGTTGGTGTGTGTTCCCCCCTCCCCCCCCGCCCCGAACAACCTACAGCATTTAATATGAGAAACAAAAAAATGTTTGCATATAATTGTCTGTCTTGAACAAAAAATATTGAAACCTGTCAGTCAGTAGGTGCTTCATTTTCAACCCGTCAGCCTGGTGAGAGCTTGATCTTTTATTGCAGTCAGATCAAAATCGTGCACCTGAGGTGTCTCATTTAGCCTACAAAATCTACTTATTAGTAGAATTCCTTAACAAGAGGAATTATATCCCCAACAAAATTATGTCTTGCGCAGTAAATAGGACTCACTCTTTTATGGCTAGATTCTGATACGCTTATCGTCGTACTGCAAAAAGGCCATATGTTAAGCGCTGTGGTATCTGTGCCAAATAAATCATCAGCAGCCAGTTCCTATTAATCTTACTCACGAATGTTATTGCACTAAAGTTGGATGTTTTACTCCCATGATTAAGGTGAGAATGGTTCTTCAGAATGGCAGTTTTCTAGAAGTGTGAACTCACCTGTTTCATGAATATTATTTTCTTCAAAGCTCTGCACTGCAGTCTCCAAATGAAGCGCTTTTAATTGAAAATGTTTCCATAACTCTTTAACACTAAGCTATCTCCAAACTAATGATCAGGCTCCAAATAAATATGCCAAATACTTATGGTATTATTTATGTGCTATACACAAGCTCATCATTGACTTATGAATTGTAAATATTTATAAGTGGCTCATATTAAAGTAGTTGTCAACTGCAGCTACAGTACTTCACCTTCTGTCACTCCCAGGTATCAAGGGGGCTGATTCAATCACTCTCTTGTCAGGCTACCTTTCTTCTCCTGAATACCCAAATCCCTAAACACAACAAAATATAAATGAATGAAAAGTGCTAATGATGCATCATTACCAAGAGGTATCAAGTTTTTTAAGGTCCTTTGCTGACTAAATTTTAAATTAGCACAATTATTCAGAGCATTCCCCAAGGCACCATTCATTATGCTTAGCCGCTGAGCTGAGGCATGCTGCAAACGAAATATATATTACTGTCCACATGTCTATCTGCATTCCCAGAGTAGGAACACATGTAATACCTACTTGAAATGGCAAAACTCAGAATTCATCATATAAAATGTTTTTCTGTATTGAAAGGCATACATGTATGCATGTATTTTAGCACTGATGATATTACTGCATTTTTATGAGCGTTCCGTTACCTAAAATGTATTTATTATCCTCCAAGATCCTGAATAACATGGACAGGCACTTAGAGACTGATCATTTTATTTAAAATGTTGTTTCATCTGCTTCCTAACACAGCAATTTTAATTCCAAGGGAAATGCAAAAACCACTGAAGCCGGGAGCTAGAATGTCTCTGGTAGTGCCTAAGCCTTCCAGAAGCTTCTGGTGCACAGTGGATTCATTTTTCCTTTGGCCCTCTCATCAGCAAACAGGTTTGAGTGGACACTTCCCTGCTAAATATATTGGGCAGCCTGGCTTTCACATCTTTTAGAATTCCCAGTCGTAATGACCTGTGTTCCATCTACTATGTACGTCAAAATTTGTTGACATTTGCTTTTTTACATGCAGTAAATGGAGAGTCTGAAGCCCTTTCTCATTAGGATATTTAGCAGTTCTCTGAAGGATGAGAAAGGTAACATTGACGTGACAGATCCTTCTTGGATTGTCCACAAAGTAGATCAATTTGATGTGCGCTGCAATATGCACAGTGCTCTTCCTTGCAAAACACAGGCTGTATTTTTTAGAATAAATAACAAAACAACCGGTCCTTATAGCCACATTACAAGTTAATAAGAAAAGAGGAGAAAGGTGTGACTGCCCAGATGCAAGCGATATACACATGGGCTCACCAAACTACGCAGTTGGCAGCTCTTCCAGTAAAATGCAGTGCCTGTTTGTCCTCTCACAGATGAAAATAGGTATATTCGTAAGAGAAAATTATTTCTGTATGTATCTAACTGTGAAGTCCTGAACTGCTTTTTCAGCCCAATGACATCACCACACACAAGTCGGGCCCCACAGCACAGATGTGCTTTCATGTGCAGTGATATCACTTTCACTAAAACACTAAAGGCATGACTTTCGAGCAGTTTTAAAATTCACATCAGTTCTGCTCATATTTAATCTAGACATGTTGGTTTAACACCAAGCCAAGCCAGACCTTTTAATGTGCAGTGGCCATGATATAAAATTCTTCACCGTGTTGCACCAATAAATTCAGAAGTGCAGTGTAATTTGCTATAGTCACAGTGACTGTTGTGAAATTTAAGCAAGAGTTTAAAGCGACCCTTCTTTTTGTGCCTTACCACAGTACTTGAGCTCTTTGAACAACCCTGCTTTTTCCCCAAAAAACAATTAAAGGTGAGGACAGGATAACTTACTCCTGCTTGTTTTGGTCAGGTTGAGATTAGATTAAAGGTAGGCTTCAAAACTGGATGGGACTCTTCCTGAATTAGGGACAGTTTCACTGTGGAGTTATTTAGGAGTTGTTTAAAACAAACAATGGAAAGAAAGTGCCACTTGACACTGACAGCAAGTATCTCTGTTCGTTTTGCATTGTCAATAGCTCCAGTGGTAGCACTATTCTTTTGACAGCTAAAAGCAGATGTGTGGGTTAAGTATGGGAGCAATTCAAATGTCCATAGTAAACTGCAGGGGGGCAGAGAGAGCTCAGAGAGCAGCAGCTTTAAAGTAATTGACTAATACAGTAAGGATATTAAAGTCATTTAGTGCCAAAAGGGAACACACTGATCCTTGACCCTGAGCCACTTTGGAGTAATCTAGTATTCAATCCAGCGTGTAATGACTGCCAGGCCTGTCAATCCTCCGGGCTCTCCAGTCAAATGCCTGTGGCTACTATTGGCTTATGGTAAAAGGACAAAAATGCAAGGAAATGCCTCTCAATCAGGCTATGATGTGATAATGTTATTGCTCCAATGTATTCTATATTGTCCCTGCATAGTTTAATCTGTTGAGATCCATGTCAAAAATTGCCCTTGCTCCCCAGAGGTCTTTACTCAACCTTTTAGTAATACAAGTGGATTTGAAAGGAGAGGGGTAACTCACTTGATGAATTGTTTCCAGTTAATATAAAAAATAAGAGGTCAACTGTGGCTTAAAGGCTAACCGTGGAAGGTATAAATTAGAATAAGCGTGCTAGTAATCTGATTAGTAAAGCCTTGCTCTTCATTTACCCCGGTGGGTAAAATATTTTACAATAAATAATATTGACACAGAAATTTATTTACATGACTGACACAATTCCTATCAAGTTTAGATGCTGAGAGGACTTTCGGCTGGGAAGCAATACGAACAAAAAGCTCACTCGCTTCTGTCCCTTCTTGTCCTTAAAACTTCTGCAACTACTGGGAATCTTGTATTTTAAATTAGGCACCTCACATTTGAAAAATATAATTATTGCTACAGGCTGAGTAGTCCACTTGAGCTTGAAAGAAGGAAATTGCCATTTTTTGTTATTTTGATTTTGCTAATTAAAACAGGGAAAACTGACCCACATAGATTCTCTAAAGTTAAAAAGTCAAAATGGGATAATAATTATGCAAATTTCAGTGCATTGCTGTAAAAAGGATCTTTATATTTCATTATATGATCTCCACTATTTCCCGACCCCACTTTCCATGGGCTGTACATAAACTTTGGGAAGGGAGAGGCTCAGGTGATAGTGATGCTCCCATTATTTTTAGAGAACTGGGAGGTTATATAACAGGCACTTTGCCTAATTTTGTTCTGTATGATTCCACAAAGCTCTCCACAGGGATGATACAGTACAAAAAGGAAAGAAAGAGAGAACATCTCCTGAGAAATATCTTGCTTATAACTTTGAAATAACTTCAGTGTCAAAAACAAATTACTTTCTCCAAAATTCTGCCTGTCCTCTCTCAGTTCAGTGCCCCAAAGTCATTATTCAATGTAAGGTTCTATTTATAAAACCATTTTCCAGCCTGTACATACTCTTTACACTTGAAAAATTATGGTTTTGTGGACAGTTTTAGGGGGTGAATCGGAGAAAGAGGAAAATTGTCCTTTTGTGTTCACCGAATTCCGTGGCCATGAGGGTGGAAGCACATGCAACACAAACTGCGATCCCATCAGGAGACGGCTGGCTGAGTTCCAGCGGACCTCTTCACAGGCGGTTTTATCACAACCTGGTGTTTGCACAGGAAAAAAAAAAAAAAAAAACAAAATCTACAAGTAAGTTAACCTGAAGCAGGATATGACAAAAGTATTGTGTTATTGCCCTATAACAGAGCAATTAGTGAGCGTCAGTGCCACAGAAATGGCTATAGCCTACAGTTTGGCAAAGTAGGCTCTCTGCAGGGCCCACAGGAACAAGTTCCCACTTTGCTTGGGTGCCAATAGCCCAAAAACTGTGCTCACCCATGTTCTCTCTGAGCGCTCACTCACATCACTGTTCCTCTCAGATTGCAGTGTCTCTCTCCCCCTTACATGACAGTACTTACATCAGCGTGGGCACCCAAGGAATACTTCGTCTGGGGTAAATTCAGCTGGGTTATTTAAATGAACTGCTCTCCTTTACACCTCCAAAAGGAGGGCGCAGCACGAACCCACACTGATTGGTGCCCACCTCAGCAGTGCAAGAGGTGCCACAGCAACATCTACCAGCTGGTGTGGAAGATGCTTGGACCAATGCTCACCCTCCAGGAGGGAAGGGAGTGTACAGTCACCGTTACCCACCTGGGACTCAGGGGCCCTGTCCTTTGCAGGTTCAGCTTCCTCCTGTTGTGTCAGTGGCAGTTGCAGCACACAACACATGGCACAGAATATTCAGGGGCAGAAGAAACACATGAGACCTAACCTTCCCCTGACAAAGCACAGGACAATCTCTTGTGACATGACCCTCTCACTGCCACACAGCTGTCTCCTTCTTGCTGTTCCCTTCCCCTCTACCACCCCCGTAAAGGCTGGTACTGTTATCCTTCTTCCATCCTCACCAGGAGTGATGTTTTCACCTTCTTCATTACTATTGGGGGAGCAAAGATGGACGACATCTTCCACAGCTTCTCAGCCTGAGTGGGGATTGAGAAGATCCACTCCCTTTGCAGCGTTTGATGAGGCAGTCTAGGTGGTGGTAATCAAGTTTTCATGGTCCCTCCCTTCTTTTGCCCTCCAAATGAGCTGTGCCTGGTTTCAACATGAAAGCATGGGAAACTCATTTTAAGAAGGGTGAAGCTGTGTGACTGGAGACGGAAACACTTACCAGAAAAAATGCTGAGGACCTTTGCTCTAACATTCACAGGGTAAATATAGCCAGGTATGAAGCTCCTTTTTTTGGAGAGAACTGTGTTCCGTGGGTATTTTCACAGGCTACTCACCATCATGACCTCAATCCGTTGACCATTTTCCTGTCACTCAAGGGGCCTGGAGTGCCTGGGAGGTGCTCAGAATGATGACCTTTGGAGCAATGATATTTCATGAGGTATGCTTTTAAATTATGAGAAGAGGGGGAAAAACTTTTAGAAAATGCAAGAAAATTCCTGCTGTTCCTTAACCTACTTGAAACCAGAAATGCCCTAGAGCTAATAGGTCAGGCATTGCTGAGACGCCCACAAACCAGTTTAAAATGCAGGTATCTCAGCTCAAATACATCTTCCTTTGTGTCTGTTCCAGAATGATTGTGTTTTTATTTAAATTCCAGAATTTAAGTGCAAGTCTAAAAGCCACCTGGACCCCTAAGGGTCTGCAAGCGAATCTGTAGTCTTACCCCCTGCTGTCTCCCTCTTATTAAATTAGTGTCCTTTTGCAGCCTATGAGAAGAAGAAAACTTGTCTTTTGCACTCCCCTTTTAGGAGCATTTGAAACCATTAGTACCATTTTGTAAACAGATTTTGAGATGACAGTGCAATCTTTTCAAAGCAGGGCTTCAAACACACACACACACAAATGCATGCATGCACGCATTCCACTTTTATGACTTTGGAATAAAAATGCAAATGAATTTATTAGCTTAAGCATGGCACCAAATAGAAATTTATGCACATACATTTAAAAAACAGACCCCTTGAAAATAAAGCAGTTGCAGCCTATTAATTTTCTTCTTTGACAGTTTTTAAAATTCCCCTAAAAAAATGAAACAGCATGAATACTGTCAATATATCACAACAGCCACATTAGGTTTTGTGATATACATCATAATATAAAGAGCACTATTAGAGCACAACCTGGGAACCATTAAATCATTCTAAATCACTGTTACATTCCATTAGTGTCAATGGTGAAACCACATAATAGGCTTTATTACAAACTTCACCTTGGTAGGCCATTGTCTCTAATAACCACTTCTCTATGATGTGGTATCATACCCAGAAATCCAGGGAGATAATAAAGGCTCCCTTATTTCTTTTTTATTGGATGGGTAAAGTTAAATTTAGCTGTAAGTAAAAAAAAAATCTCGAAGCTTTGTTCACTAACTGTGAGTTGCTGCTATTTGGACAAAAAAAAAATTAGGCAGACTTGGGAGAACAGTTTGAAATAAATTTGAATCCTGGTAAATGCTTGAGGCCAAGGTAAGATAGGCAGTCCCAGCAATTATGATGTCATTTTTGAAATGCAGCTTAGTGCATTTATGCCCTTCTTTACACTTTTGTTCAGATACAAAGCATTGATTATAGAAACATTATAGAAATTAAATCTGTGTTCTCATCTCTTCAACCCCTGTATATGCAGTATCCATTAGAAAAGGAAGAAAAGAACACAGAAAGACAGACAGAGAAAAAGACAGTAAGACAGAAGGAAGGAAGGAAGGAAGAAAGAAAGAAAGAAAGAGAGAAAGAAAGAGAGATAAAAATAAAGAAAGAGAGAAAGAAAGAGAGGAGGAAAAAGGAAGAAAGGAAGAAAAGAAGGAAAGAAAGAGAAGAAAGAGAAAGTCTGTGCATGCCAGTGTTTTCTTCCTTCCTGAATTTTTGGAAAAGTTTCAGGAGAAACTAATGTACATGATTAAGGATCCTTTTTTTCCATCTTGCAGGGCTTAATCTTCCTCACCATAATACTCTTGATAACACAGATCAACTCGACAGACTGTTACATGGTCATTCAGGATTAGGATGAGGGACCTCCCTCTTTTGGGGAGCTGGGGGGACTCAGTGCTGCCTGGGTAAGCGGGTCTGGAAACAGCTGTGGAGGAATCCTGCCCCTTTGAAACTCATTCGACTTTGGTTTGAACTGGAGCAAGAACTTCAACCACAAGTTTTGAAAATTGTTTCACACAGGCGCCTTGTATTTCCTGTAAGAACATTGCTGAATTTTGATGAATTAACGTCTCCATCATCACAACATTTCAGCTTAGTCGTCTTGCAGAAGTAGACTCGTGACTTTAGTTTGCACAACACTGCAGCCTCCCACCATCATTATTCAGATATTGGTGTGTCTGGAAACATTTCTTATGGTGATGCCTAATGTATAGCACCTGTCTTTGTAATTCTTTCGTGTGAGTTCAGTACAAGAGCTGGAGTAACTGGAAGGTAGATGTGAAGAGACAGGTGAATACACCAGCCTCATACTGCAGAGGAGTTAATGAACTGTATCACCTTGTCCACCTGACTGAGTTCTAGGGGCTGATGGCATTTTATCCTTAAATTTTCCTGTAGGACCTGATTAGGTATGGGTGTAAATAAGAACTGGTCCTTACATCACAAAAGGTAAAAGTCAAAGGTTTTTACAAAGTCAAAAGTCCTTTCAGATTGGATGAGGTATAATCAAAAAGAGAATATCCTCCCTCCGTTTAAGTAACCTGTAATAAAATGACATAAAATGACCAACAATATCCTCTGTTAACCCCATAAAACTAAAATATTTTTCTTTATTCCACATATTGTAGAATTTAACCAGTTTCTCTGTCCAAATCCCCCTATGTCCCTTATTTCATTCCATTCCATTCCTACATCCTGGGGTTTTCTGCATCTCGCTCAAATGCTCCTGTTTTAAAATGATGATCCAGTTCAGCATTCTCTGGTATGTCCCATATCTTCGTGGCATTTTTGCACTTACCCTTTCCTTCTAAATGACAATTTTATGTAGCAGCTGCTGGAGATTGAAAGTCCCTTGCATCTATTGGGAACAACAGTCAAGGTTTGTGTTGTGTTTCCTTATACTCATTCCTGCTAAACGTCAGATCACTACTTTCAACATTAATTTTAACTTCCTCTAGATCATTCTGACTTTCTTATCAGAATAATATCTTGCTATGCATGAAATACTGTTTTAGAAGTGCGAATCTGGTTTCTTCGTCTGCATAGTATGAATTTACCAGTCTCCCAGGCAAACTGTACTGAGAGCTACAGAAATCCCGTATCTCCAGTGTGTAAGATCTGAAGTTAGAATGTAAAACTCACTCTGAACTTGGAATATCCCCAAAGGTAGCCAGATCAGTCGCTGGAAACAAAGGAAAAACTATGTGAAGAAGGAGGACTATGAAAGGATAAAAAGGTATGTCGAAGGAGATAAAAATGACAATAATTTTGGGTGGCACAGAACGATTAATTACAGATTTACTATAAACTGAAGTGACTGGACTTGCATTCATTCTCTTCATTTAGGGTAACCTGAGTCCAAGGTCACATTCATCAGCTGAGGATGAAGTCAGATGTGGTTGGAAGAGGGACGGAAAGGTGGGGAGAGGCAGGCAAAGATGTCAGCAGACAAGAGAGCCAGGAAATACACTTAGTCACTTGGATACTTTTATCAAAGTCTGAGCCTCCTTCAATACTGCTTGTTTACAGTTTCCATGGCAGACACCAGTTCTGTTCCAAACTCAGCATTGTATATCCCGCCCCTCTTACTGGTGTTGCTTGAAACCTGAAAAATGCTGGTGTTTTGCTCCATTGTCTAAAATGAGCCATAGGAAAGGGTTAACAAGACACCCATGAACAATAATGAATAAAAATAAAAAATATGGGAAACAGAACTTTGCCTATGAGGCTTTTTAAGGGCTTACAAGAGACAATGCATGAACCTTGTTTTAATATGTTCACACCTGAAGAAAGCATTTTAACTAAAATATCATCCTTGGTCTTGTTTTTTGTTTCCACTGTACACTGTAACTTTTTTCTTTTTTTACTGTAGCTGTTTGCAATGCCATTGGTGTTGACAGATGTGAGCAATTTCTGATGCTGTTTGAACAAGATAGTCTGTGAAAGCTTGAGCTCCTCCTTGAGCTCCTTACTTTTTTATTCCAGCTTTTTCCCCCCCCCCCCCCCCCCCCCCTTTTTAAACTAATACGGTCTAGGCAGTTAAATATTTAGAAAGGCTAATTTTGGGGTGTATGCAACATGTAAAACCAATAAAAGGGCAATAACAACAGCGTGCTTAGCCTTGGCTCTAATTTTCCTGTGGTGTTAACTTGGCACCTGAGGCAAATTTCCCCTCTTGAGAAGTGTCAAAATGTATCATCTATTAGTATCAAACTTAAAATAAATTCATTACTAATTTTAAGAAAGAGCTGACTCAGTACTTTAGATGACTAACGCAGAGCACTAGCTATAGCTTGTTACCGTGTACCGCACCCAGCTTAGAGACCATATTTAAACTAGAAGAGGCCAAATAAGGAGAAAAGCTCTAATCTTTTACTTTTTTTTTTTTTTTTCTTCAATGCTGTGATATAAGATCGTCCTTTGGACAGTTTCTTTCATTCCTGGCATTAAATGGTGGAATGATGGGCAGATTTGCCCTCTTCAGATCAGTTCATGATCCCTTTTCTTTTCCTCTCCCTCCTCCAAAATATTGTCACTGATAAGTGTGTATGACACTGTCATACATTATTACATGCATACATGTCATACAGTATTACATACATACATCACTAATTATCATTAGTCCCCACTCAGTATATGCAAGAGTGGCAAAGAATGAAGACAAAACATCCACAAGATGTGAGTGCTGCCAGGAAGAGGATTACAGATGCTGAGTATCTCATGCTATTGTACCTAGTGACAAAATACTGCTTGGGCTCTGACTGAGCAACATAAACATTGATTAACATCCATATTCTTATGTTCTTCTGTTTTTCTGGTAGTTTGTGATACAAAGGATACAACCTTTGGTTGAAATAGGGTCACTATTTCTTCTCTCATAATTTCTATCTTGTCTTCGCTCTCTTACAAAGTGTTGCTCAGAGAACACCCCGTAGCCTGTGGACACATCTTTAATACAAGTTAAAATAATTCCCGAATGCCATCTAAGTCAGCAAAATAGGCTGGATTAAAATGGATCCAGGACTGAAGCAGCACACAATAGAACTGTATCCTTTTCCTTGGGCCTCACTAACCATCCAGTCAGCAGGGCTGAGGATCCTTGCTCCTGTTTCTTATTTGCAGTTGCTAAAAAAAAACCATCACCTGCTACCTGTTCTGTATGTAACAAGCTGGCCTGGCAGACTAAGGAATTAAAAAAAGGAAATGTCTCTTTGAGAATTAGTACATGATCCTATGTCCGTACAGCCCAGCCCGGGAAAAGAAACACCAAGATTTTAACGATGGATCTTTCTGACAGAAATATTTGAGAGCTTGGCGTGTTATGAAATATATGCAAGCATTTGGTGCTGCATGGTTTATAATGCCCTGAAGCAAGTTGTAAGCCTTATCAGCATCTGGGAAGATCAGAACTTTCCGTTTGGGTTTTGATTAATCAAATATATTATGAAATCTTTGCTGTGCCTGATTTTTGAGAGAGTCTATTTTTGATATTAATATGTCTCTACAGATTAGATACAGATCAGTTGTTTCATGAAAATAATTCTCTTATCTCTTTCCTCTTGTACAAAAAAATTATGTTTTTTAAAATAAAAACCATCAGATAAATATTTAAACACAGATTTCCTTCATGTGGGTGTCTCTTCCATGCTATTTCACTTATAAGTCTTTCTACAAATGAGACATTTTGAAATGTAGGACGTTTAAGAGTCTCGAACTTTTGAAACAATCACTAGAGGCCTGCAGACTGCTTCCAAGGAGCAGGCAGCCAGTTGTATTTCACTCAGCGTCTTTATGGCTGTGTGTTAGAAGCCTGAGTGTTAAACCACGAATC
The DNA here is from genome assembly GCF_000708025.1 of Charadrius vociferus. NCBI lineage: Eukaryota > Metazoa > Chordata > Aves > Charadriiformes > Charadriidae > Charadrius > Charadrius vociferus. The sequence continues at coordinate 560,215 of NW_009648878.1, read as the reverse complement.
TCATCCTATTAACCCAGTCATATAACCTTGAGCTATCCAGACCTGCAGATGACAACATACAGTACCTCTAACATGTATATCAGCCAGGGTGTGAGCTTTTTATCAGGTACAATTAATGTCTGAAAGTACCTGCATTAAACAGACAAGTATGCATAGTTTGACTCAAAAGCATCTACATTAAATTTTCCAGTGTCAGAATAATAACATCAGTCACTTCTACCACTGTATTAAGGGTCTGTTGGTAATTACATTATAATCCTCTTGCATCCCTTTGGATAGGGCTAATGAACTTTTTGGGGTTTTATTTCACTAAACTGGAGAAAATTGATGTTTTAATGTTATAAATGTGCATATAAAAAAGGACTATCAAAATGACTGGTCTCAAGAATTTTTCTGCTCTCTTTCACTGGTCGTGATAGCTCAATAATTTATTTGTTTTAAGCCAAAAAAAAATTGCACTCAAATTATTCTTTGGATAAAAATGGGCATTCAAGATCTAATATTTTAACTTGAAGAAGGACACAGCTTTCCTCTTCAGGAAGCAGATTTACAACACAGGTGTGATCTTTTTCAAGCAAAACGGCACAGCTCTTCACCGCAGAGGGTAGAGGTCCAATCCTGCCAGCCGCTGAGCAGTCTGAGCTCCAGCGAAGCTGGCCAGTGGGGACCCAGCACCTTCCCAGATCGAGTCCATAACGCGTAAGCACACCAGCTACTTTGATACCAGCGACCTTAAACGTTTTGGTCTATGGTGTCAATGATCCATGAACTAAGACAGATTTACTGTACACAAGTGACAGTAGCGGTTTAAGAAGAATAAGTAAGGAAGTTGTGTCAGCTTTCACTTTGACTCTCCTTGCTCACAGTGGATACTTTAAGCCCTGGGTTTACCTGTGTACCACAAATTCTGGGTTTTCCTGTTGAGATCTCTTTTGTTTCTCTGTGTACAACCTAGCTTTGCAAAATTCCTTCCTGGCAAGTAATAATTTTGCTGAGCAAACAATCAATAGTTTAGTAAGCATAATAATTGTACTAACAGTTCTACAAAATCACTGTTACACTCTCACCTATGTGAATATTTATAAGTGGTACATTTAGGACATACGTGTCCTAAATGTCTTCTGGACCAGTTGTATGCCATGTCCCACATCTGTGTAGGCACAGAGATCGGCAGCTTGGGGGGAGCAGTTGTGTGACCCTGATTCTTGGTCCACAAGCTTGGCATGTGACCCAGAAAGCACCATATTACTCTCTTCTTGTGCTACACTCTTCTTTTTCATGTCCTGCATCTTAAAAGTTATTTAAAAAAAAAAAAAATAATAAATTCTGCATGGCAGCCATTTTCATTGCCTTTCTGTGAGCAGAGACTTCCTAAGCAAATGGATTTTTTTTTTTCTGCCTTGCTCCTGTGGTGTTAGGGTATCCTTGCTCCCTGTGGAACATGGGAGTGATGCCAGAGGGCTTTCACACCTGGAGCTGTGTGGTCACTTCTATGCAGAGCTTGCATTCAGCAACATTTCTCTGTTGGGACTGCCTGCTGCTCCAGGCTCGCTCCTACCAAGTGCTGAGAGCCCCAGTGGGGGGTTGGGAGGGAGAGCTGCTCAGTTCAAAACACCCCTGGCCTCCTCCACAGCCCATTCCCAAGTATCCCCCTTACCGCTCTCCTGCTGTTTATCTCCCATACACATAGGAACTGCACACGCATGCACATAATGACATGCAGTGCCACGTAAATAAGTGGGAATCCTGGAGGTAAGTGACCCTTCTCAAAGCATTTTATTAAGATATTATCATAGAATCATAGAATCATTTTGGTTGCAAAAGACCTGTAAGATCATCAAGTCCAATGGTTTCCAGTGTACATATTGTAAATCCATATTTATGCAGGCAAAAAATGTACAGATGCACGAATGCATATTCTTTTTCTGTCCTCTGAAAAAAAAGCAGATCACTTTTTGACACAGAGCTGGCAGACAGATAAACAGCCCCAATTTAAAAATACATAAGATGATGAATAGAGTTTCAGAGACGAACCATAGTTTATCTTGTTAATTCTTACTGTGTCTGAGTAGTGATGAAAGGAACAGTGCCAGAACTCAAGGATATGATGAATAAGAAAGAGCAAAATGACAACCAAAGGCCCTGGTGACCAGAAAACAAGCTACAGTTTGTCCCCTAGAGAGAGACAGTGATGGGTTGAACTTGCCATTAGAGGGAAGATTAAGTGTCCTTGGTTCCTCAGTTAGTTAATTATACACTCAAATCTTCCCAGTATATCACATAAGCCAGGCGTTTTGCTTTTGAATATCTGTATACTGACTACTTGGATTGCTTATTGGTTATTTCTCTTGACAACTCAAACCTGAACATTAAATCCCATTGGCAACAACTATCTGTCAAGAGCAAAAAAAATAAGATTTGTGTATTTAGTTTTCATTATAGAAGTGCTTGTAGTTGAAAAAATATGTACCTGTCAAGTTTTCGACATCTCGCTGGGGATGCAAGCAATGCTGTTGTGATTTCAAAACCTGGCTGACAAATTCACGTTCCAGTAGTAAAGACAAATCAAGGTTTTTTTCCTTTTTTTCTTTTTTTTTCTCTTTTTGCTTTTTTCACCGCTTTGACAGTCATACATAACAATTTGAGACCTAAGTGGCACTTTGATGCACTATTCCATTATTAAGTGGTATAGTCACTATAGAATAGATGACGGGCCTGTACTCAAGGCATTGTGAATTAAACAGCTTTCAACAATGGGGGAAATTGAATGGCCTAAAGAATTCTGAAACATAAAAAAATAATGATTAAAAATGTGTTTCAGAATCAGCAAGGCATATAATTTAAAATAATGTCAGGTACTGAAATTCAAAGTAAAGAAAACAAAGTATATTTTAGAAGAATCTTTAAAGTTCAGAGGAAACATTAAATAATTAGCAAACATCACTAAACCCACAATTACGAATTTTAAATATGACTCTTTGATGAATCTTAGAAAATTAACGCGACTAAAAAATCCTACCTAAAATTTAAGATATGAAGACATAAAGACTTTTTCATGTGACAATATATTAATTGACTAGTTTTGTACTGGCATTTCCTTGTGCCTAAAGGTAGAGTTTTCAACTAAAGTAACATTGACTTAAAGTACTTAAATTAATTCTTTCGTCAATAACTCTACAGCTAATCAATATACCTGGAATTAAACAACAGGTTTGGCCAGAAGGCATGCTACTCCCCGGTCTCTTTTTGTTACAATTCATTAATCATTCAGCCACTCCCAATAAAATGATTTCCCTCTATGAGGCAGAAAGTTTGATACACCAAACAGCCCAGAGTGGCAAGTAGAATAAGGAAAACCAAAGAAAGGTTTCCAAAATGACTTTTTACTGAGAAAATAAAAATTCAAAAGCTACGTTGATAACAATTCATGCTATATTTTTAGTTAATAAAATGTAAGTAGATATTTTTTCCTATTAAGATAAAAAACAAAAATGTAATACTTGTTATACCCCAGAGCATAATTGGTCATATATTATCTTTTGTTTTTAAGATTATTAAAGGCTAAGAAATTACTTTTCAAACATTGATCCAGTGAGATTACTGGGAAAAAAAGACACCAAGCAATGAAAATTCTATTAATCCACAAAGTTCTAAAATATTTGCTACAATACTTATCTCTCTGCAGTTCTGAACAACTATATCAAACTGATCTCTATCTCTGAATAGGATGTGTATTACAATTTCAGTGCTTAGTACTCCAAATCTTTTTTTTTTTCCTTATTCTGCACTAGAAAGACAAAATTGAATTATTCCTTTATCCTTTTCAACTGGTAATCCTACAAAGCATGTAAAGCCACATTAGGAATGTAGTGTACTTTATAAGATGGCATAGGGTAGGGGTCATACGTGTGGTCAAAAAAAAAAAATAATAAACCAAGCCTTCTGATTTGGGTATGATATGTTAAAAGACAAAGCTGATTTGAGCAAGTTACTAAAAAAGATTTTATCAATATCCTACTTTTTCATTCCGAGGCACTAAGGGAGCAAAAAAGAAATGTAATTATGAGAAATAAAATAAGGATTTTCTTAGTTACGATTCCTGGCCCTTCACTGATTGCAGTAAATTATAAATTATGCAGTCAATGTAGGCCAACAAAAGAAGACATCTTCAAATCTCAGTCAAAGGTAATTACTTAAGTCGGCTGAATGTTCCCTTTTCATAGAGTGTGATCTCTCTTTGACAGCTCACACTGACAGATGACCTTCTCAGCGACGTTCTTATCCTTCGGATCATGAGCAGTGTGCCTCTCTCCCTGAATATCTCTATATATTTGTGACACTAAGCTTTCAAATACAGCTATTGACAAATCAGAACATCAGTCTAAGTGCTGGTCTTCCTATCACTCACAATAAAGTAGCTATCACTTGTGGTGTTGTAGAGCAAGCACATCTCTGAAAAATGAGTTCTCACCAAGTGCTAATTTGACACAGCTCGCTTGCCTTCCCATAATTGCTCTGTCATTGTCAGTTGGCAGTTCGGGCTCATTCCTGGAAGCTGTGCCGTACAATTGGATACAATTACTCCCATTTACCACCACTATTATGCCACTGATGTTGCCCAGTCCGCATATTGACATGCCTCATTAAACCTGGATGCAGGCCATTAATGAACATTGTTAGCATTTCTCTTAAACTTTTTGCCTCTAATAAACAGTCAGTGTTCCATGAAGGAGCACTGCCATCCTTGTGATATGATATTTATTATCTTATGGGGGAAGGGGACCCTGCAAATGGAAACTATCCAGATGCTGTGAGAGAGATATATGGTTAGATCAGCGGAGAACAGCCCTGATCAGGAGGACCTTTTCCATCAGGGGCATCCTACCATTAACCAAGTGACCTCTCCTATCCAAGAGAAGACAGGAAGGATAAACACGATAACCTCGGGGCGGCCCAGTCGCTGCAGGTTTCTCAAGGTAGCCTGGGCTCCCGTGGCTCCCCTCAGCCCCCTCCTACCCCCAGGTGGTGCTGCGGGACGCGGCAAAGAGCATTTTGCCCTGGGTCCTCAATCCATTATGTCCAGCCACTCCGACGCGCATTTTTATTCAGAGATAATTATGTGTTGATCAGAGAAGTCAGCGGCTGTCACCCATATGGCAGGCACACCTGCAGTGTGACATAGGTGGTAACGATGGCATGCTCTTGAGCTGTCATGACAGGGACAGGGACTTTATTATGTATATGTCACCATTTCTCTTAGGGAAATTATCCTTTTCCGCACAATGACAATAATGAACCTTACAACACTTTCATAAACCCTGTTTCCAGGCCCTTTCCTTGACCTTCATTAAAACTCTGACTAGCAAATTCAGTGCTTTATGAACAAAATGCAAACTTTCCAAGCTGATGTAAGGGATCTTTTGGAGCTTCTTTTTAACAGTTTTACACCATGTGGCCACTTGGACAATCAATGACCCTGCAGAGCACAGCCCGCACCTTCAGCAGGGCAATGACCACGCAGAGAATGACTAGGACAAAGACTACTAGCTTTTAAGTGCTGGAAATCTGGCTGGGTCTAAGAGAGTTTTGCACCGAAAACCAGGTTATAGGAGAAATTTTGTACCTTTGAGTGTTAAAGGGAACCCTTCTGTCCAATGTAATATAGAATGGTATTATTCTAGAATTACTCTCGCTTATTTTTTTGGCTTTCTTTGCTTCGTTCTTTACATATTTCCTTCTGCTGTTTGGTTCATGGCACAACAGAAAGTCTCTGTGGAACAGAAACCAAAGAAGAACAGACAGAAAGGCATTCTGTATCCAGAGAGAAGGAAGAAGAAAGAAAGGGAAGTGAGCTTATGCTATTTCTCTCAGGCATCTGCAAAAGCCATATCTGAGAATCAAAAGGGGAAACTGAAAAACTCTCATAATAATGTCTATTATTTAGTTGTGTTGCGGGTTTTTTTAATGCAGACCATTCTAATTACTGTGTTCTCAGTTAAAAATTAAAGATCGAGGCATTAGAAAAATGTAAAGCAAATTGATGTTGTCGGTGTCTTTTTAACAGCTAGCTTTTCTCTTTTTAAAGCCTCAAAAGTTTGAATATGCAGTTTAAGTCGACGTTCTTCACCTTTGGGTTATCTTTCATACAGATATTCATGTGTGAGTGCATGTGTGTAATCTGCCTGCTTGCTGGGGTTGTGCTTAACATATTTCTCCCATTTTGATATATACAAATCTACTTTCTGCGACATTATTTCAATAGCAATAGAGTACTTCAGAGTAGAAGTCATTTCTTACATGTGAATGCTGTCTATCTGCCTAGAGAGAATTGAGGGACCAGGGAATTTAGCTTTAAATTTGCATTTTTACTTTAAATGGCTTTAGCAAAAGTTGCTAGCAGAAAAAAAATGTAAAATTTGGGACAGTTGCAAACTTATGAACTTTCTTAGTCTCTTTTAAATGTAAATATTGTACTGTTGAAAGTGCTTGTGGGACATGTATATGAATTCTGGAATAACATGCCCTTTGGTTCATCTGTGGTCTAAATAACCATGTAGAATGCAGAAGTGCATCAAAAATATCTGAAAACTATAACTGAATAAGCCCATTTTTATACTTAGTGGCTTACTGTATTGTTCACATTGATCTTCCATGATGATCTCAGATTATGTTGACAAATATTAAGACTAGGAGATGAATTTGAGGTTCTCAGCTGTATTTCTAAGGAGTTATAATTTATTCAGTCACTTAACCACTACAACGAAAAATAGTAATATCATGATGCTACATTTAAAAACTGAAACATATAATGCCTCATCAGCCACTAAAGTCCCTAAGCTTCTTGTTGGTATCCTGGTCAGTATTTTAAGAGTCTGTAGAAGTATTGCACTCCCACTTGAGACAAGCAAATAAGTGGAGTATCACAGGCAACTGAAAATTCATTAAAATATAGGTCATCCAAAAATAATTACCAGAGTTGAAACTGCTCAGGATATAAAAGTCAGCTGTTTTGAGAAAGAAAAAAGGGTTTGTTAAACAAGAGTGGTCAAATCTCTGTTTACATCCAGAAATAACATCACAAATAGCCTAGTGCTATCTACCAGTGGACTGGCCTGTCTTATACTGCCCAACATGTGTACATAACTGCTAAATGAATATACAAAGTTCTTCCATCTTCCATTCAAACATTAACTGAAACCCATTTAATTAATTTGAAATAATCAGATTGCAGAACAGAATAATACAGTTGTTGAAAGGATGGTTTGCTCATCAGGTTAAGGTAGTACACATAGCTTCTAGAACATCTTAGATATGGATGTGATATTAAAAATAGGCAGTGAAGCAGTAATATAACACAACTTTTTTTCCAAACTTTTTTTTTTTTGAGATAAGAATACAATATTTGCTATCTGGCAAGTGAAGGCTTTTGTCTCGTGATGATGTAATTCTGCCTTTTCTGAATCTGTTCACTGTTCTTTAGTCTTTATGAGGGGGAAAAAAAATTCCATAATTATCTAGGGTGGGATAAGGCTGAAAGATAACAAAAAATAAATGAAATCAAGTACTTCTCTTCTCTTTCTATCTGACTAAGAATGTACGACATGTCAAGAACCGTATGAGTCACAGAGTCCCAATCTGCATACACCAGACCATGACACAATAAATAATCTGTGTGTACTTCTATTTTCACTTTTTCTGTGAGCCACACAGCACTCATCTATCTCCGAAGCACATGTGAACTGGTGAGTGCAAAAGAATCCAAATACCTCACAACTTCAGAGTCACAAGAAAAGAAGAAAAGCAATCAAGGAAGTCATTACTGCTTTTGATTCCTGCAATGGTAAGGAATTTGTTATGAGGTCCTACGTAGTAACTCCATGTGAGAAACTGCTGGGTATACATTTTGATACACATTCTCTTTTATGGCAGTAGCAGGATGCCTTCATCTGAATAGCTGATGAAGTTTTAAATTCATCAACTTCTATGTATCCATTCATTATTTGCAGAGAATGCTGATGACTAGCCTGGGAAGAGCAAAACGAAACTAAATGAAAATGAGCCACTGACTCCTTGCCAAAGCTTTTTTTTTTTTTTAAATTATGGTCACACATTGGTTTTGGTTTTTTTTTTTTTTTTTTGTAAATAAAAGAAAGGAAGAATTACTGACAATGCTGCTGTTGTACTTATGAAGACTTCCATGCAGTCCCTGTACTTAGAGGTTCCTCTGGCATCAGTGGCAGCTCCAAATGGTCTAACCTTACAAAGTAAGTGGAGAGATTAAGAATGCTTATTGGAAATATAGTCTCCAAACTAGTACTGATTGATCTTACAGGCAATAAAGATGTAAATAAATAAAAAATAAAACTGCTACAACTATGATTTTTGGTGCCAGGAAGAGCAGGATTGTGCTGTTGAGGTGTTTCCAACAAAAATTAACATTAGAAACAAAAATCACCAGGAAATACATGTACCTTCATCCAGGTTCTCTCTGTTGTTTGCTCAGCTCAGGTGGTCTTCTGTTTCTTTTCCATATAAACTCTAGTCAGGGATAGCACTTTCAGCCTCCCAAATAGTAGGCTGCACACTCCTTTAGGAACTTCTAAATCAGGCAGGAGGAAGAATTGAGGGAAAACTGGCCAGACAGTTACCACAGGAAAAGGAAAAGAACTGCTCTCAGAAGTGTACTTGAGCAACAAATACAGTGACAGCCAGGCTCCTGCACTTTAAAAGCTGATATAGCATGACAAGAGATGCTGAAGTCTATTAGCAGCATTTCAGTTCCCAGTGCACCAGCTGCTATGAGGGGGATATGAGGGTGGACTATAAACAGTGGCTCAGGGAATTACTGAAATTGCAACAGGGCAAGCTTAGGATTAGGGGGAACAAATCACAGAGTTCTGTAAATTTGAGTAATTATACTTATACCTGTCCCAGGTTTGCTTCTTCTACTGCTCCAGATGCAGCAGAAATTTATTCCTAAAAGAAAAAGAAAGTTTACCAGAACAAGCTCTACAGCATGTGCTTACTTCCTTTGGCAAAAACAAACGTGTGACAATCATAACTCACGTTTTGGTTCTCAACAAAGTGGTTGAATGCTGTGGTTATAACCCCAGCATAAAGTTGAGGAGAGGAGAGGAGAGGAGAGGAGAGGAGAGGAGGTTTATACACAAGGGTTTGGGAGAAGCCAGTGGGAGCAGTTCTGAGGCTACTGGATTGGAATTAAAGTGATGAGGGCAGGAGAACCTGGCTAAATGAAAGATATTCAGTGTGTGTTCAGACAGCTTCTACATGGAAAAATGGACTGTGTTTGCACTGTAAGGGGAAAGTGTCAGATAATGGGTGACCAGGCAGGGGCATGTATACAGGAGTGAGACAGGCTGAGGGCAGTCAGTAATGCAGGGAAAGGATTTGGCATTCAAATGGCCTGGACTGGCAGTTCTTGGAAGGGGATGGCTCAGAAGAACTAACTGATGTTTGGTGAAAAGAACGAACATATGAAGAAAAAAAAAATGTCTGTGAGCAAGCAAATGTAGACTAAGTGATAGCAACTTGTGAGTAAGAGTGTATGTAATTTGTGAAAGGAAGAGAGGGAAGAGGCAAGGAAAGAGAAAAACATAAAGGAAGAACAGAGGACGTAAAAAGGTTGATCCACCTTCTTTGTTACTTTAAAATGGATTTTCTTTCTCCATTATGCAAGGGACAAACTGATGGAAGAAGACCACTTTCCTCTTTCTCCTTCACCATCCCACTCCATAATATATCTGTGTGTCCCCAGATATTGTGGTAATGAGCATAGTACAAAAACTGAAATAGATAGACCGACAAGTATTGTCCCAGATTTTGGCTTTGAAAGCTAGGTAGCTTTCAGGAGAATGATGGCATATTAGGGAATGTTTGCAACCCTACCACTTAGGTGGGTCACCATCTGCCATGCTTCACAAATAGGATTGACCTCAGAATTTCCCTCTACCTTGACTGGGTGCTGCTACTGAGAGTGTCAGAGTACAATGAGGCGATATAGAAAGTAAATAATCTGCAGAAAAAACACTAATATCAATCAAAAAATATAATTTGAAATATGCATTTACATAGTTCTCTATGAGTAGACGCAAACAGTATCTGTCAATCTTTACCCACCTTTTAAAACTTCAGGTGGCAAACAGCCCATAAAAAGTGTGTGTGAATGTTACCTTATGGAGAGAAATTTTTCTTCAAAGAAATTAATACTTTTTGTTCTGGCCTTCATGTGTATGTCGTGATAGATTTCATGCTGCACAAAGTTAGTGATCCATTATACATTCATTTAGAAACCCAAGGCTATTAACTGTGTTAAATAAATAATAATTGTATATCAGGATATTAGTGTGCACTTACTGTACATTTGTATATCGTAAATGTATTTGTATTTTTGGCATGTGGGATCATTTTGGTAAATTTCCTCTAATACAATGTAGACACCTCCTGTGTAAGTAACCAGAGGCCACCAGGAGCACCAATAGGCCTCTGCGCACATGAATCCACAGCATCCCTCTGCAAGGATGGGCACTGATGGCTCTTCTGTCAAAGAATGAAATGGATCTCACTTTGTCACAAGAGATGATGAAACTGTAAGAAGCATTATACCCAATAAGGCTTTAATGAAAAATCTGGGAATGGCCCACATTGTCAGTTGCAGCCATTTGGTAGTTTTCCTATGTAGTGTCTTTATAGTCTTGGCCCAAATTTTATTTGTTCAGTAGTTATGGTTTTAATTTATGTCATTAACGGCAAGAATTGAGGCCTTTGACTTTTCAAAAGCCAGAGCTTTTGGGGAAAAAAAGCACAACCCAACACATCAGAGTATTTCCCATCACATGTAATGATGTCTCAGGTAAAAGGGATTTGGATGGAAGGTCCACAGGACGATGTGCAACATTCTGCTGGTTTCCAGCTTCATGCCAAATATGGACTGTCAGGATTTATGTGACTGTAGTCATCCTGCATCCAGCCCTGAGCTGGCTTGCATCCAGCCATCACTGAGGAGGTCTACCCCATACTTTGCCAGTCTTCTGACCCCTCTCTGGCAGGACAGTTGGAGGGTCTGTACACCCTAGGAGGTCTGTGGTCCTCTGTGTGTGAAGCTCATTACAGTTTCAGTGCCTCAGAAACAAAGCTAGCTGGACTGGATGGGAATCTTTCTGTTTGCCTCCCTGTGGTTCAAACTTACCTTTAGTGACTTGGTAGGGATTGTTCTGCAGTTTCCTTCTACAGTAAAAAAAAAATAAATAATCCCAAGATAGTTTAGTTTTAGTGGCATGGCAATCTGATCTCTGTGATACTTTACTACATTGAATGATTTTACCAGGTAGTTTTCATATTTGTACAAATATATATATGTGCATTTATTTGCATGTAGAGTTAGAAGTGAATTTATGAATTGTTTAATTTACAATTTAGCTTATTCATGGACTTATTTTCAAAGAGAATTCAGAAAATTTTTTCAAAAGGCTATAATTTTATTGCAACGATGGGTTGTTCTGCAATTAATACTTGTAACCACCACCAATACCTGTTTAAAATACCCAACCTAAAGAAACGGAATCATGCATTTGTGTTCCCAAGCAAAATATTTTTTGCAAAAGTTAGCAATAATACTGTATTATTTATTACATGTGTGCTGTCATACTTGAGGACACAGTAACCCTCTGGATATATTACAAATTAAATGAACTATGCTGAAGAAAAAATAAAAAAGCAAATGGAGAGACTTGAAGCCAGAAGCCATGAGATGTTCATCAGCACAGTCTGAGTCAACAGTTTATTAGTTAACTTTCAGAAGCATAGTGTCCTCCTAGGTGTATGTACCCTGCTGATCTTAAACAGAGCCCCTATTCATGACCAAAATAACTGCACAGGGCAGTGGAGTTTCTGTTGTATTTGGATTTCAAGACAGGAATGCTGCTATCTGATAATAAATACAACAGAAGTTCTTTGTTTCTGCAGAGACTGCAAATTATGAAGGGTTCGGTTGCTGATCTGCTCAGTGTTATTGTTTAGAGACCGAAAACGTACATCAACTAGTCTTTAATGGCTTCTGTATTTACATTTCCCTGCAGAGATTCATTTAGTTGGCAGTGTTGAATACATTTGTGCCTGATGTTGCATAATTTTTGTTTTCCTGAAACATACTGCCCTCCTCATTTTTGTGGAACAAGTGCTCATTGTCTGAGGCCATAAGTCACTTGAACGAAACATTTACTTTACAACATTAGCCCAAATGGGTTTCGCCACACTCAGAGACACTACATAGGAAAGGATGGCAGGCCAGGCTTTCCGCCAGTGTAACAGCCCAAAATGCTTCTCAGCTACCAGAGACCTCAGCCTGTTCTCACTGGACTTAATGATGTATTATAGAAAAGGTAAGTGAACAAAACTTACGCCTACAGATTCAGTTATTCCGGTAAATGACCCAATGACTCTGATGAAGACATGGCCTCTCGTCTTTGCATGGATGGCAGACAGCATGGATAAGATTCTCCTTCTAACTTTAGCTGAGTGATTAGACTCCCAAAGCATGGTCGTCTATGGCCTGTTTAGATGGTAATTTAAGAATTCCCCCAGTTTTCCCAGCCTCCTCTGCCCCTCCAGAAAGCCATAGGGCTCCTATCAGTCTTGTTCCACACCTGCTAACTCCACACAGGTGTTCCAGATGCATATAGCACCTATCCAGAATCCCTCTACAGCTGAGATAGCCACCCAAGCATCGTTACACGATCCGAGGAAAGAAACAGGTACTTTTATGCTATAATCCATTGCTCTATTATATATGTCTAATCTAGGACAGCAAAACAGTACTGTGAGTGACCCTTACCTTCCATTGACTCCATTGAGAAGGTTTACTTGTTTTGGTGACAGCAACATCTGGACGGATGAGTCCCACAGCGCATTTCTAATACTCTCCTGAAAGGTGTTACAATGGGGTTGGACTAGATGGTCTCCAGACTTCCCTTCCGACCCTGACTACTTTGTGATTCTGTGATACCGTTACTGAGAATACCTACACTATAGCCAACAGTCTTGTTTCTGGAAGTCTTGGTTTTTGTTAGGTCACTCCCCCTTTCAGGTTGCAAAAATGGTGCTGGTAATACAGATTTCAAGCCTAAATTCTGCGCTGCTATAATCAGAGCACTTTCAAACTTTTAATTTAATATCTATCACAGCAGTTCTACTACATGTGAATAATTATTTGCATTTTGCTGCTAATCACTAGTGAGTGCAAGAGGATCCGGCACATTCCATTAATTTTTGAAAATGTGATACTTGCCAAAGTGTCTGGGGTTTTTTGTGCATTGATCTGTAGCAGGAAAAGAAAGAATTCCTTCTTGTCTAGCCCACCAAGTGCTACTACAATATTTTTATAACAATAACCTTACTGTAAATGAGGGTTTCATACCTCTGCACTCATAAGCAGGCAATGACCAGTGCTCTGATTTGACCAACCAGATAACTGAGATGTCACACAAGGTCTCAGAATTTGGAGCAAATCCTAAATTTCTTGTGTGATAGACTGAAATGTAAACCACTTCATACTGCTTTTCAAAAACATCTGCCAATTATATGTGTTTGACTAAGCTGACTTTAAGTGCTGTTTCAGACTTAGATCAACATTCCCCTTGTGGGGCAGAAATTTCAGCACCTCATTGCTGTCTTCTGAACAGCTGCAAACCACAGAACAAATGTATATTGTTTCCTCCTCTAGAGAGCATCTGCCTGATGGATAATAGCTCGTGTCTGCTACTTTCTGAGTCTGGTGGCCAAAATCTACGCCATGGGTTGGAAATCTTATCTTCATACCCAAGAGACAAGGAAGGCAGAAGAAAGAAACATACTCACAATTAGACCATATCTAAATTTGTGCACATAAAGAGCTAGAACAAGGTTTTCCTGGTAGCTCTACTTCTGGTATCTCACTAATTTTAAATTTTTTATGACATTTTAATCTCATTTTGGTAATTACATATATGTGGATGTGAGACTTCCAGTCAAGACACTTTTTTCCCCTGGAGAAATTACCAAGAAGTTCTGTCACTGTTGCCTTGAATGTCTCTCACCTATGTCTCTATTTCTTGCATATGTGTTCAACCTTTTGTTAATTGTTAAGTTGTTCAGATTAATGTTTGTGTTTCTGTCAGTCTCATAGCACTTAGCGCATCTAAACTGTGAAACCTCAGAATTTCTCCCATATAAGCGATATATCATGCATCTTTTTTTCATGTACATGGCAATGAGGTCAGTTTTCCGAAAAAATATTAAATTAAAAACAACAGATGGCATGCTCTCATAATGTTTTAATTCTCTCTTGTTTTTTTCTTTCAGATTGGATGTTTCAGCCCAACAATTATTGGGACACTAAAAGTGCGTAGTGCTGTGTCTCAGGATGGGAGCTGTATTATTTCAATAATATTCGTAAGTACATTGTCATGCCATCACTGTAGACCAACGAGTTTTTCAATAAAGAATTCTCTCTTTGTGCAACAGTTAGAGAAATAAATATTGTTGTTGTAGGTGGAGTTTTGGGAAGTTCCCATGATCTGGGTGCAGAATACTAGTATTACTGATGGTGTTGTCAAACTAAAATGTAAAGAAAGCCACCTTTCTTCTGCATAAATTGTTTTCATTAAAAACCACACTGAACACATTTTTTGCTAATACTCTGTTACCCCAAAAAGGTTTCCGATTTCTAGGTTCCTGGTACAGGTCACTTCATGCCAGAGAGATTTTTAAACTGGAGTCTTATAAAGAGTGATTAGTTAACATCTTTTTAATGATGAATTAATGAGCAGTAAAAGCATTGTAATTCCAATATGTACAGAACCTTGTATTTAAAGGCAGAGGTTCAGTACGAGTTGTTCTGCGACCTTTGTGGTGCCAGTAAAGGTTGGGTTCAGTGCAGGCAACGTCCAATCAGTCTTTCAAGGTTAACTACACATGCCAGACTGGGAAATGAAACAATTACTAACAATTTTTATAGGTATATTCTGTCAAATTTAAAAGGCAATCAGAAGTCTAAATGAAAATTATGCCTGAGGAAAGCATTAAAAAAAAAAAAAAAAAAAGGAGGAAAGAAATGAGGAAGGGCTTTATTTTTTTTCTTTCAGTCTTCATTCTGAACTAGGCACTGAAGGTACTGGTAGAACTAAAAAAGGCATGTGGGAGACACCCCACACTGTTGGAGGGAAAAAGCCACAATGGGAAGGGTAGGATTGCTGAGGAAGGATGACATCAGTAATCATCTGGGCAACACCAGCACTGTGAGTGTGAATGATTCATTATACCGTAATTAACTTTTAATTAACTTTACCCTGCTTTCCTTATTTTAGAAAATTAAATAAACTTCATTTTATGGTACCCGCCAAACCAATGAGCAGAAGCTAGAGTTCTGCTCTAATTAAACTAAGCAATATGGCAAAACTGTGTGTAAAGCATAATGAAGAAATGTTTCTTTGCAACTGGAGCCATTTCTTATGTTTAGTAATACTTTGATTTATATTTTTTTTCAAATATTTCCCATTAGCTGCCATACACTGAAGTCCCACACTACATTTTTTCATAGTCTTGCATTTTTCACTATAAACAGCAAAGGTGTTTCTTATATAACTAAATGATTTCCCAAAATCATAAGGTCTACTCATTTTTCATTCCCCTCTCCCCCATGTAATTGTGAACACACCCAAGGAAATAATAACAACAGAATCGGAAGCTGAAAAGAGCAGATCTAAAGTTGCTGTTTAAAAGGTTTGTGTAGGGAGTAAAAAATCTAATATTACTGTCAGCCAATTAAGGAAAATTATATTTCTGCCTGTTTGTGGCCTCATTGTCAGTCAATGAATTGTACTCAGTGGATCCTTTGAGATCTTTCAAAACTGTGTTTTTCCATCTGGTAGCAAAATGAGCTAGATTCTTAGGTTGAAATCTTCTCAGTCAGCAGAATTTTGCCATTGACTTCAAACCTAGGTGAGCGGGGATACAAGCTATTAGAACAGAGTGAAACATGATCTTTTCCCACTTTAAAAAATCTCCCTAATTAGAAATCAGTTTTGTTTAAACTGAATGTATTCAGTTTTGAAAATGTCACTGAATGACTGCATACAGAAGTTACCAAAGAGAAGAAGTTGATACTAGCCAGTCTGGCCCAAACCATGACAAGCTTGCATCAGGGAGATAAACACTCAGTTTTGGTTTTCCTGAAAGAGCTCCTCATCCCTAAGCTTGTGAATATTTTTGAAAACTCTTTTTTTTTTTTTTTTTTCCTGCCTCAAAATCTCAAATAAATGAAAATAAACATGCATTCTTAGGAACAAGAGAACACTTTTTTCCAAGCCAGCTCTACCATCTACATTTCTACAGACCATCATCTAAATCTACCTTGCCGTATGTTAAGATCTAGCAGTCTAGCTATGCCTGTGAAAG
This sequence comes from Charadrius vociferus, assembly GCF_000708025.1. Taxonomy (NCBI): domain Eukaryota; kingdom Metazoa; phylum Chordata; class Aves; order Charadriiformes; family Charadriidae; genus Charadrius; species Charadrius vociferus. The sequence goes on along the minus strand of NW_009648878.1, from coordinate 543,766 downwards.
TGAAAACTTTGCTGTATCTGTTTTGCAAGTGATGATGGGAGAAAGCCCTTTCCTTTTCTTATCAATTTCCCTACTCCACCAGTGTGCAGGACTTTTTGTTGTTCCAGTTCCCTGTAACAAATCAGCACTGCTGTTTGCCTGAATTCCTTCCCTGTCTGCCTCCTATACTGGTCCTCTTGGCAGGCATAATTGTAATGAAATTATATAGCCTGTTTCACATGCCTGGGCAAAGTAGATAATCTTCTGATCTCAAATCCAACTAAGACAGAGGGAGAAGGAGTATAAAGGAGGAAGACAATATTAAAAATGGGGGAAGGAAGGCAAATTAGTAAAGTCAAAGCAATTCAGAGGAAGAAAATGACATTTGAAACAGGCAATGGGAACAGGAGGAAAACATCCATGTTATTATGAGCTGACCCATAAGAGAAGAAGCTGTTCAAATAGCCGGTGGAACACAGACATAGGGGAGAGAAAGAAATTCTTGCTGATGGCAAAGCCCTTGATTTTCATTTCATTTGCAAGGAAAAAGATGGCAATGAGATGTGAAAGAAAAGGCTCAAGTCGTTGGTGACCTGCTGCTTATTTTTTCAACATCTTCACTTGCTATCAGCTACTTGAGGAAGGGAAAATCACACAATTCAACAAGTGAAATAAAAAAGTTCAATCTGACATCTGTATTATTACTGTTCAGTTATGACATTTACAGTAAGATAAAAAAGCATATGCACCTTAGCAACATGCTTTTTATTTACAAATTTAAAAAAATAATGAAAAAGTATTCTCTCTTTTTTCATGATTACCTATGTGTTCCTTCTTCTCTCTTGGGATGTCAGGCTTGAATTTCTATTTATCAGCTCCGCACTTCTTTCTGTATTGCTTTGATGTATAGATTAACCTGTCAGACCTAACCCAAAGGCCTTGACCTCTACGCTCCTTTCTTCAGGATTTTCTTCTGCAATGGCATGTACACAAAATCCATGGTGGAGAGGTTGTGGTGCAGTTAGGGAGAGCTAATTTTAATTAATTAATCAATTAATTAATGCTTTGGAACATTCAAGTTCTATAATGGCTCCCTAAGTAACCTCATTATCTTATTTTCATTACCCTCCTCTTGTCTATTCCCTTCTTTCTTTTTGTGTCAGATTTGCTTGCTGCATCTTGTTTTAAATTAGATTCTTCAGGGCAGGGACACTGTCAGACCTGGTTTGTACAGTAGCAGGCATGTTTGGGCCTCATCCTGACTGGAGGTTTTGGACACAACTGTAATTAATTATCATTTACAGCTGAGCCATAGTGATGTTAAATGCCTTGTTCAAGGTGTCAAAGCAAGTCAGCAGCACAGTTGTAAATGAAACCCAGATGGCATCTTTCGCTGCTCTAACCACAAGACCACTGCTTGTTCTGTGGGACTGTTATGCTGAAATAAATGTTCAAACATATTACAAAATTTTCCCAAGAAGAAGAAAGGTATTTTTTATTTCCCCAGGCTTCTCAGAAAAAAAGGCCTCAGATACTTTTTATGTTAAAATACAGATCTTCTTTTTTAATCTATAATTTCAGAAGCCTCTGGTTGCCATAAAATGACTTCTTGCCTATTCTCAATGAAATCTCTTTTATTCTATCCAAACAAATTTCAGTATGGAATGGAGATGCAAAAGATTTAGAAGGCTGGGGAGAATGTAATATAATGATTGGGACCTGAAGATGGGACTAGCAGTTGCTAGGGTAGGTATATTGTACTGTAGGGATATCACAGGTAAGACTGCTTGCTCTTAAACACATTTTTGCAAAATTTGAAACCATAACCACTTATGCAGGACACCCCTAATTCAGGAATTGATTCTTATGTGTTAGTAGTTTAGTTCTTCTACACCTTCAAGATCTTAAAATTATATAAGCTGATAAATATTCAGGTAAAGAGAAAAATCCTCCATAATTCAGCTTTGAATTCACTGAGATATGTAGCTGAATCAATTAAACTGCAGTCTTTCCAAATCATGGGCTACCAACTGCCATAATCACATCTTTTTTATTGTTTCTACTGTCAACAACAAGCTTGAGACAGTGACATTGCTATAGTGTTCATACTAATTAGTTGACAGGAGACATACTTGCCAAAGGCTTATCAACAAATAAGAATATACATGAAAATGACTGTTGCTTATGTGCATCTGCATGAGTCAGTGTTATGTAGTGTGCTTTTTCAGAGATGGGGCAGAAATATTCTTGGGTCAAACAAGCTCTGGAAAAGAAACATTATTTAAAATAATGCTTTCAAGCCAATTTTAGGAAACAGTAAAAGCTTTATGAGAGTACCTAAGTATCAGTGGATATTAGATTTTAAAATAATAAAGAACCTATCCAAATACAAGATACCAAATGCTTGTACAAACCAGTCTGAGGCATGTGAATAAAATTAATTGTGAAGCTAAACTTCAGATGCAGAAATTATATCTAATGCCTACAATGGCACTTAAAGGAATATACACATTCAGATTTGGAGTTTAAAAAAAAACCAAACAAACAAACAAAAAACCCAAACCAAACCAAAACCTTGCTCAGTAATTTGCAGATATCTAAACTCAGCAAGTATCTCTTTTAGGGCTTTGAAGTTCCCTAGACATCAGCATTTCTCCAGTGTGTATGTCCAAAACTAGTTTGCCCTGCACAGCTGCCATGCTCCTGCCTCCTCCCTAAACGCTGGTCTGCCTTACTCAGCGTGACATATTTCAATGCTAACATACCTGAAAGTTAGATATCTAAGGTATCTAAGATGGGTATGTAAGGCTGTGGCTACAAAAGTCTTTCAGTCCAAAATGGGAGTGCATTTTTGAAGATAACCTTACAGTTATCCCCATGCAGCGCACTTTGGTTGGCATCATGGGATGGCTTTGGAACATGTCAGCTGCATTCCATTCAAATGAAAATAAATCAGAATCTGCTCTAGTTCACCTAGATTTATACATATGAAGTAGGACAAAACCAGTGATTTGTAAACTACAGCTTACTCTTGCCTCATCAGCTTGGGGTATGTATGTTTGAGTCTTCCCCACTTAAATTCTTTGATCTGCCAAGAATGCCTTTTGGAGCCTAATCTGACTCTCCTAATATTCTCTGACATGCTCAGGCTGCTAACAAAATCCACTTACTCTTTTTCAAATACAACTGCAACTGGCTGTATCTTACATATTCACAAACCTATTTCTGCTCTGTGTTTTGGTTTGGGGTTTGGTTGTGTTTTTTTTTTTCCCATGATAGCTGAGAGAACGGATTTCAGAAGCCAGAGTTCCCACTTCTGTGTTTTAGCTAACTAATTACAGGATTAATGTTCTTCTGGGCAGGTTCTCCTTCTGAAACTGGAAGGAATTTACTCTGGCTATGTCATATGAATGAATACATTCTTAGTTCCAAACATAATGAATTTCTGCTGAAAAAATTGTATTTGTCCAATACTTAACCTTACTGAAAAGGCTCCTCAGCTTGACACGGATTTTTAACTTCAGTGCTAGAAACCATCAGCTCTCATTGCCTTCTCAGTACTGCCCCTTTCCTTGCTTTTATTTCACGTGGCCATTTCATATATGAAATTCTTTGTTTTTTCTAGTTCATTAGATAGTATTTCTTCTTACAGAACCTCAAACACAAGCCAACTTTAACTCAGTTTTTGATGCCCCCTTTTTTACAGATCACAGCCTTCTAATATTCAGCTAAACATCTTCAGCCTTGTTTTCAGGTCATTTTTCTTTATCCTATTTATTTCTTTATGTTGTGAATACCCACATCCCTTCTTTATAATTTTTCTTTGAGGGTATTTATAGACTGTTATCATGTCCTGCATTGATCTTCCCTATTCTCAACTATATAAATGTAGACTGCTCATCTCTTCGCTTACATCTTTTTGTCCAGTGTAATGCTCTTGCTGCTATTGTTTGCAACATTTGTTTGCATTTCACATGTAGATTTGTTTACTTTTACATGGAAAATTTCTACAAAACTTCCCCGTGTGGTGAGTTGACCTTGGATGGATGTCATTGCCCAGCAAGCTGCTCCATCACTCCCCTCCTCAGCTGGACGGGGGAGAGAAAATATAACAAAAGGCTCATGGTTCTAAATAAGGACAGGGGCATCACTCAGCAATTACCGTCATGGGCAAAACAGACTTAACCCAGGATAATTAATTTAATCTATTGCCAATCAAATCAGAGTAGGGTAATGAGGAACAAAAACTAAATCTTAAAACACCTTCCCCCCACCCCTCCTTTCTTCCCAGGCTCAACTTCACTCCTGGTTTTCTCTACGTCTTCCCCCCCAAAACAATGCAGAGGGACAGGAATGTTGTGGTCAGTTCATCACATGTCTCTGCTGCTCCTTCCTCCTCTGGGGGAGGACTCCTCACACTCCTCCCCTGCTCCAGAGTGGGGTACCTCCCAGGGGAGACAGTCCTTCACAAACTTCTCCAGCGTGAGGCCTTCCCACAGGCTGCAGTTCTTCATGAACTGCTCCAGTGTGGGTCCTTTCCATGGAATGCAGTCCTTCAGGAACAGACTGCTCCAGCGTGGATCCCTCATGTGGTCACAAGTCCTGTCAGCAAACCTGCTCCAGTGTGGGCCCCTCTCTCCAAGGGTCCACAGGTCCTGCCAGGAGCCTGCTCCAGCGTGGGCTCTCTAAAGGGTCACAGCCTCCTTCAGGCATCCACCTGCTCTGGCATGGGGTCCTCCACAGGCTGCAGATGGATATCTGTTCCACCATTGACTCTATGGGTTGCAGGGGCGACAGCCTGCCTCACCATGGTCTTCACCACAGGCTGCAGGGGAATCTCTGCTTTGGCACCTGGAACACCTCCTCCCCCTCCTTCTTCACTGACCTTGGTGTCTGCAGGGCTGTTTCTCTCACATATTCTCACTGCCCTCTCTGCTGCTGTTGTTGTGCAGCATTTATTTTTCCCCTTCTTAACATGTTATCACATGTCACAGTGACCACAGTCACTGATGGGCTCGGCCTTGGCCAGTGGTGGGTCCATCTTGGAGCCAGCTGGCGTTGGCTCTATTGGGCATAGGGAAGCTTCTGGCAGAAGCTTCTCACAGAAAATTCTCACAGAAACCACCCCTGTAATGCCCCTGCCACTACCAAAACCTTGCCATGCAAACCCTATACACTCTCAAGCTGTTTAAAAAAAAATAAATAGTTTCAAATTTAGTACAACCAACGCTCTATCTCTCAGGTTAATATTTATCTGAAAGACCACAGAGAACAGAAAAACCTAGACAGTATATATATAATTCTGCTTCCAATCCTTAAGTGGTTTCCAGAAAGCTACAAATAGGTAAATCTGTCCATAGATTATGTTAGTTTGATTCTAATATTTTTTTTAACTGGATTTCTGAGGAATGGATGTTATCACATCAGGTTCCACATGTCTGCACTCCTTTGCCTGTCTGCTCCTCTCCAGTAATTCTCTAATCTGATGGCAATTTCAGTTTCAGCCACATTTGAGAAAGGAGTAGAGTCATGAGAAGAATGTGATTTCTATATGATTGATGAAAATGAATGATTGGGTAAAAAAGATGGAGTTACTAACACTGTCTTCACAGAGAAAAGAGCTTTATAGTGAGAGAGCAGGGTTTTATTAGACACCAGAGAATCTAGTCTGCATTGGTGGTTTCTCTCTCACACAGATTCCCTAGTATTCGATAAGGCAAAACCCATAAATGAAGTTTTTCCAATGCCTAATTTTCTAAATGGCAGCTCTTCCCTGTGGATTCCCTATGGTGTAATAAGGCATGAGTTTATGCTGCAATCTTAGTATAATTCAGTTAAGAATTATCAATCAACCACAAGACACAAATCCGTTTGTAACCAACCTATTTATTAATTCTTGTGATGCTTGTTATGTATATTTGTCACCCTTGTTCTTTCTTAGATTTGCTACCTTTCAGATAGCTGTCACCTACTCTTTTTTGTAGTCTCCTTTGATTGATGACTATATTCACTCTCCCCTCAAATGAAAATTTGCTTCAGACGTATTGGCCCTACATTTTCTGTACTGCGCTGACATTTGGAACAGACTTCAACCATTTACTCCTGTTTGGTATCATGTTTGTTCCAGCCCCCCAGTTCATGCCCTGCTTGTTGCTCCACACTAATTAGCACAAGAAATGCTCACTAGAATTGAAGAGGTATTTGTGTTGTAAAGAAGCCGGACACTTACGCTATTTTAAACCTGACTTTTGCTCACCTTCTGCCTTTAGTTTCCACCTTTGGGTGTGCTAGATATAATTTAAAACCTGATTGCAAGTAGATACAATGTCTCCTGCTTTGATGTGGAAACTGTTTTTTGCATGATGGAAATTGCAGCTAAGAGTTAAATAGCCAAACCCTCTGCGTTGCATGGCAAAGAGGATTGCTGAAAGTTTTCATGTTTGGAGCTAAACTGGCCAAGGAAAATAACTCAAAATGTGTTTTAGCTTAAGACAACACTCTTGCAGGTTCTCAGACCTAGATTCATAGGAGGACGCTGGCACTACCTGCCAGTGTAGGTACCTAACTCCAAGTTGAATTCTCAAATTGCTTGCTAAGGTTTAGCACTCGAGGTTTAGCTCGAGGTGCTGAGGTTATCTTATCACCTGTAAATTTCTTCATGGATGCAAGGGCTGCCTGTTTGATATGCTTAGAAGAACTTACATCCTGACAATCCATTTTTGATTTCATTTTTAAATTAGAAGAGCTTTCTACCCAGCATGCTGTCTTCAGTGATTTCAACACCAGTCTACATTAAAGGTCTGGATCCTTAACTTGGAGCCCAGTATTTCAGTATATGTAACATAGTTAGAAGACTATGATCTGCAATGTGGAACATCAGTCTCCTGTGAGGATTTAACCCTGAGTGCTAAACAGAAAGATGCCCAAGAGTGACAACTGCAATGGCATTTGGGTACTCTCCAGACATGGAAACATTACTGAACAATCCCCACAGGACCCCTCTATTTGTTCTTTCAGCATCCTATACATTTGCATACATTTAGAAGTGTCTTCCAGCACATACGCTGATGGGATATGTGTAGCTTTGTTCATTAAGCTCTTCATACAGCTGGACAGGACTTAGACATCAGGTTACGGAGCCTCACAAAACCCAAGTACCCCTAATGGCCCATATCCTCTATATAGATGCACTTTGTGTCTTCACAGCTGACACTTTGAAGGCTGTAGGTTAAGCAGTACCTACTTCAGCTGCTCAAAGGGACTGAAAAATGCACAAAAACATAAATGCATTCTTGAGGCATAATACGTTACTGTTAATTAAGTAAGGCATACTAACCATTCAGCCATGAGTTTAACTAGCTCAAATCACAAAGTAATTCAAAGTGGCTTAAACTTTAGTGAGAACAATGTCAATGTCAATTGTGACCATTGCCATTTCAGCTGCAATAACTCTATCACATTCTATCACGTGCTCCTTCCACTGAGCATGGCACTGCGCACCTATCCTATACCTATCCTTTACAGAGTAATTTCCTAAGTCCACATTTGGTGCCTGAATTCAGAATTAGACACTAAAAATAATATCCACAACTGCAGGATTACTGAGGAACAGGAGGACCAAGAAACAGCAAGGGACCAAACCCAAGCCAGTTTATAAGAAATATGGTTTTGTCTGGAGTGCCTCGTCCCTCTCAGCTTAGGCACTGACTCTAGAGCTTAGGTGAGACTGGCAGCCACAACCTGAAGTTCTCCTCCTTGCCCAAAGCACGATTTTCCATTTGGTATCAAACTTATACAGTGATTTCTTGTGAGAGCAGGACTGCAGACGGTAGTGCAGCTATTAACTTTTTATGTAAACCTCCTTGTGTCAATAACAATAGTTAATGCTCCTCTGATCCCAGCTCCCCTCCACTGCCCATATTTTTCATAAAAAATATCTGTGGTCACTGTCCATATTTTTATTATGTGCAAATATTTTCAAGGGCTGCTCTGAATTAGGCCAACAGAATTATTCATTAATTTTGAATTTTAGATTGGCAGTATGGACTGATGTATTTGGTCCACCCAAGCTGGTCGCGGTTGTGCACACGGACAATTATAATACTTGACATATAAACATGAATTTTCTGACTAACATCTAGAAGTCTAACCACTTTCAGAAGTAACAATGTTTAATGGTTCTCATTTTGGACGTAAATACCTAAATTCTTCATAAATTGCACTTCAGGTGCTTACCTCTTTGTTTTTTTGGATCTTTGTGCTTCAGAAACCGGATAACTTCTGTCACACTTGTCTTTCATTGCCGAGAACCAGTAACTTGCTTTTGAATAGGTGCTGTATTGCCCCAACACATCTGTATTCCAGTACCTAGCTGTTTCCTTGGGGATTTGACAGATACCAGGTTGCAAGCAGGTTGCAATACAGCATATCTGCAGTATTGGGTCCAAAAGAACACTCTTCTCTACATTTTAAAAAATCCCACTCATGGGTTTCCTGAATTTCAGACTGAAATAGAGGTTCAAGCAAATTGTTAGCCAGGATCAATATTTTGTCTGAACACAGAAACACAGAATCAATATTTCGAAAATCCTCTTGGCAGAAATGTGTTTCTAAGTACTTTGGTACTGCAACAGCGGTGGCAAGGGAGAAGCATTTGTTGGCATGTCACCTTTAACTTTGAAAATATCTGTATAATGGACAAGACCAGTCTCTTTAATTCCTTTAAAAATTTGCCTTTGGTGACCAAGCACAATTAGTGAATCTTCTGTACTTTCCATGGCTGAGATAACAAAGTTGTCATTAGAAATAAGATGGATTCCAGTAGTGACCACAGTGATGCCGCCTGGCACTCCTAGATAATGCTCTCCCCTGAGGATCCTTACCCTAGTAATTACTTTCTTCTCCCTTTTGTCAACTTATTTGAAATCTATCACTTTTAATGAGTATTTATCTCCAAGTCAGTAAATCTGTATTAGGTAGCACTTTGTGTAATGTCTTATTCCAGTCCGTTATCCATAGTATTCCATCCTATCTATGCAGGCTTCTTTCCTATGATTTACTTCATGTTGACTGAACCTTTGTTCATGCAGAGCTCCTTTGACTCCAGCACCGTTCCATATGGACCTAAGACTCCATCTGCACGGATAAATGGTGAGATCTGGGTCAGTAATTACAATACAGAAAGTGATTAATTTTTTTTTAAGCATTGACTATTTTTAATAAGCTTACTTTTAATTATTCATTGGAATCTTCCTAAATATTCACATATTGATTCCCTTGTATGCCTGAATATTATGCCTAGAATCTATGTAAAATTAATTGGCCGGAATTTTCCCATTTCTTCCTTCCTGTCGTGTATGGTTATTTTTAGTCTCTGAATCCCTAGCTTGATATATGTTATCTGCAAAAGTTCAAAAAGTCCTTCAGATAGTTCCTTAAAATATTCAGGTGCACCATTTCTAAAAATCCAGATGCACCTTACTGAATTTTGTCTAATATTATTTAGGAAGCAGAGAAATTATTACAGGACGCATTAAGAGAGACCATTATCAAAGGTGGAAAAGTTAGTGAACTGCAACTTGCGGGGTCAAGTACTGGCCCTACAATTAGAATCTGCATATTTTTACTAGTATTAACAAAGCTTATGGCTGATTTTATCCTTTCAAATTATACAGCCCCAGTCAGGACAGGATCCTTGTTGTGCTTGGTACAATATAGATGAGGAAATAGTCTTTCTCAACAGGCTCAAGCTCATCCCAAAAGTTTGCATATGGCCAATTCATGAATTTGGCAGAGAAGCCAGGTAGGGAAGCTTTACAGCCAAGAAAAGGCCTTAGAAAACAAGCCCTGACAAGGCTGAAACTTTGGGACGGTGACCAAGTCTTTTGATTTGTTGACAAGGACTATCTTAGCAGCTCCTGAAATAAGTGGAGCTCACTTCTGGTTTCAGTCAACAAGGAGCGTGCTCCAGGAAGGTAGTCATCTCTGGTGGTGACAAATGGGATCCGTTAAGCAATACTGCAAAAATCACTGTGAAGCATGTACATTCCTCCCTGTGAGGGATGGCCAGACAAAGATCATAACCCCTGCACATCAACAGCAGACAGCGCAATGACCTTCAGTGTGAGGAAAAGACAAACACAGGGGCAATGGTTTTTCATCTCTAATTACTTAGTGTGTGTTTGGGAAAAGTCCATATAAGGAAGATCATCTGTCTTCTCTGCTTTGCCATAGTCCACACATGGACACAATTGTATTCACGCAGCAGGTTGCAAGACTGAGCCTGTAAATATATTTGGTAAGTTACAGGCAGACATAAACTAAAACCATGTGTATTTGCTTTTAAGGCAATCAGCTTCAGCAGTGTTGTCAGCACCTCTGAGAGCCCGCCCCAGGTGTAGACGACCTTATTCTCTATAAACACATTCAGTGAAATAATTCTGATGTTATCCATTTATGAGAATGTTAAGAGGTATGACACCACCCAGTTCTTAGGTGTTCACTGACAAATTTTTTGGAACCTGATTACACAGCAAGTGCTTTCACTGGAAAATCTTGAAGCAATTTTTGTAGGATAAATTTTTGTTCTGTGTTATAAGTGAAGGTTTATTCATGAAGAGACACATTCAGCTACAGGCAGTAAGCAAGTATAAAGATTTTTCACTGCTTCGGATGTCAAAATAAAGCCTTAATAGGACAGGCACTGGCTTCTGTATGGCAGGAAACTTCATCTTGGAAAAATCAGAGTAGAGAAGTAGCAACCTAGACTCAAATCCTCAAAAGCAGTTTCATCAACAGGAAAGCCCATAACTTTCATAAGGGTTACACTTCTATAGAAATCCGTAGATGACACTGAGAAACATTCACGTTCATGAAGCAATCAAGGGAATGCTTCATTACAGGAAGAACATAGGCATCTACATTTATCAGAGCATTTCACAAGATATGTTCCCACTGATACAGCTTTATTAGTATCTAATGCATCATAGGCTTTTTTAAAACAATTGTTTTTAAGCATATAATGTTCTGCTATTGCAAATGGCCCAGAAGAACCCATATCTTGGCTGTACTAAATGCTTTGGTAACTTTGTATAAATTAATGATGTATTTCATGTAGAAGGATACTTCCCCTTAAGGAGGGGAAAGATTGACCTTCATTCCCCGTTTTTACTGGGGACTTGTCTTTGCCACAGAAATATGTCATTAACATTTGTCACAGGAAAAACAGTCTTGACTTGGGGAACTTTAATTAATTTAATTTATTGACAAGAAACACAAACTTTGCATTATTGAATTGAATATTGAGAAAAAAGACAGCATAAACAAACAAAAAACCACTTAAGTAAACACCTTCCCTTCCCTTCCAGCAGGCTCATCGTCAGGCAGACACTCCTCCCCTTCCTAGCCCCAGCTCCCTTGTCTTCTCTGTGGGTTACATTTAGTCTCTATCTCGGCTCCTTTGGTGAGCTGTTGCGGGGCAGAGGAGGTTGGGCGCACTAACGGTTGTTTTCAGCAGATCCTTGCTTCTTACTGGTGCTGTTCTGCTCCAGCAAGAGTTGCCTACAGCTGCAGTCTCTCAGGGCTATCCCTGCCCCAGCAGGGGCCACAAAATAGCTGGAATCTCTCAGGCATTTCCTTGCCGTGGCATGAATTACCTGTGGGCCTCAGTCCCTCAGAGTTGACGTCCTCTGGCATAGAGCTCCTCCTTCCAAGAGTCCATCTTGAGCAATGTCTCCTTCCATGCATCTCCTCCATTTCTTCTTCCCCACAGCAGCAGATGTTATTTCTTAAACATGTTTTAGCAGAGGCAACGTGTGCTCCTGTAGCTGACTGAAGTTTTGGCACACAATGGAGTGCTGACACTTGTTTCAGGGCAGCTGGACCCACCTATGGACAAAACAAGGCAGTTTGTGGCCTGCTCCCACAAAGGTCACTCTGCAACCCCCAGTCAAAACACTGCAACTTCTGCCCAGTACTCCAATAAAGAAGGTTGTGTTGTTTGAGGTTTTTTTAAATAACATTTAAATAAGTTAGAAAAACTTGAAGAAATGGGATGAGAGGAGACATTTGAAAAACTTAAAGAAAACAAGATTTTAGGAATGAGGTTTTGATCAAGGGTCTTGAAGATCAGGATGATATCATGTAAGTACTTAAATGGAGTTCCAGTTTGGTGAACAGAAGAGCTGAACCACAGCCACATCAAAAATCATGAGCTGGGGACAAAGAAACATACAAGTAAGGATTCAATGGATCATCAACACAGAAGCTGAAGTTACTTAAAATTATGGTGTATCAAACCATTATTCTTTATTTCCAGCCTCCCTGGTGCTATGCATTTCACACCACAGATGAAGGGTTAAATTGTCAAGAAGAGCTTAACACTGTGATATCTAATTTTCAAGCAAACTGTCAGCCAGTTATCTCTCCTTGTTCCCCAAGCCACTTTATGCTATATGCCAATGGAAGAAAAGTGAACCAGAAGCTAGATGGTAGGAAACAGTGAGAAGAGAGGCGGAGCTGAAGGGATTTTCCCTTTCTATAAGATGTCTGTTTGCTCACAACTTCCATAGCTGTGAACTGTCTCCTGCAGTGAAGTACTTAAATGATGTAATTTCTTTTTCACAAAGAAATAAAAGAACATAAACAAAATACAATCACCTAGTCTAGTATCACTTGATGATGAGGGCATGCAGCCAAGAGACCTGTTCTCAAAACCTTATTTCATCTGATCTTACGTTCTTCATGAAAGAAACAACCACAAAGCTATCTGCAAGTCAGAAGTTCACATATCACCCTATCACTTGCAGTTGCTGTTCTATTAAAAATACCGAGGTGGGGGGTTAAATAAGAGAGAATATTTTAAAAGTTGATATCGTCCCTTGGTTAGGGTACTCTTCCACTGCAGGAAAGATCTCATGTCAAATCACAGCCTGAAGAAGGTAAAGGATGAAGGAGAATTTAAATATATACCTGACTTAAATCTATAATTTCTAGTCTCTCATTGAAGGGGAAGGAGAATCTCACTGCCTTTCGTCGGATAAGCATGCTCTGAAAATGGTTATTGTGATGGATCTGTCAAGTAAAAAAGTTGGAGTAGCACATGATTTGTGAATCTCTGGTGAAACCAAGCATGAATTGGAGCTTCAAGAACTTCAGCACTGCCTAGGCAAGAGATGTTTTGTTCATACCCACCTATCGAAACTTGGACACCTGA
>NW_009648878.1:529995-530542 GCF_000708025.1 Charadrius vociferus | reverse complement strand
TAAGTGCTAATGATGACCAAGTATTAAACTACATGCTTAGAGACTCATTAAGGCCTCTAAATCACTCTTGCAAATCTATCCCAAAGTGCTAGGTACAACAGGCAGCCATAATGTACAAGTAAAATAGAGTTTTAAAGGGAGCTAGTATATAGGCAGAGAAGGGATTACTTAGTGAAGAAGACAGATGGAGTGTACAATTGAATGACATTTACTAAACAGGAGAGGAAAGTGATAGGGAAAAGGGACGGCTGTAATGAACACAAACATGTAGTAGATAGAGGAATGGTGTGCTAGATTTAAAGGACATCTGGTGTAAGGGACAGCTGAAGTGTATGAGTGACATGCCCTAGATATAAGGTTGGAAGTGCTGTGCATGAATGACAGCTGGCTTAGCTATCATGGGTGACACGTCCTCCACAGAGGAATAGAGTGACAGCTAGTGTGTACTTTATGAGTGAAATATCTTTGTTCCAGCAGGCAAATATGAGGAAAAATTAGCTGGAGTGCCTGAGTAACATGTTCCTGACCAAAGAAGGAAGAGTTAGAT
>NW_009648878.1:527482-529982 GCF_000708025.1 Charadrius vociferus | reverse complement strand
GGGATAAGTGCAATAGGACCAGATTGGATTAAATAACCCTGGCGGGAAGGAGATGTCATAAGTGTAACATATGACTGGAGTGTACAACTGATACGCCACTGGCTGAAAGTACTGTCAGTGCCCAAAGCCGATAGAGTTGGCCGCTGGCTGTGGCCAACATGATGTAGCCGTAGTCTTTGATCTTTCTGGCATTTCCCTGAAGTGGGCCACATTTTCCATGGGGACTGTTATGGGGATTTCTACAATAAACTCATTAATAGACTGTTCCTGCTGGTATCATAAGCAGAAAATTTTTAATGATGTCACTCTATTTTGTCCTTATGTGGAGAATTAAAGTAAAGATGTCACTGAGACATGCTAGAGGGGTCCACTCTGCACTTTTTGGAAGTCATCTCTCAACAGATTTATTTTTATTTTTTTTAGATGACGTTCTACTACAAATGTAGATCAGTGAAGACACTAGTTTTCAGTCTTTGGAAATTTTTCTTATTAGCTCCCTCTCTCACCAGCAGACTTCTGAAGACACTTACATACTCTGTAGCTGCTCTGTGATCACAAGGCAGGAAGCCCTGATCATGATCAGTGTTACTGGAAAACAGCCCGTATTTTTCTGAGACATTCTTGTTCTCTTTTTCTTTGTGTGTGTGTCCAATCAGTATAAGCCCATAGATACTTAAGTTCTCTGGACTTGTATTTTATATACCCATATTTTCAAAGTGGCGTACATGTATACAGGATTTGTGTATTATTACTCCAACAGTCATGATAAACTACAGCACAATTTGCCATACTGTGAATTATTATAGATTATCACAATCATCAAAAGATGATAGAAGTTCAAAAATTGTCAATCAGGGATCAGACTCATGAGCTAGGCTTAAAATTTGCAGGATGTAAATAACAAATAAATACAAAATAAGGCTACTTTTCATTCATCCAGCTGTGAAGGTATTCTCAGGCTTGCAGTCTTCATGCTGCCTTCTACCCTGTAAGGCCTAGAAACTTTTTTTCTTTTAATGAAAACACTAAGCCCCAGTGAATTGTATGACTTCAGGAGCCAGGGATTAAGAAAAATATGAAATATCATGAGACGTACAATAAAATCCCCATGATAGAATCACCTTAACTGGCAATAGTGAGGTGGAAGGCCAACTTTAATTTAACCTTGCAGTGTGATGCAACACAGCCCCACAATGCAGGTCACATCTGTGAGGCAGAACCTAGCTCTCAAGGATACTCAAGTTCTCTTTTATTAAATATTCTTCATAAGTATATTGCAGCTTTGGCCTCTGTGCAGACTTATGAAAACAAATACTGTGAAGTATAACATTGTAGAGCACTGTATAGGAACAGACAGGTTTTAAAATGCTTAATCAACCAGTCTATCCACACAGATTTCGCCAAACACTGTTACTGGTGACCATCTTATACACTTATTAAAAGAATGATGCTCGTTCTTACAGCTTGGAATAGCTTTTATCTTGAACTGAATAGACTCTTTGAACCTAAGGCTCAGGTGTAGAGGAGTAAATGAAGCCCTGACTCTTTTCTCCCAAGTGGACAGGAAACGGCCAGATCCTGGGCTGCCTGCCTACATCCACAGATTTGGTGATCAGAATCTAAGTAAGAATGAAGCGGTAGTGGCTTTTTGTTGGCATAGTTATAAAAGGGCTCTTTAGAGCTCAAAGACGCCTGCTAACAGCAGGATGTGCTCCACAGCTGCCAGGCAGGTAAGCGTGCAACAAGGTTGTATTTAGTAACGGGTAGCACCAATTTATCTGTAAACCTCAAGCTCTCCAGGGGCTCTGGGCAGTGGAAGCTTGCAGTGCATCATGCCTCTTTGAATTTCTAAAGCAAAAAATAATCAGCCTGAGTGGTAAGAAAGCCCAGCAGAAAAGCTGCCATTCTAAATGTGAAGATAAAAAGCCATGGGTATAAATGAGGCAATGCGGGGAAGGAAATACATTTTACTGAGACCTAAACAAACTTACAAGTCCAGTTTAGGAAATGAGAAAGAAGCCAGCTGTCTTGAAGTTAGCTCAGGGCACTTGGACAGGGCCACCCTGTCAAAGCCTTATAGGAGTACAGGCATAGGATCTGAAGGAATGCCACCTGGGTTACTGAGCTGTGTCTCCTATCTAACAACGAGCATATTGGATAGTTGTGCTGTATTTTCTTCTCAAAACTCATCTTGAAACAGGACAGGAATTTTTACCCCCAAATGTGATACTGGGAAGCTGTTCTAGGTTCTCATTATTCTTCTAGTCTGACCCTTTTTTTTTCTTCCTTTGAGCCCAAGTTTATTCCTGAAATCTTTATACCTAAGTATTGCTGTGCTGACATTTAGTTCTTTTCTTCTTTCCCAAAGCTATTCCCAAAATGCATTTATATCCTTGTTCAATTTTACTCTGTCAGACTACGCCAGCTAAATTCTTTTAATCTCCACTTGTAACAGATATCCTCCTTGTCTTTGATCTTTCTATTGACCCCTTTCTGCTTT
>NW_009648878.1:449982-517482 GCF_000708025.1 Charadrius vociferus | reverse complement strand
TCATTTTTTATTTCATTTGTGAGAGGCCTCACAAAATAGTGCAGTCTCTCCACACTACCAACTGGTATGTTGGCCTTAGAGAGTGCTTGGAGGATTTTACATAGTGCATCATACCACAGCGCCTGGTTGTTGCCCGGTGTTATCATCTCATTATTAATGGGCTTCCACCATTGTTTCTTACATCAAGGGAAGATGGGTCTAAGGAATGTGAATCTACCAGCAGTTACATGAGACATATGTTTAAAGTATTTCCCACCACTGCTACCAAAGCAGATTTATGTAAAAGAGGTGTTAGTTTAAGAGAACGTATACAGAATCACAGAGATTGAGGCTAGAAAACACCCCAAGAGGTTATCAAGTTCATCACTCTCTCCAGTCATGATAGACACTATCTGAAATGTCTATCTGTTCATTCCAACACTTTGGGACAAATTTACTAAAGGTGTCAGAAGAGTAATCCCAGCATTGTCAGCAGAGTTATTTCAGGATAACACGTGTCCTTTGTTTACAAGGCAGATACCTCTATAGGCATATATTTAAATTTCCAGTACCTGTTGTCATGTAAAGCTCTTTGGAGTAGAATACTGACTGAGTAAAGTACATTTGAATCCTGAGTCCCGTGAAGGAGTGAAACGGGTTTTGCTAAGTGCTATACGTGAAAGAAACAGAGCAGATGAAGGACATTTACTTGGAAAGAATACTAAAAAAATTATTGGAACTTCAAAATTCACTAAGAGGTCAACCAGTCCCACTTTTCGTCTAATGGTGAGATGAATGAAGAGGTAAGAAAAAATGTACAAAAAAAAAGAGGAAAAGAAATGGGATGGTGGTTTGGAATCCAGACAGACCTCAAAGATCTCAAAGCTTAACTTAAGGCGAACGTGCAAAACTGAACAGATGTTGTGACAGAGGAAAGGTAGCTTGGGCTGCAGATACGCCGTTACACACGTGTAAGTTGTCCAGCGCCTCTTTAGGGAATCCTAAAAGGCAGCTCTGTCTTCTAGAGGTGACAGCCTGAATTAATTACCCTTCTGAGTGTTTCCCATTTTACATCTGGGAAAACTGCACCATAAGGCCTGGTTCCGATGTCATTGCCTACAAGTAGAAATGTGGGAGATATACTGCAGCCCAGCTCTTCCCCCATCACAGTATCCATTGCACAAGCTGTACAGGGAGATACAGCATAGTATCTTGCCCAAGAAAATGTAATTAACATCAGAAAAACTGTCTTCCCTTTATGCAAGAGACGTCTCTCATGGTTTGTGCTTCACCTGAAGAGAAGGAATTACATTGGCTAAGAGAGGATTTGGCAAGCAAAGGAAGTGGGGGAAAAAAATCACCTACCCTCTCCCCACAGCAAAAATCACAGAGATAAAAACCTAGAATCTACCCTCTCCCTCCTCTGTCTCCAATGTGTAAAGATTCAGCACTAGAAGAAGAGCCCAAACTGCTGAATGGGGAATAGGGATAAAAGGCAAATAGGAAGTAGCTTCATCTGCTGTGCTGGTCATTTGAGACTAGTAAGGTTTAATTGTTGGTATGCAACAGGGAGGAAGGAAGCTAAGAGTGCTGATGGAGAATTTTTGCAGAGAAATCCTGAATGAATCTCCTGCTTCCAGGTTACTGCTGCCACCCAGAAGAGAGACTCATGTCAAAGACTGGAAAAGAGTTTAGACGGTTTCTTGTTTCCGGGGACATCAGGCACTAGCTCGCAGTATCTGGAGCTCATCAGAACAAAAAAGACAGGGAAACATGGCTGTAAACATGTAAGCAACTAAAATAATAAGAGAAATATGTTAGGACTGGAAATCAGCTTGATTCTGGGTTTAAAAGTAAGAGTTCCAGTGCTTTGCCTGACCCATTGCACTCCTTCCCACTGGCCAGCAGAAGAGAGAAAGAATGCTAAACGAGGGTGAAAGAATAATGTGGAGAGAATAGGATAACTGAAGGAGAGAACAAAGGGGGGGAACAACAAGGGAGTAAGAAGAAAACATGAGAGAAAGGTTTCGGGGAGTGTTGAGTTTGAAAAAGAGGATTGAGAGGATTAAGAGTAAAAAAGAACATTCTAATATCCTAGAAGGTAAGAAAGGAGAACAAAATAAAAAATGAATTATAATTACATGACAATATAGAATTTTCCACACTGGATCACACCATTAGTCCATCAAGCTGTGTATCCTGACTGTAGCAGTGGAATGAGGGATTAGAGAAAGATGAACAAAACAATAATAATGCATTCCTCCAACCAAGCAAAGGAGAGAATGATTTCCTGGGCCCTGCAGTAATCAGCTTGCATCCCAAAGCACAAGACTGGGTTAGTATTAGGAAATAATACTATGATCATAGTGATGATCATAAAATGATCGTAAAATTATATGGGGTTTTTCATTTGTTTTTAAATAAACCCGGCTATTTTACTTGGCTAGATGAGGTCCTGCATCAGTGAATCCCTTGAACTGACTGTCCTACTAGTTGCACTAAGTAGCCCTTCTTCTCCTGAGAGTGAAATTGTAAAGGGACCGAGCAGTCTGTATGTTATAGTAGGTACCAAAACAGAATTTTTTTATGTCCATTTCCCTATTTACCTATCTGTTCCTGCTCCTACAGTTCCAATTTTCTCGCTTAATGGGTCATCATCAGCTTAAATTTCCTCTTTTGAAAATAACATGCTCATGAATTCTGCCTGGGTGTTTAACTTTGCTTTGAGGTCTGCCTGATGATGACCCCCAGCCTGGGATAGTGTTCTGTAGTTTTATTTCTGAGCAGTCATCTACAAAAGAGCACAAATAAGTCAGAATGGGTTAATGTGACCTTTCCCAAAGTTAGTTATCTGCTGTTTCCTGATGGAGGGTGGAGAATGAAGACAAAACTTGGGACCAAGCGTCTCTAGTCAAGAAGGAAAGCAAGTGGTTCGAAAGCTACTTTTCGGCATGGTTTAGAAAAGCAAATTCC
Source organism: Charadrius vociferus (assembly GCF_000708025.1). Classification (NCBI taxonomy): domain Eukaryota; kingdom Metazoa; phylum Chordata; class Aves; order Charadriiformes; family Charadriidae; genus Charadrius; species Charadrius vociferus. The sequence goes on along the minus strand of NW_009648878.1, from coordinate 514,530 downwards.
CAGGTTTTTCCACCTGGGAAGTATGGATATGAATTTGTTACAGAGCACAGGAAGGTTATAAAAATATCCAAGCTGTATAGAAGGTTATGTGAGCTGCTCAAAATCGAAAATGAAAATTATGTTGCCAAGAGAGCAATTATCTCTCAGCCTGAGGATTCACAAAAGGTGTTACCGAGTAGAAGTATGGCAAACTATTATGAGTCCTCTTCTCTCCAAAACCACTAACTAGGATGATCTTCCCTATATATTGTTTTCACGTCCTTTCTCTGCTGTTAGTCATTAAAGAAATGCTTTTCCAGGGGTACACGCATTTTTTGCTTTTTAAACAGTGACATACTGCAACATGCTGCATTATGACCTAATGGATTTTGTCACACTCTATTATATGACAGAGACCAACACAGCTGCCTTCCTATCGCAACCTTTTCAGTGAGACAATAAAAGAAAGTGCCAAAGTCTTTAGGTGTGGATGTATTACCATACTAGTGCCACTGTCTTCACAAATCCCAGAAAGAGTAAACATAGCTTTTCAAACATTCTGAAAATTAATGAGCAACAACAAAATGTGAAATCAGAATCAAAAGCAAACCTCTGCTTGATATTTTCAAAGTATCTAAAGCAAAACCAAGAGAAAGCATATTATGACTTTTTTTTTTTTTTTTTTTTTTTTAATAATCTGAAGTCCAAAGCTAACACAGTATCGTCAAATTAATTCATGCTCAGTTTTCTCCTCCGACTCTCTGGCTGTCCTTGGTTTGTTCCGGTACTTAGGGTTAGAGGAACAAACTGTGTGAGATAGCACTGGATTTATTTTTATGAAAAAAGCACCTATTACCTTTACTCTCACTTTCTTGGCAGCAGAGGAGCAGCTTCATGTCACAGGCATGATTTTGTAACAGGAAGATATACAGAGTGAAAGAGAAGGAGAGTGTAAGTGAGAGACAGAGAGAGACAAGGAAAGACAGTGAGGGGATTACATTAAATGTCTCTATAATATTTTAGCAAAATATTCTGGCTTATTAAGTTCACTGTAGCTTTGGTTTTATGAATGGAGAGAGGAAAAAAATGCACTTATGAGTAGTCAGAAGCATATTTTTGCCAGAAAACATAATTTCTACTTTTCCACTTTCAAGTTGGAGACTGTCCGAACAAACATTTTGTGAACTAAAACTTTTTATTTCTCAGGCTTGAAGCAGGAACATCTTTTAAGATTTATGGGTTTGGGTGTCTTTTAAAGTGTAAATTACTTTTTTTGCTAATATCAAAGTGACAGCCTCAGGAACTTTTTTAAAGGATGGGACTGCAGCAAATAATGCACCAGCTTCCCACGCTGTGCTGTCAGAAGGCCCCCATGCCATCTTACAACACCCTTGCTATTTCTGCCCTGACCTTCCTTCAAGCAGGAGCTGACAATCCTGCTAAATCATGTGGTAGGTTAGTGATGTGGGAAAATGTCAGCGTGTGATTACAATAAATCTCCAAACTCTGTTTCACTTTATGTGACCCATTCAGGATTCAAATTTAGAAGCACAATGCAGCGAAGATGGAGGAGGGATGTGCAGATTACATGGTCCCGGGTCAGCTTGACACGTGGAACAGGGGTTCACTCAAGGGATGGACGTTCCCTCTGGGTTTTCCACTGGGGATGGAAGGGAAAAGAAAGAGAAACTTCATTTTGTAGCAAGGGCTTCAAGGAAGTCCACCGTCAGAAGCTAAACTCACTAAGAGGAAATCCAGGCTGCCTCGAATGCCTGTTTGATCAGCAACTCGCATTTGAAGGGCAACTCCAGAAGTTGCTTCTGATAGTGCTGAAGGTTGCCATCACCGTCTCTTCCCCAAAGGAATTTCCACCTTGGAAGTCGTCTGATTTCATCTTAATTCCCACAGCTGGTGTGTATAAGCAAATTAAATAAATATAGTTGACATTCTCTACTGGATTTCACTGAATTTTCTTTGTTAAAAGAGACTTTGCTTAGAAAACATTTTCATTAAATCATTGATTTGCCAGTTATAGATATACACTTAGTTAATGGATGAGAGCTATCCATGCTGTGAAGACTGTCAGAGATTCATAGTTTGAATTTCCACGTATATTAATTTCAGTCAAATCTTCTCCAGCCTGTTCCCCCTCTCTGGCATTTTACACCAATTTGTGCCATCTGCAGGAGCCCTGGAAACCTGGAAGTACATGGGTTGGGTCATGGAGGCAGAAATAGTCAAAAGTAAAGCTGGTCTCAGCTAGCAATGACTAAAGACCAGAAGTAAGGTTCTGAGCCAACACAGAAGTAGCAAGGCGGGCAGACTGGGAGCCTGGGCAGGATGGACGAGCTGACAGACGGACACAGACAGAGCAACTGTGTAGGATGTCGGGACTCACTTTCCCTGTATGGTACAGCCTCTGTACAGTCAGCACAGATAGACTGAGGTGTAGGAGTTAAAGCATCATCTAGATGGTGGTGAACACACCAGTCACTAAGCATCTCCTCAGAGGAGAGGAATATGTTTCTCAGTGGGACACAGGTGAAAGAAGCCTTTCCTTACCTCACCCATGCGAAGTTGTATTTGTGTTTTTGCTCTTTTGGCCTTTGGAGAATAAAAGGCATCTCACATACTGTGCTACCTTCCCTCCCAATTTATGCGTATTGCAAATATTTTTTTAATTCAGTTGCAGGTCTGTTCAGGAAGTGAATAGTGTGTTTTGTTTTTAAATCTAGAAGCTACATGCTATAAAACATAAAATAAAATACAGCACCACAGGGAGCCCAGCTGCCACATAGAAAGTTGATCTCCCTAAAACCCTCTGGCCTGAAAGAAAAAAATGAGTTTAGACATTTTTATGGGATTTCTCCAGCTAAAGCCCACCTTCAAATCCCACTTAACTTAGTATGTTTACATGTGTCAAATTTTCATTACATAATAAACAAAAACATGTGTACAAATGCGAAGAAACTAAAATCAGATGGCTGGTGGACTGTAGGGAACTGTGATTATTCAATTCCCTGCTGATATCTTTCCAGAATGTCACGTCCAGCTGAGATTTTGGCAATTTCGCCATCCTCAAACAGTTCTTTGTATTTGACAAAATTGCCTTTTCTTCTGCAACAATAGAGACTATATATTATTTAGAATTGGATAGCTCTAAAAAGACCGATACTATTTCTAAATATCACTGGATATTACTGTAAGATGTTGTTATTTTTCTGTAGTAATGTAGAAGACACTTACCCTTACTGATCTTCCCACTTACAGTGGTATCAAATTAATCAGTATCATAATTATACTGATTTCTACTCCACACCCTATTGCTGGAAATGGTCACAACCATACAAGACACTTCTGTGAGACTGGATGTACAGATATGACATAAATCTCACCAGCCACAGAGGATGAAGAACATGCAAATGGCCAAGTGATGCACGAAAATAACACACAGCTCCTGGCCTGCAAAGACAAACACAGAACCATCAGCTGGAGGTGCTCAACGGGGGGAGCAGCACAGGGGGGGCTAGAGAGACAAGAGGAAGGGCTTTGGGGAGCAGTCTGATGCAGAAATGGCTGACCTCATCCTCCAGCTAAGAAAGTCAGTTCTGCATCAGCAGGGTACCAAAAGGCAAAGGAGTGACAAGACTAGGCTTAAGACATCTCAGGCATCAATCACTCTTGTTGATGTAGGTCACTGGATAACGTCTTGTCCGACAGATGTAAAAGTAGCAAATCTCACAAGTCTAAAAATCACCCAGTCAGTACAAACACTATAGAAACAGAGGGACTAAGCTGCTATCAGACTGTCTTACTACAAAGGCCATTGTGGTAGAGTCCTTTTCTGAAATAGTTAATTTCATCATCTCAGTGTATTTTTGGAAACTTGGTGCAAACAATGGGGAAGAGTAACAGCACCAAAATAATTCTGTGGCTCACAACATCTTCTGTTGGACCTCATATTCATAATAGGTAAACTGCTGCTGTGGAATATGTTTGTTCTGCAGCTAAGCAGCTAAACAGAAAATTTCAGGTAAGAAGGGTTCTTTGTGAAGTGATTTAACCATTTCTAAGACTGTCTGGAAATGCCGGGTGATTCTTTTGCCTCTATCCTATGAAATGGAGACCAGAGACTTGGCTCACACAGTTGCCCTGCAGTCAGGAAAATTTGGTGCTTATTGCCAGTTCTGACCAGGTCTTGTCCTCTTGGAAATTTCAAAGACAGTAAGGATTCAATATTAATTTTTCCATAATTTCTTTCTGCAACAAGCACTGTCCGTCTCTGAGGGTGCCTGTTTGCAATAGGTTGACACAAAGACAAAGCAACAGCAGTGATTCATGTCAAGCTTATGGTAACTGAGTAAAACTTTCCTTGCAGCACTTCTTTCCCCTGTATAAAAACCCCCGATGTGCTGCCAAAATTATCCTGGTACCTAATGTACGAGATCTTGATGATCAGACTGTGATGAGGCAAAACAGTCAGAGATTTGTTTAAAAAAGGAAACGTTCTAGAACTCCTTGATCGTCTCATCAAGACTCTGGGTAAAGGATAGCTGGCGGAGCTGCCTTAACGGGACTGTCAAAATATCGCTGACAAAATCTTCCTCAAAAGGATATTAACAAAACTGAGCAGTCACTGGTAAAATCGACAACTCTGTCATGGATTAGAAACCAAAAGACAGAAAACAGTAAAAGTAATGTATCAGATTTGAACATCACAGAAAGTTAATGTTTAAGTTTCTCAGGTTCCCTGATTGAGCAAATGATGCTGACGGTCTTAGCAGCAGTATAAAAAAAGAGGTGAATATTAGTATAATCAAACAACAAATATCAATTTATCACTCCAGATAAATGTCCCACATTTAGATAAACTTGCACACATTTTTTATTCATTTTTACATGTAGGGTAAGACAGACCCTACTTGCTAACCTCTGCCTGCAGGAATAACTAAGCCATTTCATTTGCATGTAGAGATTTAATTTAGTTTTTGTAAACAAAACTGTAAATTAGAAAGGCTGAAAAACACACTGCTTTATCTACTGAATGTCCTCAGGACTTAAGAAAGAGAGATGATTTCCACAAATCATCTGCAAAGCATCTTGTTTTCCTGAAACAAAGCAGTGCTATGCACCATTTTACCATACTTAATGAAAGCCCTAAGCTCCTGTTGTAAGCCCTTCTCGAACAGGGGGAAGGACCTTATAGCCCTTATAGTTCTTAGAGGGTTCGATCCTATATGCAGCTGAATGCAGTGGGTTGTGAAGGTGCTCAGTACCAGGCAGGAGCAAGCCTCTAACCCTTTCATTGCTAATAATGACATTTCCTTCAGGACTACGCCACTTCCACAAATTTTTCCAGCAAGACAATCTAGCAGCCACTCAGGGACAAACTAGAGGACAATTGCAAGGGCCTCAACAGCTTTGAGGCAGTGAGAGTCCTTCACAAAACCAACTGTTCAGGAGCAAATCCCATCACCTCTCCACCTCCCCCTCATCACTGCCTTACACACGCCAGCAGCAATCAATCGGCCCCCAGCTGGCAGGCACACTATTTTTTCTATTTAACAACCTCCAGGGTGGTCTCTTTCACTAATCCCCCAGGCCGTACAACAGAGCTGGAGCTGAAGTAGCTTCTGCAGTCAGCTGTTGGGAGGTACATAAAATGGAGCAGCAATGCTTGTTGGCAACAAGACATTCCTTTAAGTATTTTCCTCACAGCCCCCTCCCAAGCACACCTTTACACTTCTTACATGGTAGGCATTTGTTGCTTAATCTTTCTAAGATTAGAATGAGATTTAAAGGATGGATCAGGGCTCCGAATGTAACATTTAACTAACACTTCTTTACTATCAGGCTCGCAAGCATGTTTAACACTGTTTAAAAACTTGCTGCTGAGGATTCTCCCAGGTTAGGATGCCCATTCCCTTGGGATTCTGGCTGAAGTGCTACCCGAGCTGCCCAAAGCAAGTTTAGGATTTCAGCACTACAGCAAAAGAAAAAAAAAAAGGCTTTTGAAGACTCAGGGAACTGTTCCTTTTTGTGATTTCATTCATCTTTAGTTCTTCTACTGAGAACTTCGGATTGTTGTTGCTAAATGCCATATGTGCACAGTATGTATTTCTAACACTCTGTTTTCCTTGGATGTATATTTACTGGCATTTTTCCCATGTTATTTTTAGATAACAGGACAGTTTATAACTTCTGTAATGTTGGGTTGTGCTACCTATCCTCCACTGAGACACAGAGGGCAAGTCCAGAGCTTGAAAATCTGCTTTTCTAGCTCAAGCCTTAGGGAAGAAAAGCAAGGAGAAAGGCAACAAAACACTATTTTAACTCTGGAAGTTTCTCACACAAATCAAAGTGGAAAATGGAGATGGTACACAATGTAACATTTTTTAAATGAATTAATTTGAAATATCCCAATACACCGTAAGAAATGTAAGTCCATGAATACTTCCAGTGAGCTCTGCTGTGCAGTGCCAAGCAAGCTGCCTTGGCGCGTGGAAGCTGGTTAACAGCATGGCGCTCCACATGAGTTAATTTCCTCTGCTGCTCAGAGCAAATACTGCTGTGTTTCCGTGTGACCACTGCTCCTCATACCCGAACAACTCATTTAGCTGCAGAGATGGCACATCCCAAGGTAGCAGTTTACATGTTACTAAATAGGAGGGCTGATGAAAGACACTGCAGGCCAAGGAGTTACTTTGGTGTTGCTAACCTGTATAGTTGGTCTGCTGCTGCTTCTCCTAGGCACTTGGTGTGAGCTATGTGTGTGTAACATGTCGAGCTTCTACTTTTTCCTGTGAAATCAAGTAAAACTTTGCTCATCAGTCAGTGTCCATAGAGTTTCCCTTTCTTCTCACAGTTAATTGGTGAGTAACTCCTACTTCATGTCTTCTGCTGTCCATGTCCTTTTTGCTTTTGACTTCTTCCTCACTCTACTCATTTGCCCTTTTTGTCTCAAAATTGAGCTTTTTCTCTTCCTGAGAACTTTTTCTGGTACTCAACTCTTTAAGAAGATGAGAAGGGAGTCTTCAACAGCAACCCAAAGGAGAAAACATTGCAATCATCAGAGGAAAGATTGCTCTTGCGTTCCCGAGCGGCAAGCCCCAGGAGCTCACCAATGCACTCCTTTCCCCGTGCAGACACAAGATGAGTCTCCTGTGGACAGGGAAATCTCCTTTACCTCCTTGGAGCTGCCAAGGCTGGGGTCAGCTCTGTGCCCACAGAGGGGTCCCATTTGGCAGTAATGCGAAGCATACTTTCTTCTACCCACGTAAGTGCTCTCTTTATGGGACTTGAGCAAAGGCACAAAACTGACCTTTAAATCCTGGATATATGCACAAGACCAGCTTCTTGCTGAGTAACTTCAGTGCTACCTGACATTGGCATCCAGTAGGTTCAGTGGTAACTCAGAGACACGCTGTCCCCAAGCAGAACTGCCATTGATCCTCCACCCTCGGATCTGAAAACAGTGGGCTATTCTCAGATAGTTAAGCCAATACAGCTCAGTTACTTTATAGCGTTTTATACGTGCTGTGGTCCTGGCCCATTTTTTCGGCTTTATGCCTTAATCACTTGTGTAAGCAATGTCAGAATTTGGTCCTAAGAACAAATAATATCTTTTGAAAATAGATTCCTGGAAGATGAGGTAGAAATGTTTGATGCTGGTAAACCTTACAAAAGGATTTAAGTTAGCTAAGCTGATTGGAAGGAAACCCAGTTAAAATCCTGATAGTAACATCAATGAATAAAACAGAGTACTTCTAAAATAAAATTAAAATAGGTCAGAAGTTTTCAAATTAATACTTTCATTCACTCTGTCTGCTGGAATAGGTTTTGTGGAATCACTCATCATTTTAATGCCCTTAATTCATCCCATTTAAGAACCAAATATTACATAAATTATTATCAAAGTTTTCTTGTACCACTTATCTTATTTTTAACAACTTAAGAACTATTACCAAATATATACACCACACACATTAAAATGCGCAGAGACCACAGAACATTTAGATTAATACTAATGAGATAATCCACCTGCCTATTTCACTGCACAACAGCTGCACAGATTTAAAAGGGTTCAATTAAACTTTATTCAGTGCATAGATAATTGATCCAATGTGGAGAATGATGTCACTAGTAGGTTAAAAAATATATTTTACCTTTTAAAATAAAATTGCTCCATTAGAAAAACTGGAAATATAAACCTGACACATAAATCATTCTGGAAACTTTGTTTTATAGAGCAACAAAAAGAAGGAAAATGAAATAAAATCACAGCAGATACAACATGCAGATGCCCATTATTTCATTTCCTCTCCAAAAGGGGCAATAGAAATCTAAATGAGACATTGCTGTTGCTCTCCTTCCATACGGGAAGTTCAGTTAGTCTTTGTATTTCACTGTATTTGTTTTTATCTTTTCTGACAGCTTCCTTTTTCTTAACAGTTTTGTCTCCCTACCCTCCACAGCAATGAAACGCCACCATATTTTCCTATTCTAACTACTAACTTTAGATGGCACCAAACTTGTGCAAGATGCTTTTTTAATAAATAAGGAGGAATCAATCTTTAAAGATCTGTCCTGCCCACCATCTGCCTGGGGCACTGTAAGGGTTGCTCTGGGAGCTGTGGGTGGACCAGAAGGACGTACCCGGGTCTCTGCTTCAGGCTACTGAAGACGAAAGCACAGCTTCTTGCCAAGTTTGTATCTCTCCATATTTATGGTAATGGACTGCAAAATACATTACTTAGTTTCTTGATACACCACAGCATTATTTCTGACACTGCTGGTAGCACTAATCTATTCTGTCCACTTCATGTCAAGATGATACAAACATTACTATAGAGAAAGAAGGACAAAAGATAATAAACATCTATCCATCAAGGCATTAGTATAGTTTCCATTCTTATAACATTGTGGTGGCTCTCCAGCATTGGCATTGAAATAATAACTTCAATCTGAGATTGTCAAAGTTATTTACTTTGACAGGGGCTTCTACAGAGAGAAACTGAGGAAAAGGCCATTTAATCTGCATATGCCATTGATGATGGGTTTCTCCATCGCAAAGGGCATTTTAAACAACGTTTTCCTCACTCACTAGCGTGTAGTATTCTCACTAATGTGATGGAGCTTCCTTCTCCCTGCTTAGTTCAGGGCTCTGTATCCTTCTGACCATGTGAGGTCTGACCTGGAGACGCAGCTTTTGTATACATTTGCAACACCTGAGATGCTGTCCAGCAAAGCCAGATGTCCACACATCCCACTCCTCTCAGAGGTAGGATATTCTGCAGTGCACCCCAAAGTGATGGGGACTTTGGACCCAGTTTCTTAAGTCACTTGCCCAATATATCTCAGACAATCAAGGTTGGAAACAAATTTTATCAAACTGGACTAACCACTGGATCATGATACTCTTTCATAGTTACGGTATGATATGTTATGGTAGGTATGTATCTACTTTCCACTCTGCCTGTAAAACTGACTATTGGTCTGGCTCTAAATGAGTAAAACAGTACTTAGAAAAGTAGTCCTACTAAAACAGGGTATTTCCCTTACCTGTGTGCAGCTGTGTACATGTTAGACCAATTTCTGGCAAGCGGAATAGGGTAAGCAGTAACATCAACTGCATGCCTACGCCACGCGCAGAGGTGAAAATACATACAGAGTAAATCACACTCTGTAGACTTTGAGTAGACCTCACTGAGATTCCTTGTCTTATCTATGATTTTGGATTGCTGCTTCACAAAACTTAATGTAATTAAAGTCCCTATAAATGTATTTCAGACAGACAGATATACACACATATTCATATACATATACATAGTACTGTTCATTATTCCTGACTATGAGGGCTTATGACTATTGACACTGTCAATTTTTATCTCATTACTCATCACTGCTTACTCCAAGTGCTAATAGTATATTTCCATGGAGTTTGTGTGTGCTGCAATGTAAATTCTGACATTGCTAGTGTCAGTCACTAATCTACCTCATTCAGTTCATGTCAAGATGATACATCACAGTGCTCAACAACTGTCATCCCTGCTTTAAATAGATCTACATTTTTCTCAACTTTACAATTACATATACATATATATATGTATCTTCGGTTCCACATCAAGTTCCGCTTTTACAGTATGACCATGGCAGTCATCCTAAATATTTTCCAAAGCAATTACTAGGTGGGGTGGTCTTCTTTGTTGTTTTGGTTTGGTTTTTACAAAAAAAGCTTTAGAAAACTAAAAACAAGCAAAAAAAACACCCCAGATATGTTTCAATTTGTCTATAGGTCCAGATTTTTTTCCTCCAAACATAAAAAACCTATTGTCTCTAACTGAATTGTCTGTTCTATGTGCTTACTAGCACTGGTTTGTAACATTTTCAAATTGATTTTTAATAAAATATTGGTTTAAAAATGCTTACAAATATCACAAGTTAACTAGAGTGTTTAAATTAACTACTGTACCTGAGGGTTTGAGTACAATTTTAAAGGAAAACCTAAGTTTGGTAGCATTTAACCTTCTGTCTTTGCTGGTGTTACTCCTCTGTGTCACCGTCTCTGTGCTTTAGTTCATGTTATTCCCTACAGAATGTCCAAACTATGTTCATACTTTCTTCTGCTCCACAAATGTTATTATATTTTTGTTGTAGATTTCCAGGTGATGTACTCTATTCTTACTTTAACTAGGTTTACCATTCCATTTGACCCTTCTGTGCTTTAACACACCCTTGGTTCTTCCTCTTGCCCTGGTGTGGCCAGTGGTGGTAAACAGCATTGTTGGGGCAACTGGGTGCATGTGGTTGTTGAAAAGAAGATACGGCAGGGTACCTGGGCCTCTGCAGCGAGGCTTTGCAGGCTGACCACTCCTCTGATGGCCAGGACCAAGGAACAGGTCCATGTAAGGGACCACAAGGAGAGTACTTGTACCTCTCAGCCTATCTGCATCAGCCCTGCTTTAAACTGGGTTGTTTTTGGATCAAGAGGGAACAAGAGCTGGCACAGGGTCTGTTGGGCTCTCCTTTGTACTGACAGGTGCTAAAGACCATTGAAAAGGGAAAAAACATAGAGGATGCTAGCAAGAATAGACAAAGAATGGAACCTATAAAAGTGATATAGCATGGATGTTACATACATATAAATTTCTAGTGAACCTGTGTTCCCAGCCAAACTATCTGCATAAAATACTCTCCAAGAAAATGTACTAAGATTTCTTATTCTTTGCAGTTCTAAAAGGGAAGTTGCTGTAATACAAAAAGCCTGGGAAAATATGTATTTTAACAATATTTTGAACTGTGCAAACGTGATAAAATACCCCTCTTTCTTTTTTTTTTTTTCTTTTTAATTTTTCCCATTCACATTCAGGTGGGGTTTAGTCCTCAGCAGGACTAGAACCTTGAATGTTTTAAAGAAATGAGATTTTGAAATAGAGAAGCTATAAATAATGGACAATTTAGTGCTGCAGCTGCACAGTGTAGCTACTATCTCTCATTTTTAACAGCAAAAGAAGTTGCATTGATCTGGACACAAACAGACTTAAGCACATGAAAATCTGTGGTGCACATGAAATGGATATGGTTGAATCTATTCCAATTATTTCATTGATTATGTGCATTTTTTTCTCCAATGTATGAACTTACACATGTATGAGAACTTCAAAGAAATACATTCAGTGCCTAGCAGGATTTTCAAAATAATCTAACCTTTGAAAATCCCATTGGGAGCCTATCTACATTTTTAAATGCCTAAATATCCTTTAAAACCTGGTCCTCTGCAACCATAATTTTGTCCCCGTGTAAGAATGTGCAACACGGTGCTTGAATCTTCCTCCAAATTTGTGTGTCTTTCTGACACTACATGCTTAATAAAATAAAATAAACGTGAAGGGAAAGGGAAGACCAGTTTTGTTTTCATACCAATTCATAGAAGAATGCATTAAAACATTCATGTTATCTGTGCAAATTAAACATAAAAAAGTAACATGCTGATCTTCCTTTTTGCTCATTTTGCATAAGTGCACAGACATAATGATAAGAAAGAGCAATGGGGATTTAGTCCATTGATCTAAGAAGTAAATGCCTATTTACAAGGGACTAAGCAATATCACAGATGGAGTTTTAGGAAGAGCAGTAATTCTGTTTTAGTTGGCGTAAGAAATCCAAAGTAAGTTTCTTTATATTAATTGAATTAATTGAATCCACTGAAAATAGTCTGGTTTTACATGGTGTAACTCGGAACGGAATTTAACCTGTGAAGCTAATTTAACTTTATGGATGAGCATACACACACACAAATAATAATCAGGAAATCAAGAAGTCGTATTTCCCACGGCAAACATAACTCATCTAGATTGCAGAGATGTGGATTATATGAATGATTAAAATGTAGCAGTAATAGGAAATACTACCTATGTACATGGAGGTCAAATTTTAATTCCTGTGGGAACCATAACTTTGAATTTTCTGACGTTATGTATTTAAATTTTCAGACATAATGTTGATTTTCATGTTGAACATAATTTAGTTTTTGGAATCACTCGTACCATCCCCATACTATTCAGTTCACCTCTCAGTAAAGTATGCGTTTGAAGTAACAGGGTTTAATATGATAGCTCTGGCATAGCTCTGATTAATTGAGCTGCTGCCTAGGAGTTATACACACACCACTTGATACCTAAAAATCCGGTCTGCTTTGAGTTAGGACTAGATCATCACTACTCTTTCCTCTCATGAGCAAACAAACCTAATGACAGTGTTATGGATTCAGGAAAGGTTTCAGATGCAAACGGGGTAGACTGCACGGCTGAGACATACATATATCCTTTATTTAGGATGACAAAAAACTTAAACATATCTTTCAGTACTGTCTCACACAAACACAGTACATCACGAGCCTGGACACCAAGTTATTTAAAGCTATTATTTAGTACCATAATAAGTAGCAATTTAAATACAAGGTAAAATCATTACATTGTCTTGTTTACTACTGATGTTAATGTCAAGCTGACGTGTAATGCTCCCAAAAAGGCAGCCTATGATTTGTTATCATTAAACTGTCAGTTCTGTCATGTGTTAGGCATAGATTCATACTATACTTCTTTCAGTGTATCACTTTATTTTCTATCAGTCAAAAAACGAAGTGTTTTAATTGTGTCTCTGCTATTTTTCTATTAACTGTTTCGTGCATTTTTTCTCTGGCCTTTTAATTGCAGTTTAATAGTGGTCATTAACACATTAAGGGGTGTTAGAAGAACATTTGAAGTCCTCTTGACTTCTACCAAAGTTGACACTTCAATGCTAGAGTAATTTCAGCTATTCATTTATTTAATAGTGACCTATGCAAATGTGGAACCATGTCATTTTACAAATTGACTGTAATAATTAACTAGAAAGGCAGAGTAAAATGAAACAGGTTATAATTAGAATAAAACTGCTACAGTATTACGTCAGCTAGAATAAAATAATCTCAAATGATTAAATTGGTTTCAATTATTAAGAATCAGTTTAATGTACCCACTGTTCTGATTTTTTACATTTCTCTTTTTTGTGTGCATTAGATGTCACCTCATACAATTTATGCATTTTATTCATCTTGGTAAAACAGGCATTACAAAAGTTTAATTAAGTAGTAAAAGACTTCATATTATTCCGTTGAATTCTAAATTAGTTGCAGAAAGAAATGATAGCGCATAGTACATACCATTCATACACATTTCAATTAGATGCATCTATTGTTAGCTAATATTTCTCTGCTCCAGTGTATAGATAGAGGTACCGATATAGAGGAATATGTCAGTAGATACACAGCAATAATGGCGCTGGCTCCAACAGTATGTTCTAAACTCACACGAACAACATAATTTTCAACTATAGTGTTTAGATCTTTATCTTCAGGGCGTTCATGTCACTGTTCGTGACGAATATGGAACTCTCAAATTACATTTTCCTTAAAACTTTCACCTTGCTTATTCAGTTGTTCATTTTGCAGATCGCACATGTGTAGACAAAGACATAGATAGACATATATGCATGTACACTTGTAGGTACGCACATGCCTCGGTAAGATAGACATATTTGATAATGGGCAGCATCTACAAAGTCATATGTTGAAGATGAAAACGAAACGCTATTTTGACCCCCCTCTTCCAAATCGTGGTATATTGGCATGTTACTCTTTGACTCTACTTGCTAGCTGCTTGCCAGCTGTAAACTCAGCTTTGACCACACCGCAAATTAATGCTATACAAATGGGCAGTGAGGAGGCCAGCTTCTGCTTCATAGCTGCTGTATTTAAGATGCATTGAGTTTCTTCTTTCTACTTATACAGTTTAAAATTATTGTTAATTAAAATTAGACCTTTTTTATTTGAACAAATCTTACTGTATTGCTTGCTGGACTGGTCAAGTACCTTCAAGAATTATGCCTTTGGTCTTTAACATTTTAGTTTAATTTATAGAAGCTTGTTTGTTTGTTTCCAAATGATGTCTCTGGAAAGGAAAATACCCTCAACAAATTCTCAAACAAGACTAAATGGTGTCTCAACAACCAACAAATATAAACTCCAATACTTTTTGTACCTTCTCTTGTCCACATAAGCAGACCTCTGGGGAGGCAGGCTAAGTTATTGAACACTAATTTGTGCAAAGGCTAGAGAAACAGTATGTCCAGTGGTGGAAATGTGTGGAAATGATGGAAATGTGGCAATGGTATTTCAGTGTCTTTACCAGAAAAGAGACACCTAATTTGTCAGTGTTTGATCTCCATGTTTATCCCCACAGAAAATCACCAGTGACATTCTAGTAATGAATAAAGTGTGTGCATTTGCCAGTGAAGACAATATATACAGGTAAATATATTGTTATAATTTTGGTGTGACAGAAACATAGCCTATACTCCTTGTAAAAATCCAGTCCTGCTTCAGTCTTATCCTCATCTGCTGTGAATGCTATGTGGATCCCTCAAAAAAATCCCTGTTCTGCAGTGAGGCTACCATCTCTGATGCTAAGATTTCTAACTATATATCAGACTGTAGGATCGTTGGCTAAAGTTACTATTTTAAAATATATTTCTCATTGCTCCTCTCATGTATTGAATTCCAGCAGGGGTAGTTATATCAGTAACTGAGTGCTTGTGTGCTGTATTCATTATGGTTTTGACAGGACTCTTACAGTCTCCCTTAAGCAGTGGTAAACAGTGTTGTGTGAAACCTGTCAGTGATCTCAGGAGCATTTTCTGTGCAAGTGTCTCTATGAGTAGAAATGCAGTGATGGATTTTTTGGGAAAACATTCTGGTGTGCAAAAAAAAATTGGTGATCATGAGATGCTATCACCAGGAGAACAGGTTTTTTTTGGAAGAAAGAAACCTTACTGGTAAGCTTGATGTTGGTTTCAGCATAACAGGCTTAAAGGAACAAAATACTGTTAGCAACCTACACCTCCCATGGATTTGGTTGCAAAATCGAATGTGCTCCATGCCATCTCAAGATCACTAGAAGTCCTGAGGCTCCAGGCAGTTGGCCTCTGCCCCAGATTCCCAGGAAGAGGTTCTGGGAACCTGAGAACCTTTGACCACAGACCACCAAACAACCTGTCGAAAATCCCAGAGACTTTAGCTTCCATACTTTTCATGAAGCCAGATGCTGACACAAGAGAGTGAGTTTCCCAGCTTGTGAAGGAGCTTTCTGGAATATCTGTTGCACCTTTACCTTTCTTAGGGGTCCTATGAACTTTCTAAGATCACTTTTATGCATTCCAAATGGAACTAGACTTCTTTTTATTTTATTGTAATTAATGTTGTGCAGTTGTAATAACGTAATTATTATTAATTACATTTTCCAAATGTAATTACATTTCTTTGCATGGAATAAAGACAAACAGTAGATTGCAATTAACTGTATTTCTTCAAAAAAATAATTAATATGGCAGATTATGGTAACTCTGTTCAAATAACCCATTCCTGTATGTCTTCTAGCTGTTAAATATGGATAATTTACACAAATAGTTACTTTATCCTAGAGCAATTGCTTTGCAGATCTTTGTGATGTATTTGCTGAAAATTTGCTTTTTGAGCACTTCCTACCACATTTCAGCAAACATCAAACAGCCCAAAGATGGCACATGTAGGAATTTGAAAAATGCATCCCAGCTTCTCAAAGAAATACAGGTAAAGAAATATTGATGTGTCCAAACTATGCAATAAGGTACGTAGACCTTTGCAAGAAAACATGCTAATGAGAATTTGGCACTCTTTGCATAAAAGACTGGGGAAGACTTGACTATCGTGTGACTGATGTGCAGCACGGATGTCCCTTGGCTATAACAGGAAGCTGACAGGCAGAGTTAGTGGGCGACGTTGCCGTTGAGCCTTTGACAAACCATAAGATTCCTTTCAGTCTCTAGTCAAATACCTGCAACCCATGCCTCACCCAAAAAGAAGCATGAAACAGGCCTTGTGTCGGTCTGTCAGGTCGAATTCATCTCACTCAACTTCAGTCAACTAAAAATTTGGCATATGGTCTAAACTTGTCTAAGCTCCCTTTATAAAATCACAGATTAATTCATGTTGAAAGGGACCTCTGGACGTCCCCTCCTGATGCTCCGCATCGGTGGAGAATGCAAGGCAGCTATTCTGAGTCCTAACAGCTAGGCTAACTTTTAGGTAGCTGTGGGACTTTGTAAGTTAATGATGGGATTTACTTTAGATAACCTAGCCTCCTCTAAATGATTTATTTTTAGTTCAACTCTACTATTTCCAATATTCACCCATAGCATGGAGTAAAAAGAGCCCAGCTATCCTATTAGCTACCCTAAATTTTACCCAGTTCCTGATTTATCACTCCATGGCAGATGGAAGAAGAATATAATATTAATCACCTGTGTTGGTTCAGCAAATGCATCTCACGGCATCTATAAGATCTTGGCTGAACAAGATCTTCATGTGTCGAGGGGAAAGAAATCAAAATAAAGCTCTCTGGGACCAGTTCCTTCCTTTTCTTTCTCTAATTAATTTGAAGGAGAGAAAGCGAGAGAAAAATGTAGGATATGAAATCCTCCAACCAGGAGAAGTAACAAAACAAGGATCCCGTAAAATAATAGTACTACTGCAGCTCACCCTACAGAGTGCTGGTAATCTTCAGTTCTCTCCACATGGGTCCACAACTCCCAACTTTCACCCCTGACAGACCGCTGATATCAGCTACGTCATCCCCTTGTCCCACAAAGCTTTCCTGCTTTTCCATCTAGAAAAGTGCCCTCTTTGGGAAGTAACTGCCTCATTAAACAAACTTGAACTCTCTACTCGCAAAAGTCCTTATTTTATTTATCAGCATCAGCAAGAAGGATGGGGGAAGACAAACTCTCTTACAAAACAGGAAATGGGAAATAGAACAATCTAGAAACCTTCTTTACCCCATGATGACTTAAACATCTCTTCCTGTACTAGTTGCAACACTTGACTATCAGAAGTTAATCAATCCTTCCTTGCTTTTTCATTTTTTTTTCAGAATTTCTTGGGAGATCTTCCAACTTTACCTATACAGCAGCCATCATTTTGAATTCTCTGAGCAAGTTACCTTCATTGATCCATCATACCTACATGTCTTTTCATACTTTTTTATACCCTTTCATGGCCAACAAGAAAGTTAAAAAAATCCCTGAACCTGTTTTCCTTTTTCAAAAATCTTCTTACACTCATCTTTAACAGTTACAATGTCTTCCTTAAAAAAGATGTCTAGGAGCAGAGTTGCCAAGTTCAACATTACAACTTGCTAGACTAAGTCCTGGACTTCTGGAGTTGTAGAGAGTTCCCAGCTGGGCTATAAGCCGAGGTATCTACAGACTGAAGGAAAGCCCATGGGGCATGAAATAGGACCATCTCCCCTTTCCTCCGTTTTGCATGATTTTGTAATGAGGAAGTAGTAGTGCACCTGCAAAGAGCAATTTGCTATTGAATGAAAAGGTTCTCACAAACATGACTTGGACTGCAGTGGGTGACCTCGTACAAGCAGTGGTGGCATGCTTAGATTTGTAACAGAGTCATGGCGTGACAGAAGCCCATGGCATTTATAAGGATGGAAGAATTTGGTTTTCTCCTGGCAAACATTATTCTCATTGTGGTTTTGTTTTGTTTTGTTTTGTTTTTCATAAGAACTACTCTTTTATATAAAGCAATTTGTCTTGAGAAACAGCACTAACATCAATGACGGGTGGTATCATAGTATAAGTTTGGTTGATGAAGTGAAAAAAATTGTTTGTAGCTACAGTACAGATTGTGGCTACTAGCTTTTTCCTTTCGTAATTCCCATTTCTCAACTTCATACGAGATTGACACTAAGCTTTGTCACTGACAGCTTGCCTATTTCAGTGAGATTCACACAAAGAAAATGTGTGAAAAACTGAAATGAGAAGGTACTGTTTGTAGATTGTTGTAATGCAGGAAAATAAAAGATGTGCTGAATGTGACTAGGCAGAACTTTAGAAACAAGAATCCTATTACTTCTTTCCTTTTTGCTAAAGGCATATTTGACTTTGCTGTCAATAGCACTTGCAACAGTGAAACAGAAAGGAAACATATACCTAAATTGCTGAACTTTGACTACCGGCTCAATATAGGTGCACATTTGGATATTAATGTATTTTTCTGGCAATGTGTTTTTCTGGCAATGTATACAGCAGAACTTATTACCACAGCGGTAATAAATGATACAAGTATTCAAAATTTAAACTGGTTTCCAAATTTTACAGCTATTTTTAACAGAGTTTAAACCCCCAGCTATGGATGTGAAGATCCACAGACTCAGTCTGATATCCAGTATGACTCCAGATGTGCCGATCTCTCTTTATGATCTTCTGTATTTCTATCTTCCAGTCTCCCTGATTCTTTTTCTTGATTTGCACATAGTATTAGTCTGCCATTTAACTTTAATTTTTTAAGCTAACTAGAAGGAAGGGGCTGAACAAATATTGGAAACATTTTCTTTGAGTATCCATTTGAATTAAACAGCCAGGTAACATTTGACCATGTTTGTGACCCTTTCATGTTTGCTTTTCATGAATTTTCAAGTGTTTGATCTCTGTTAGGGAATGGATTAGCAAAAAGCAAATTTGTAATTCAAATGCTGGAAACTCCACCAGCACCAATTTAAAATTGTATATTCAGATATTATATTTGAAATTTGAAATTCACATTGATTTGATTAATGAAGTGAGTTGCAGCCAGCTCATGTGCCTCTGAATGCCTGTTATTCAGCTTGGGAAGAAAGGGATAAAGTCTTTTCAACAATCTTTCTACCTAAATCTAATCGTGTTTTTTCAATCCTGTTTGCATCCTGGCGAGTTTTAGTGCAGCCTCCAGGTTGTTCCAACTTCTATCCATTGTGAAAACCGTCCCCAACACTGCTACTATGCTGGGGCGGTGAGCAGATCAAACCGGACAGGCTGGCATCTGGGAAATTCAACTCACTTCAGTGAAGAAAGAGATGTCTGACTTTATTTGTAATTTTGGGGTGGCGTGTACCAGCAATGTATTTATTGATTCTAGTAATTCTTACCTTATTAACAGAAGTACAGTTTCACAAATAGTTCAGGCACATTAAAAAAGTGACATTTTAAGACTAAATTATTCATTGCAAATTATTCACTGTGTTCTGATAGCATAGATAGATGAGACCGACTGTTGCTTTCATCTTTGTTGTCGTGCAAAGATGAGTGCCAACTGTGTGTTGTCACTTGACAGAACGTGAAGGATGCGCCAAAAACACGTTTCCAATGAAATACAAACACTGCAGTCATACTCTGTGTTCTGTATACATGACTGTTCAAGCAGTAAAGCATACAATACAGATGAACCTCAAAACATATTTTTAAGATAGGAAGTCTCCTAAGATGATTTTTTATTTTTTTAAAATCGGTTTTTAATACATCTTCCCTTGCCACCCATTCTGCCCCTGGGGCAATCAGTTAGCTAATATCCATGGGGAAAATGGTCTTTCTTACTATGCACAATAACTTCACATGAAAACTTCAAAGCTGTTTAAAATACATTAAGAGAAGTTCTAATTTATTCTTTTTTCTTTCAACACTGGCAAAACACCTCGATCTCCACATTCTTCTACCAAATTCACTGCCTGTCCCCTCTTTCTCCCCCCTCCCCATGGGTGTGTTTCCTAAAGGACCAACACAGTGTATTATCTAGGGATAGTGGAGTACGTCAGAAGGAACTGACCTTCATAAAAAGGCGGTTTTCCGTCCCATATACACTCTCTATTTTTTGCACTAATTGCTTTTCCTCAGTCAGAATGTCCCTTTTTTTTTTTTTTTTCTGTAAAAGGGAAAAAAGATAGAAACAGAGATCTCCCTGCAGCATTCGTTGATATAATGCTGAGATCAGCACATCAGGGCTGTTGTGGAAGGAGAAGAGGAAGAGGGGAAGGGGGACATGCAAGGTGACTTGCCCCAACCCCTTGTTTCAGTGGGCTAAAGGATATCCCAGTCAGTTAAACTATGAGACATCCTAAACCAATCACAGCATCTCTCCGGGCCCCAGAAGGCTGCTCTGGAGTAATTACTTTCATAACGCAAGGACAGCTATTTTATAAATAAGAAAACAGAGGCAAAGATATGGTAAGTGAGAAGGTGAGTGCCACGTGTGGATTTTTCGGAAATGTCAGGAGCAGAGAACGTAACCTGACCTACAAACACAATTCTGCTCCATCAGTGAGAAGGGAGCTCATGCTTTGGCATATGCCGTTCTTTCCAACTGAGTTTCCATCCAGTGATATCAGCAAAGGTTGGTTTACAAACTTTTAAAAATTGTTTAGAGCTGTTTTAAAAAGTGGACATTTATGTGTTAATATGGAAAGGAAGGCTTTTCATTTCTTCAGCAAAGTTCCATAAACTACTTGTGTGTGTTTGTTATTGTGAAACCGTTCCTCAGATTCAGGCAGTTACAAAGATTGTTGGCTCAAACAGGTTGAGTTGATCCAAGTTTTTCCTGTTAAAAGCTTAGATAAGCTTGACTCAGCAAATACTGTCCATCATCTTAACACATGGACACAAAAGGAGAAGTTTTAACAAGCACTGGCTGAAGTGGGAAAAGCTAAATGCAATAGATTATCCAGCTGAAAAAACAGACTGGAAATTTACTTTAGAAAACTCACCTTACAGAGTTTCGCCTAATAAACCACATACATATGCTGCACTAAATCTCGCTTGATTTCAAAGAATCATCACAGAGACCTATTTTACTCCTATTCCTGATGAAAATTTGGTCCTGCCCTAAAAGGGTATACACACCAGTTAAGAACATTGTTTCTTCTGTTTTCCTGGGCTTACCTTTTTATTCTGAAAAGGCTTCAGAATCAGAGTAGGTGAACAATTTGGGGCAAAATCTGAGCAGACTTGAAAGTGAACCAAACCCCAGAAGGTTTCTCCTTGAACTGTGAAAGGATATAGTTAACTTTTTTTCCCAACTTACTTCTTGTTTTCACACACCTCCAAAATTGCAGGTTGTATTTGGCACTGAAAGTGGGAGCATGGAAAACAATGGAAAAGTTTGTTCCTAGAGAATTTCCAGACCAGTTTTGCAGGCTCAGAGAGATGGACAGCTTGAGTACGTATCAGACAGCAAGCAGGTTATCTGACCTAAACCAGCCCTTCCCTTATTTGTCTATCAGAAGCTCAGCATCAAAGTAATCTCTGCTTTCTCATACAATGGCAACTTTCAGAATACTTCTGAACGCACAGGATTGTCATGCTGAGAGATTATTCCTAGGAAGATGACATATGAGGGGTTATATCATTTCACCATTCAATCCACATTTCTGCTCTGCCCCTGACAGCGACACAGGTCTCTCTCTCTCTATATATAAAACATACATATGTATTGAAAAACACGTACTTTTAGAATCAGGCATATTGTTAGAAATGAATTATTGCTTCCATATTCTAGTAATATATATAGACAAATATTATAAATACCATACTCTTGCAGTATGTTGCATGAATTTACAAATTAGTAATATATATAGTACATATAGAAGCTATCTATTGTGCAGCAGTGATATGCCTAATAGTGCGCTTGATTCATCTTAAATACCTCAATTCAGCTGTGTTCTAAGGTTTTTGCTGCTACATCCCAAATAGGTTTTTTTAAACCTTCCCCCAACTTTAAAGCAAAATCCTACATTTATTTTCTGTATTCAGCACTCCCAAATTGATCTGACAATTTACTTGATTTTAAATAAACAAAATGGTATATTTCAACAAAAACAAACCTTCCCTTCTTTGGATTGTTTACCATTTAAAGAGCCACTAAATGCATTTAATGGGAAGCATTTCCCTTCATGATGCGTTAACTAGTGAACTGCTCAGATAAACAGCTCGGAGCTCTCTGCAGGCTGCAGGCCACTGCTGCTTCAGTCAGGTCAGAATTGTACGCTCACCAGTTAGTGGGTTTTCAGGCCTTGACATATCTTAGAAAAGACAGCCCCTTTGTAGTAGTTGTCCCTAGAGAAAAGTTGGAAAGGGTGTTGAGCTTGCTGCGCACTGAGTAATGTTTAATGCTGGGAAAAAAAAAAAAACTAAAAAAAAACCCCCTCTATTGTGAAGGAGCTTTTGCAGAGTTGTACTGCTGTTCTGGGGAGCTTTCCTGAAAGAGCAGAGCTGGATGAAAGGCCAGAATTAATCTGTCCGATATTGATTTTACAAGGAGGACAACAGTGACTCCTGTTTTCCGTGTGTGCAGGTGGACGCGTGTGAGCGTGCTGCACGGGTGCGTGTTTGGGCGTGCGCATGCTCTTTGCTGCATCCGACTTCCGAAAACTGCTCCTGTGTTTTTCTCAGAGTAATTATAAGGTTAAGCACAGACATATTATAACAACGATCAGAAGTGAAATGCCTACTTTTAAATTTATTTTTATAGCTCAAGCTCAAATGCTCAAAGCTTAGCAAACTTCCACTTGCAAATATTCATTTAGGCTTAAACAGTCAATTTGCATTGCTGTGTTGTTTTGGCATCACCATTTGCTGGAAAACACAGTAAAAAACCCCCAGATTCTCACCTTTAACAAGGATCAAAATACTGTGGGTTTTTTGAAAACTGCAAAAACATGCCTGTCCAAAAATCAAAAAAGGATTTCATGCCTATTAAAAAAAAAAAAAATCAAATGAAGGAAACAAAACAGAAAGACAGAACACTATGCTGGTGTGTCCAACAGCTAAATACTTCAGAAATATCAAGCAACTTATTTCTGTTTGTTTGTGTTGTTGTGGTTGGGTTTTTTTGTTTTTTTTTCTGTGTCAGTTCCTATTTTAAAGTCTTTTCCAAGAAGGTGCTTGTTAAAACAGTCGTTCGGCAGACTGTTTTCTCCTAAACCGCTTGAAGAGGTAGAATGGAGATGGCAGAAGCCGAATGATGACTTTAAAATGACTGACAACATCATTCCCTATTATTACTGCCTTGTAGACTGCCAAAGAACTAATGTACTTCAGACATCTAACGTAATTAATTCAGAACCACAAATCTGAATCACAAATCTACAGTATATGTGTGGATTCAGCAGGAAAAAAAAAATATGGTCTGGAGCAGAAAAATATCCTTTTGCATAGCTACCTCTAATTTTAAACAGGGTATAAATTAAACATTCTTTGATAATAATATGCAATGACAGCATAATCATATGCTAACATTTAATCACCTTTTATATACAATATTACCCTGATTCTTCTTTAAATTTTTATGTTGTATATTGCTGTACATTTTTCTTGCTGATTGATTCTCTTTATTACTACTGATTTTATTTATGCTGCTAATTTTTTTTCCTAAGCATATATTTTAATGAGTAGTTTTGTTCAGCTAACGTCTACAGAATAAGAGAATTCAGCACACCTGCCTAAATAAGATGCTTGAGATCACTGAGGAAAGAAATTGACATTTTACTTTACCCTCAGCATGGAGCCAGGGGCAAAGTTTGATCTGAAAACTTGCAAATTAACCAAAACTGTCACTCAGGAGTTATGGGCCTGAATGCTGCAAAATATGTTCTTTGAAGTCCTCATTTCAGCAAAATTATTAAAAACTTTATATCTAATTAAAATTGTAACTGCATTCCCATTTTTCAAAATCTCTATATCCTCGGGGCCAATTGGGATGAGTGAATTCGCACCCTCCTCTCTGCAGCACACTGAACTGCTCCTACAGCAATATCAGATCATTACCATCTCCCCAGCTGAGAGGGAGCAGCCATTATCATGCAGCATTATTAATCTTCTTGTCTTATCAACTTGCAAATCACAAGCCATTGAGCCTTATGGCATGGTTCTGGGTCCATAGTTATTCATTTTGTAGGTCTACCTAGCCTTTGAGTCTCCTTAATCACCTGAAGATTGTCAGTCTCTTACCTCGGCCTGCCCCTGTGGCCCTTCTCAGCTCCTGTGAAAAGTCCATGATGTTCTCTCAAAAAAAGACCTTTTTATTTAAAAAAAAAAAAAAAAAGAAAGAAAGAAAGAAAAGAGAAGGAGACAGTAAGGAGGATAAATTTCATTAATGGATGTGAATTAACATCCTACTGCCAAGAGCTGACCCTTTCTCCTGACATGTACGTCTAAGTCATTCTTGTCACTTTTTTTTCTTTCCCCCAAAAATATTCTGAAAAAGACAGTGCATTGAAGAGAATAGAATAAGATAGTTCCCTTAAACAGGCACTGTTGACCTTAGGTTGGGGATTTTTCTTTAATTTGCTTTTCTTAAAAATAAAATATTAATCATATTGGAAAAGGCAAGCAGAGTTCCTTTACATTTTTCAGTATATTCCATTTATAATATTGCATTCATTAAATTAAGTCATTGAACATTTTGAACGTTTTTTTAAGTGCCAAAGGAAAATAGAAATGTAATTTCCACTGGAAACTAGATAAGACAGGCTACGGTATCCTGATGACAACTCCTGCTTCTGCCAACTTCAATTCAAATGCCACAAACACCCGATTTGGGAGCGTTTAAAGTCTGTTGATTACTTTACCTTTTGCAAGAAAATGTTTACCTCAGCGAAATCATTGTAGTTAGAGGCTTTTTGTGCTTTTTTAAAAAATTAATTTATTATTTCTCCTAAAGTCTCTCCTAAGATAAATTTTTACCCTATTCTTCAGTGGGTAATATTAACATGAAAACTCGCTTATTATATCTGTGAGCTTGCGGTGAGCTGCGTGTGTGTGAGTTTATGAGGAGGAAAGGACCCATAGCAGAAACCTTAACTAATGATATAAACTACGGTGTAACTTAGATTTCTTACAGTGTACAGAAATTTGTGCGCGCACATACACACACACACACATACATATATATAATTCCTGGGTGTTTTGTGGAGGGGTTTTGGGGAGTAGGGGAAGTAACATTAGGCACTATGATCTTGTAAAATGATAATATTATGACTTCATAACTGAAATAATTTCGCATAGTAAAAAAAAAATAAATCATATTCCAGTTACCACCTGGCAGGACCCCATGCCCTTCTTTCATTCGCATAAAGATGGTAATTTAATTGAGAAACTGTGATAGAAATGTAGCAGGGTGGCAACATGTACAGTGGATTAATGCCCTGGCTTTTCATCTCCGGAGGCCTGCCTTGAAATTTGATTTGGGCCGCACGTGAAATGAGTTTGGTAGTCTCAACCAAAACTGTGGTGGAAACTAATCCACAAAAAAAGTATGCTGCACAGCTTAGCACAGCTGGCAGTCTCTTTTCAACAGAGGTCCAAAGCTGAAATACCAGGGGAGATTTCCAGGGACAACTGAGGTGCATTCACAGGTTTATGTGGGGTAACTCGAATACTGTGTGTCAATAATCTGTTACTTTTATGAGCACTCAAATCCACAAAATTCATGTGAAATAAAGAAAATATGGTTTTAATTCCTTTAGAACCTGTTAGGTGGAGAACTAAACTTGATAATATATCTGAGTGAGCAGAGTTTATACCCCAGAATAAAATGTAAGGGAACTGATTCATCTCTGACACTAACTACAGTCAGATAAGCAGCATTTCACCAGAAATTGCTTTGACACAAGAAGTTTACTGCCTACTTAACATCTCAAGAATCACGATTAAGAGAAAAAGGAAAACAAACTTTGAATAAAACACAAGAAACAGCAACACATACAGCAGTGAAAGCTGTCCTACTACCAGTTATTATTTGCACAGTCTAAGTCAGCTGTTATTTGCTATTTTCTAAGCAAAGCGAGCATTTTACATGGCATTATGCACAGCTGGCTACAGACTCTCCCTTTGCAGATGTGTCTGTCGGGAGTCTGGCATGGTACTGTCTGTCTTGCGTGGTTCAACTCCAGCACCAGAGCCTGCTCAGCATGAAAAAAATAAACAAAATAAATAATAATAATAAAAGCAGCTGCCATATAACTCCTCCTTTTTAACGTCTTATCTGTACAAAATTTCTATTTACTTTAGTTGTGGCATCTTGCATCCACAAAGAGTAAAACAGTAAGTTTTACCACACTGTTAAGAAACTTGCAGGAGGAACCACATTGACTACTTCAGGTTTTCAACTCATGGCAAAGTTTTTGGTATGTGGCAAAGAAACTGTCATAAATCATGTGTCCATGTTTCCCAGGTAGGCAAATGCTTGGAAAGAAACCTCAAGCAGTAGATGCCATCTGCTTATTTTAGCTGTCAAGCCTTACCGGTGCAGGGTCACAGCCTTCAATAAGCCTGCTCCTCTTCATCAGCTTGATAAGGAACCAAAGCTGAAGCCTTTCGACTGTTTTTTGAAGCACCCAAAATCAGGTGTCTAAGTTCAGCAGACTAAATCCCACCCCACAGCATTAAAACTGTGTGCAGTAAATCAAGTTTTTTAAACATGTAGCCACAATAAAATCAGTGAGAATATTTATGAAAGCAGGATTGCAAAATCAGATCCTAATGACTTCTCCTGCTATTCCCAAGAAGACTATTTCCAATAATAGTTACCTAGCTCCGTAAAGTGTCACAATCATGATTTTTCTTTTCTTGAGCAGTATTTAGCAGTTTTGTTCCCTTATATCTCTGCTATAAGCTTTTATTCCTTACCTACCAAACATTTCACACACTCACTGACTTTTGTTCTGTAGGATTCTAATTTCTTCTCCAGCAGGGTTTTTATATTATGTGATACCCTCTTTTGTCTTTACTGTCACTTTGTTATCAAGTAGATGCTCTTATGGGGTTGATGAAAAACCCAAACGTGTTGCATGTAATAGAACATAACTGGTACCTAATTTTCAATTGCAGTTGGGACAACAGCAACTGATGCCAAGTATACAGATACAGACTCGCTGCTCATGAGTATAGAAGCACTGAGTTTGGGCTAAGCATGGGATAGAACAGATGTGTGATGTAGGCAGTACCAGAGAATATATTTCTCCTTTGTTAAACTAGAATAATCTATTTAATATATATAAATAGGAAGAGAACAAAAAAGAGAGTCTGGCATTTTCATCCATTTTTAATAGTAAATTATTCAGTGAAATAGGAGATTAGAGTGGGATTCTACAACTAAGAGAAGATAAAAAAAGAGTTATTCCATAATTGAAGAAGTTTTTGTCCCCGTAATGGATAATTATGGAATAACCCTCTTTTATAAGTGTTTAAAAGACATGAGAATGCTCTCAACTAAGTAGCTCTCAACTCTTACATCTTCTATAAGAGCCTGTGATTTGTCATAGGGAAAAAAAAAAAAAACCTCCCTTGTATTTGATCTTCTTTTATTCAAATTTTTACACTGTATCCAAGATTTTCAAATGCAGAGGGGCATCTCCGTATGGGTGCAGATAACCACCCATTTAGATGTCAATGGAGGACAAGGACATATATAAGGCTGTACGGGTATGAAACCTCCGGCATTCAGCAGCCCTGAAAATTAGGCTGGCCTGTTCAGAGGTTTAAATATGGACTTCTGTGCCTAAAGTAGAAAGCTACTGTGGAAATACCAGCCAAGGGACTATGAAAGCATGGGTCTTCTGAAAACACATTCTTAAGCACAGGCATATTTGTCCATATTGTGTGGAATTATGTTTGCAGTGAAGTCTGGAGATTTAAAACAAAACAAAACATAAAGTTTTTTCTTTACCTTTTGAAAAATATATTTAAGCATCTCTGATTATCAAACATCGGAATTTCATAGTGCAATGCATATTTCTAACAAAGGATGGGAATGGGGAATGGATACAGTTTATTTGTAAATTAAATAAATATGTTTCCTCCATGCCCTTGAGAGCTAGCTGATTTATCAGTTAATAAAATAATCATACACCACAGACTTGTGCTTCCAATTTATTTTTAAAAGAAATAACATTGCATTTTTGACATATATGAATACAAATGTAACACTAGAGGAAACTTTGTGAGTAGTCCTGTGTATATATCACCAGCCCTGCATGAATTACCTTACTTGCTTTTTCTCTGCTAGTTATGGAATGGATTCTGCATAAACACTTATTTCTTTAACAATTCCTAACTTATGTGAATGACCCTATAAACCTCAATGTGACTACTGACTAGAAAGAAGACTATTCGTCTGAATAAAGAATGTAGAATGTGCCTTTAGCACAGGTGGAAAAAAACCCATCACATTCAGGAATTTAGTTTTAATTCTGCAACTAGGCTTCACTAGTATTTACACCTAACAGCATAAGCTAAACTTAAAAATAAACATATTTATTAAAAAAAACTATGACTGAATTGACTATTTTTCTTGACTATAAATGCTGATACAGATTTCAGCTCCGTAGAATACACAATGCAATTTGTGCTAGACAGAAGCATTCACGTGCATCGCAGAAGGGGAAGGCCTATGTCTCTTAGCAGATTTCTTTTTGTTTTATTGAATTCTTTTTAAGTTTTGTGGCAGGCAAACCGTACCATATAAAGCACACAGGAGTGTTACCAAGCAGAGGTAAGCTGATGGCAGAGCAGGTGTGCCACACAGCAATTCAGCCCGACCATGAGCACAGATCTGAAATCCTTTTGTGAATATGGGGCTCATTCCCACAGCTCTTATGTGAGTAACTGACTTCAGTGTTTCTGCTTGCGTCAGTAAGGAGTGGTCCCCTGAGCAGAGTGTGCCATTTCAGACCCTCGGTTTTTGTGTTTGATGGGAAGCTGGGCTTTTTAGCATTCCCATCCCCACCCCTCCCCCCTCCCATTCTAATCATCTTCTCCTTTTTTGGACATATGCCTCTCCCCCTCTGCTCTTTAAATTCCCTCTGCTCCCTCCTGTATATTAGCCTCAGCCCTACTTTGTTATTTTTGTTGCTTGCTTCGTACTCCCTCCATCACTACTCCAGATACTTCTCTCCCCTTTGCTAGTCTGTTCGCTTCCTTGGGGACCCTTCACACTCCCCCACAACTGAGTAGATTCTCATTTCCAATGGTATTTTAAAAACTCTAGGCTATATTTCCTTCTCTTGAGAGAAAATTAAAAAAAAAAAAAAAGAAAAAAAACCACAAAACAGAACCAAAAAAACCCTCTTCTTCAGATACTCCACCACTTTAAACTGAGAGACTTTCAGCCAAATCCCTTTTCAAGGGGACAGGAGAGATTGAGACCTACAAGGATGCCAGGGCACACCACCCACTGAAGTTCATGGAGCCACAGGCGATCGTCAGAGGTCCTTGGGCTCTGCTGATCAAGCCCTTCTGTGAAGCAGGAAAACCTTCTCTCCCGCGCCAGCAAGTGCAGCTCTCTGAAAATCAATGCAGTTGTTGGTGCAGCGTTTGCTCCCTGATGGCCAAACCAGGCTGAACTCGATGGGAGTCTCTCTATTGACTTCAGCAGATACTCAGAGGTTCAGGTCTCTGGGGGAGACACGTGCGGGTGCGAGGCGGGAGCTTTCGCATTCTCATGTATATCTGTGGAATAAGTTATCAGGGAATCATGATACATAACACCGCTATTTGTCAGAATATATTCTGACAGTATTTTCTGCTAAAGCGTGCAATTTTTCAATATAAATCGGGCCATTCTCCTTTAAAGGAAGACAAACCTGGCAGTGGGCATCCCTTCTGAAAGTTGAAGTCTTCTCTGCCCATCATACTCTATATTTCTTTGAAGTGCCAAGCCAGACTTTCCGCTGAAAGCCTCCAACTGAGACTACTTAAGCTGTCAGTTGCACCGGTGTAAATCTGGAGTTAACCCCACTACAGTGTTCACAGAGGTTAGCCAAGGACAGGTCCTTCCCTCATCAAGTCATGTGCTGAGCTGCACCTGGGGACCACCAATGCAAGACAGCACAGACTCATACCGGGTAAATTCTGACATCAGGGAGAAATGCCTAAGGCAGGAGGACAATAAATAAACAAAAAAGAGAAAGAGAGTAAAGAATTAGACCAGAGAGGGGATAAAAGAAGGAATCAGAAACTGTCGAGTGATGGTGGTTTGTCATTCTGGTGCACCCCCGAGGAACGGGGTGTAGAGGGGAGAACAGGCAGGACTGAACACTCTCACATCACCCCAAAAAACATTTCAGCAAAATAGGTCTGTTGTGTTTAAACTTGGAATTTAATGAAATTATTTCCCCCCTCCCCCCCCTTTTTTTTTTTTCAAATTCCATCTCAGTGTGTGATATTCTGTAATGTAAGAATATGTTGTTGTATTTAAGTTTTTTATTTTTCAGCATATGCCTATTTTATAATCACACTAAGACACTTTGGCCTAAGCAGTTGTGCTGATTAATCCACACCTCAGATGTGCTGGAAGCATGAGGTGAAACGCACCCGAGGTGTGCATTAATCAGCCCTACCATACAGTCTGTCCGGTCTTAATTAAATTCCAAACCAAATAGTTTGGGGGAGAAGGTTAGGAGGGAACACTTTTTTTAAGTGGGTTTTATATGAGCTGTCCACAGTGCATGGAAAAAAATACAAGATATATTTAGAACAATATTTTAATTTGCAATACTTTACTAGATTAGATGGAAAGAATGTAATGTTTAAAAAAGGAAAATGTGATTAAGAAGCTTAAGTGCACAGTATATTACATGAAAATTCTGATCATAAAGAAAGGTAATATCTACTCAAAATTATAATTTCTGTACTTTTGAAATCATCTCAGCAAGAATTATCTACCCATATCAAATTGTAGCACTTGTCAAAATCAACTGTAAAGCATCTCAAGTGCTCTTCTGAATCAACAAAACAGATGTATAGCGATGTGAGGTTGCACTGAAATGGAAATAAAAGTGAACTAGATGCCAGTCATTGCCCTTAATCTCTTGAACCCGGCACTTAACACAGAGGATACCACAGGTCTTTGGGACACTGTTTAGAAGGGGAAGAAATCAAGACTTGAATCTTAATAACATACGCAAAAACACTCTATAAAATTATTTTCTTTCCGCTTTAGTAGAATCTGATATGCTCAGAGATCACCTTGCCTTTTTCATAAACATGAGGAGATGTTTGAAACAACATCTTATTTCAGCTTTAGAAAGGCTATATGAATGAATATGTGAAACTTATGAAAAAGTTTTTTTAATTTTTTTAAAATAGCAATAATATATGCTTAGTGGTTCGAAAGTCACCATCCCCCTCCTTTCAGAAAAAAAATGTGAAATTATGTTTATGGGACAACACCTGCAGCAGAATGAAAGCAATGAATATAGTTTTAGTTAAGATTACAATATTGCTGATTTTTACGAGGGACTTCAAAGATGAAAAATGTCTGCAAGCGTCTGCCATTAGAAAACAATGGCTCTAACCCCATAGTCTAAGACATGTGTTTGGAAGTGAGCTCCTCTGCAAATTTCCTAAAACCCACCTTCCAAAGAAACATCATGAAAATGACTGCTGGTTTGTTTTTTTTTTTTTTTTTCCTTTGGATTTGTGATGATGCTGCCTCTCAGGATCGTGATGCACAAAGGGAGGCTGAGGTGAGCACAGACCACAAAATGAATGATCATTTCCTTCACTTGTCCTGTGAACTGGTTAAGCCTCTGAAGTGCAGGTGGAGGGATTTTTGCAGGCTGCTGAGGTACTGCAGAATCATACCATTTATCAACACTTTACTTGCTTCCCTGTTTTCAATTACATTTAGACTTGAACAATTTTTAGTAACCAATACAATGCTGAAAATTACTGACTTCTCTGCTATATATAATGAAGCCATCGTAGCATAAGCTGTACACAATTAGCCCATTTTCATCAACAGAGTTTCAGGTCAGAAAGGAACTGATGAATGTGGAGCCTTTCTGACCCCATACTGAGAGAAGGTCCAGATAGAGAGGAACCTCTCTCCAGGATGGAGCAAGGGGCCCAAGCCCCAGTCAGGATGCCTGAGGATTAGACTCCTGGACTCAGAGCAACGAGCTCCTGAGGCAAAGCTGCCAACCTCACAGAAAGTCCTTGATCTGGTTTTGCTGCCAAGACACCAAGGCAAACACGCTCATTTATCGAACTGAAGATAGCAACTGCCTACAAATGTTTTAGTCTAATTGAAACGTATTTTGGCAAAGCTCATTCAGCCCTTTCTGGATTTCATCCGTCATTGACTCCTATATAGGATTTGTCCCCTTGTCTATACATGCAGAAATAGCAGACTACCAGTTCTAGCTCTTAAGAATGACACAAATGAGGGTGTTTGAGACCTTTAGAATTTAGCACACGTGATAATTTGTTTCCAAAGCTACTGAGCAACACTTCTCCCGCAGGTTTTGTGCTGCAGACTGGACTGGTTCATGCAAGAGAGAAGACAAAGTCACGTCTACTTTTAATTCAGTTATGACCACTGTCACTGATTTTTTTGATACAGGCTGGTTAACCAAAAGGGCAAGTCTAAAAGAAGAACAAAGAGACTGAGCCCGAGTTCTTCGGTTCTAGTTTTCCAATTCTGCCAGTGATTCACTCTATAACCTCAGGTAAATCAGGTAACAGCTACGTCTGGTGTTTTCTTAATATTGTAAAGATTAAGCACACTGAGGAATTTCTCCAAATTTTCCAAATGTGGAAGTGATTTTATTAGGTGCCAGAGGTCAACAGGCTGTTATAAAACCAACAACAGAGAAAAGAGGAAAATTAAGGCTTCAGACAACATAAATATATAGAAAATTCCAATAGTTTTATATTCCTTTTCAACTAAGCATAAAACCCAGCCCAAGCAAGCAGTAATGATAGCAGCCGAGAAGTTATGCTGAAACAGAAGCAGGACGAAACGTTTCTTCTCAAATTAAGGTTGAGTTGGGCCCAGTCACGGCCTCACACACACAGGAGTGGGATATCTGAGTGGTCCTCTGCTTCTGCTCTGTCTTCCGTCCTTTCACCCACAGCACTGCAGCAGTGCCAGCTAAGGCAGAAAGCCTGACATTCCTTCCCCTATTTCTCTCTTGAAAGGGCAAGCTTTGGGATTTTGGGGGCTTTTGGTGTTTTGGTTTGTTTGGTAGGGATCTTTTGTTGTTGTTTTATAAAAAAAAGGACATTTTGGGGGTTTTTTTGCACAAAAGTCAAGAATTGAAGGCTTTTCTGTTGTTTTCTAATTTTCTAGGAAGCACTGAGTACATCAGTACTTAAAGCCCAAAGTGAAACTTTTCAAGAGAGCTACAAAGTTTTTACAAGACAAAGACCCAAGGTGTGTCCCAGGGGCAGCTCCAGGCACCCCAGCGTGCCCAGTCCACCCAGCGATGCTGCAGTCTGGCGTGGGCGGATGGCCCCAGCTAGTGCCGACCTCTCTGCAGCACGACTCAACGCACAGCACGGTGCACAGAACGCTTGCATCCTTGTCCGCAGGAATGGCCACTTCTCCCCTCTTACAGAAGTCCAGAGGAAGTCACGCCGTGGTGGAAGAAGCCTGCCCGGAGCCATACGCAGCACGTAGCTGCACCGCAGTGTCAGTAGCTCCCACTTCTGCGCCAGGCCATGTACACAGCGAGATGAAAATGTGCCTCCAGCTTTCTATTCTCTCCCGTGGAGGTGGCAGCAGGTCCCCGCTGGCCACCAGCTTATGTTCAGGCTGTGGAGGAGGTGTTTAGTTGTACAGTGGACTACTTTACAGAGACTTCCATAGTGAATATTAATTCCACTAACTCCATAAGCTTTTGAATCAGTTTTCAGCACATTTTTTATTTGGGCTGACATTCAGAATTCCTTCCCTGCACTGTATATGATGACACTTTGGTAAATGTATTATTCTTTTCACCTGGCCTTGTTTCCTTTCCAAACCAAACACATAACAGAAATCATTTCAGCTTTCTAGATTATTGCCTGACAAAACTGCGGTGGCTGTGAAAGGCAAATCGACATTACAGCTGTTCTCTGTTTTGGATTTCTTGGTTGTTGCTTTTTTTTTTTTTTTTTCCCTTTGGTTTGGATGCTCTCTGAAATACTGAGCAAAATTGCATTATCTGTTGCACCACAGTACATATATTGTTGTTCCCAAAGGTTTACTTATAACGTTCACAGCACCATTTATTTTTTTTCCTTTCCCCCCATTGTCATTTCTGTACAGACTTAATACAACAGAAACATGGCTTCCACTGGGAGCTACAGGTAGAGCAGTTCCAAAGTTCTCTATAATTGGTGTCTGCCATGGCTGCTCACAGTAAGTTATGTAAATCACAGCAAGGACCCACAACCCCTAAAGGCATGAATATTTTTTTCATTCAGTGCAGAGGATAACTACAGAATCTTAGTAATAGTCGCCTCCACATCAGGGATCTCCTTACCAGGCAAAGTCAAGGTCTAGAAACTGGCCATGTCAATTCTGCAATTTAAATCCTACTGTTAAAGATGGTTTGGTAGGTATTACAGTAGGTCAAGGCATGGTAGGCAATATTAATTTTTAGGATGCATTTTCCCTTCATAGCCCTTGCAAATCCACCTGCTTCTGTTTACATTCACTGTAGCAATTCCAGCAAACCACAGATCTGAATATTTATTTCTTTTTTTCTATAACAACTCTTTAATTTAAAATGAAATGAGGGGCTGTCAGGGTTTCATTCTGAAAATGGAGGAATAATTCCATGGATTTTCTAGTGATGTATTTTAGTTAAAATCATGCCTTCCAAGTGACCAAATACAAGGCTACTATTAAATCTGTTTCCTTTAAAATAGTACTGTAAATGTGAGAATTTTTAGCCTAAATTCAGTGTCAACTTCTGTCTTTTTATCATTTTTTATTTCTCCCACAAATCTTGCATTTATGGGCCATATACACCAGTTTATGCACTATCTATTAGGTAACTGAATGGATCCTTAAAACATAGTAATTGTCTACTTCTATTACCGGGAAAATAAGATTTCCTAAAATAAAATCCATGTTCACATTTCCACCTTGATTAGAAAACATTCTGATGCCCTTTGGCAAAGCCTATGTGGAAAAAAAAAAAAAAAAAAAAAAAGAGAATAAATGTTTTTAAAAGCCAGTTAAATCTGATTCTTCTGCTGCAGTTACCAGCAAGAATTCTGACAAAGAAAAATCTCCTTTGGGCTTGACTTTGCATATAGCCCCAGACTGAATCTTAATCTAATCTAGTAACTTCTCTTATTTTACCTCCACCTCTTTTCATCTGCTTACTCAAGAAAGCTAAGCTCAGAATCTGCATCTGGTTTTCACCGAGCACCTGCTTTAACTTCTTTATTTTATTTTATTTTTAAGAATATTAAGTAAATGCATACTACACACACACAATATAGTATTACATATGCACAAAGGCATACACACATACATTCACTTTCAGGAACACACATGAGTTCTTCAAGGAAATTAGGTGTTTCTGAACAATGTGGTGTTAGGCCAGGCTGTGTACCTTAAGCTTGTTTTCCAACGCACCTCTTTTGCTTTGGGCTGTAACACCTGCAACTGTGTCGCTTGCTGGTGCACGCAGTGTAAGTAAGGATACAAGGACATGGATGAAGCATCCCATTCTG
Source organism: Charadrius vociferus (assembly GCF_000708025.1). NCBI lineage: Eukaryota > Metazoa > Chordata > Aves > Charadriiformes > Charadriidae > Charadrius > Charadrius vociferus. The sequence goes on along the minus strand of NW_009648878.1, from coordinate 478,647 downwards.
GGGCTGCCATCAGCTCACTCAGTTCCCCTCAAGGCTTTGAGGAAGCAGAAATTCAGTAGACAGACTGCTGGGAGGACCCCAGTGAGAAAATAAAGGTGACTTAAAGCCTCTGCCTCTGAACGGCTCGGGACCTGCACAGTGCAGCTCCAAGTGTACAGAAAAGTATCAGCCACTGATGCAGCCCAGGCTTAGTAAATTATTTTTCCATCAATTACAAAAGGCGCCTACTTGGCCCTGTTTTTCATCCCTCTGCCAGCTAGACAGGTCAAAAAACAGAAAAGTTAGTGGCTGGTACGATCGGCTAGTAGCAATTCAGTGGTTCAGTGGTTCAAATGTCTCTGTTCTCTATCTTCTCAGAGGTAAACTTGAGCTATAATCATCCATGTGTCATGCTCAGCTAAGCTGGCTATCGGCAGAAACAGCATGCAATTGAAATTTTGCCCAGCCTTAATGAGTGGACTGTGTCCTCATGGAACGAGAGATAACTGCTTCTGGCAGAGACAGGCAACTGCAGCAATCTCCTTCCTCTATGACGTATGCTATAAAGTTTTTAGATTACAACTGTTACATAAAATGATGCAAATAAACTGTATCTTCCCTTGAAAAATGTTGTCCAGAAAGGCCAGCAAAATATATTCTGGCCATAATGGATGCACGTAGCTCCTGACCTTCCTAGATTTTAGGTACTTCAAATATTTACAATTCATTTGTTGGTTTTTTTATTGATAAAACTTGTTTAAGACTCCTGCAATCTCTCAAATGGCTTAAAAAATATGAAATCTATGATTATTTTACTTCGGTTAGCCCAACCCAAGCTGTTCTAGTACAATTCCTACTCTCCCTTGAGGCCCCTGAACTCCAAATGTGCATGGTCTGGAATACTCCCTCCCTACTGTAACATGAACCCCAAGGTAGAGCAAAGAGTACCTATTTTTCCAAGCGATTCAAGACTCCTAATTGCAGGTTAAGTTTTGGCTAGTTAGGACAGAGTCCAAAAGCTTTCTGCAGGCTGAAGTAATTTTTGTCTGGAAAAAATTATTGGGGAACGGGTGAAAAAAGAAATAAGCATTATAAAAATGTTGCATCACTCTGGGTTATGTCAGATGAGTTACGATAAGGAACACTGTGTCTGACATGAAGAATCACATCAAGTTAAAAATAAAATAAAAACTAAAATGGGTTTGGTTGTGGGTTGGGTTTCTCCCCCCACCCCCCAAACTCTGGTATGCTTAATTTCAGTTACTGGAACTGTGTTTTCTACCTTCTTTTTATGGCCTTTTTTATAAAAGGTAGCTGGTACTCACAAAAAATTTTGGGATCGTTCAAAACTTTTCACAGTTAATTAGTAATGCATGTAGCAAAACACCCGCCCTACCTCTGGGCCTTGGGGGTTGCCCTGGTTCACTTGTAACTGATTTATTTTTTAAGGTTGTCTGGCACATCTCCACCCCAGCTGCTTCCAAGAAATTTCAGCCCAGCGTCAGCTGGGAAAGATCAGCTTCACATGCTGACATACAGAGGCGGCCTTAGGAATATTGGGGCCTCCGGTGGGAGGCATCAATGGGAATCTTTGCTCTTTTTGCTGATCCGGGGATACAGTATCTGCCACCATACAGGACTTTTTTTTAGCGCTTTCCTTGAAAGAACACTCACCTGATTACTACACTATGTTTTTCCTCAGTCAGAAACAGAAGTGTTATCTTTACCAGATTTGTGGCTCATTATGCAGGGCTGAATGGTGGATCATTTTTGCAGGCATCTAAAACCATTTGTAATGACTTACGAGCCGCCAAAAAAACCCATACTATTTTATAGACTGCTTAAATTTTACAGAATACAAAAGAGGCTAGAGAATGATTCTGATATCTTTCCTTATATCTGATTAATGGTTCACTCCGCAAGTCTACCGCTGAAACTGATGGCCACAAATCCGACCCCTTTTCCTACAAATACATAGCTTTATTTTTTTGTGATTATTTTTATTCAGAACTTCCTTGAAGAAATTTTCTACCACGTTCCTTCCTTCATTTTTCTTCCTTTAGTTGCAAATTAATTTTGTCACTAGCCTTCTTCCCTGTGCTTCCATCTGGTGCACTTCCATCCACTTTCAAGAGCATCTGAACCAAAAGCATCTTATAATTTACACAAAGTACTGTTTTAGAAAAATTGCGATATCTAATTAAGCCCATTAGTAAAGGAAGAAAATATCTCTAATTTTAATGTACAGCACCTGATTCTACTTAAATTCAGACACAGTACACAAAGCCACTCATTGTAAGATATAGGCTGGCATTGAATTCTACCTCTGGGTTCACCTTTCCAAATTTGTGGAGGGAGCTGAAGGTTTGAAAGGTTTTCATCCGCTAGTCACAAGTTTGGTTTGATCCAAAGTTGAGAGGATCCAACAGGAAATTCTGTGGTTCATTCTTTTTTTCCAAACTTCAACAACCTTTTTCTTCACATACATAGTTTTGGAACAGAAATACGGAACTCACTTTTTTTCAGAAGTGGAGGCAATAATAAAAAAAACAGAACTGCAACTTTTACATGATGAAGAAAACTGGGCGTTGATAGAACATCAGACCTTTGATTAAAACAATACTCTTAGAAATATTTTTTTTCCCCAGCTAGATAAGCTGAACAAGATCCCCGCAGTTTAGCTATGCAACACTACTCAGTTTAACTGTTACTTTATGTTCGCGTGTGTTTAGATGCTTGTAGCGAGAGAACATCCCCAATCCGCAGAGAGACAGAGAGTGCATTTTGTTAGGATAGCAGACTTGTTATGTTCCATTCAGCTCAGCACCATTAAGCTTTTGGGTCTAGCATTTGCTGTCTGCTGCCAGGATTAATATCTTAGTATTTTCTTCCTAGTCTATGGTTACATTTCAAGAATTAAATGATCATTCAGAAAGTTGGCTTCAGTTTATGAGCTGTTAAAGCTAAGGGAGATACAGTACGTCAAAACGAAAAGAAATAGTCAAAGTTATAATCATTAATGTTAACTTCGTCCTTAGAGTCTTTATCACTTGGCACATAATGTGCACTCATTCCTATTACAACAATTTCACTCATATCTAAAAAGATGATTTTCTATAGAGGGCCCAGAGGATACCTTTGTATTGTTTTGTGCTTTGAGAGAAGGTGGACTGAGAACTCTGGAGACAGAAATCTTGCATCTACACCCCTGGGATGTCTGGCACTGACAGACGAAGTGAAATTGTCCCCATAGTAGCCCATTAGCAGACTCCAGGCTGGATTTCGGGGCCAAGTGACAGCTTGTTGTTGTGACCGTTCAATTTTTTTTCTCCATCATTAAAGACCGTTAAGGAAGGAGACTGGTAGGATCAAATGAAATGTTGGTTGGGCCATATAGACACCCATTCTCTGGGAACTTGGCAGGAGCCACTATCTCCCTTCACAATGCTAAAGAAACAGCTGATGAGGGCAGAAATTGCCAAACAGTTTCCAGCTAGACATGGCTAGCTGGGCCAATTGGAAAGGTCTCTCCCAAGCATGACTTTTTCTTTGTAAAACTAATTCCTTACCCAGGAATCTTATATAAGAATTTCATTTGTCGTAATAAGCTTTTCTGTATATCTTCAGAAAAGCTCAAAACCATGTTTATTCTTCCTAAATTTAAAAAAAAAAAAGGTAATAATTGTCTAATACTAATGCTAATAAGCATCACTACCAGCATTGCCTCTTATTGTGCTGTCACTCCCCCTCTCCTTACATTACCTGTATTTTTTATTTTTTTCTATTATTTGAATTTTTATTCACCTAGTTATTTGGCATACAGGTCCAAAGTTCAGGCAAATATAACAATCAGTTGAGAAATACTCGCCAGACAAGTATTCATGCACTCTTGTATCACCTGACATATGGTGAACAAGCTGATGAATGACTCAGGATTTAAATGGTAATTACCATTCATCATTATAATAGACTTGCTAATTCATAAATTCTTGGTAAGCCAATTTTCTATAAAAAGGTTAATAATAAGAGTGGAAAAGAAAGAAAAAATAGCCCTAGTGTGATAAAAAATGTAAAAGCTAGAATATCTTCACTGCCACATATTCCTTCTAATGATTGAGTAGTTTTGCATCAAAGTGCTTATTGACGCAATACCACTTGCTGTAGCGGGACTGTGATGGAAACAAGGGTAGATAGAAAATTCCAGGACCTAACTGCTCAAGGAGGAGGTTGAGGTGCGTCAGACAAAGGAGCTAAGACAGTCACACAATGGCAAAGGCAGGCAGGATCCCCCTCGCTCATTTCCTAAGTCATGTTCTCAGAACTGCTGACAACATACAGGGTAGGGGAAGCCCTATGGGAATGTTCCTGGGACTCCTAAGTGGTGCTGTGAGAAACACACTGAGCCAGCGTCACATCTGATCTGAACTGGTCTTGCTGCCAATAACCTCATTGACTATTCTGCTACTATCAATTCCTCTGGGCAAAAGAAACACGAAGTTGTCTGTGCTTTGGTTAAAATAATAAAAGAAAGAAAAAAAATAAAAGAAAAAAATATTTCTTCATTTTATGATCTTTCTCTGGAAGAGCTCTGTGAGCATAATTTAAAAACCCTCTGGAAAACAGCAATGTAAACTAGAACAAACACATACAGGCAACGCTGAAATTCTATATATCCAATGCTCAGTACAGCACTTATTCCCCCATTAGATAGTGTACATAAACGCACACGACTGCAAATACTCATTCCACCTCTAATCCTCATTTAGCCACGTCTTTTTGTCGCAAGAGGCCAATATGGCAAAGACCCATTGCCCCTGCCCCTTTGCCCCACCAAGGCATGTAGTTTCTCTGTCCACATACATCCTCTTACTCTTTGCCGGAGCACCACAGATGTAAAAGCTACCCTAAATTGCATAGTGGAAGCACTTTTTCCTTCAGATGCATAAGACTAAGGCAGCCAGGATTGGGAAAAGGTGCATCAGTTTGCAAGGGACTGAGGGACAAGAGGAACAGAGAATAGTAGAAGTGATGCATGGAAACCCTTTTCCCTCACCTCCCCATACTGTTGTTGTTGTTGTGCAGGGCAAACTTAAGATACCATGCTCAGGGCAATGAAGTAGTCAAGTTTAAGTTGAGTTTTTGAATATTTTAGCATGCATTTGGAACCATGCAGGGAAACATGCCCTTTCAATCTGTTGCACATTAGGTATCAGGGTGATTGGACAGATATTGGGTATTCAGGAACAGAGCATTTGGAAAGGAATAAAAATCAACCCAAATCTATTGTGGACTACGTAACACTACATTGGGATTATGAATAATATTAAAATTTACTACAATGTACTGTATGTTCAGAGAAGTTTATAATGTGGGTAATCTTACTGAGTGCTTTCCTGCAAAACAAACTCTTCTAGCAACAGCAACATTCCTGCCAAGCCAGGCTCTCTTTCGCATGCATTTTCTCTCTTTCTTTGTCTCTCTTGCATACACACATTTTAAAATTTAAGAACTGATTTGAATTTAAAAATGGATGTTAAAACCTGACCTGTACCTCAAATTCAGGGGACTTATTTGAAACTAACAGAAGTTTAAAGATATGTTTAGAACTGCAGATTTTGGTACAGACTCTTAACTATGGAAACAAGGATGTAAAGCATTAAAATGTGCTCTGCATGGGGACTGGTTTTCAGAGTGTGTTTATATTGGGAACTTTGGATAATTTGCAAAAACTTATTTCAGTTGCACTGATTATAATGCTTAGGCAGTACGGAGATTATGAAGGATATAGTAAGAAAGTATCTATGCCCTTTTTCTTTTTTGCTTGACAGTATATACAGTAAATGTGTATAAAGCAAAACTGAAAGCATATGGTATAACCCCAAAACAAAAGAAAAAATAGACCCCAAATACAGAAGTAAGGCAATTAAGCCATCATTTTAAAGAGAATAAATTCAGGCCTAATATTAAGATGCAACTACAGTTCAAGCTATACTATCAAACTAAATACAAAGTCCCAGATTACAGTGCGTGTTTTCTTTATTACAAAAATGTTCAAATTAATTTACAATGGCAGCAAAATAATTTTAACAATGGACTTCAGAAAGAGAATATATCAAGCTTTTATATATTTGCATGACTTTTGTTCTATTTTTTGCATATGCTAAGCCAAAAGCTTAAAAAATGTAGAATGCGATGCCATGATTAACAAGTATCACTGTATTTTTTGTTTTCCCGGGGATACAAAGCATAAAAAAAGGTCAACTTTTGGGTCAGCTGCAACAGGGAGTTAAATTGGAATAGAATGAATCAAAATGCTTTTGCTCAGCCAACTACATAATCAAAGGATAAAGATTCCACTGAACAATTTAGTATCCAACTTCCCTAACTAACCTTTTTGTCATAAATCAAAATATTTCATTTTATAGTTAAAAGTTAGTCTTAGCATCAGGGATAAATAGAAAGGAAGAGAACAGCACAGATAGCCATGAGCTATATATACTAGTAAGGTCACACATCCAGAGAGTCCTATGACATCACAGTAAGCACAACAGTAAAGCTCTGGTAGATTGTGAAGTCACTGGCATGACACAGAGGTATCTTTGCACTCAGTTTGTTTGTGCCATGCTTTTTGCACCTTGTTATTAAAGAATCACAGAATTGTTATGGCTGGAAGAGAGTTTTAAGATCATCAAGTCCAACCGTTATCTAGCTCTACTGGGCCCACTTCTAAACCAGGTCCCTGAGCACCATATCTAGATGGCTTTTAAACACATCTGAGGATGGCGATTCAACCACTTCCCTGGGCAGCTTGTTCCAGTCTTTCATAACTCTTTCAGTGTAGAATTTTTTTCCTAATGTCTAACCTAAACCTCCCCTGGTGCAACTTGACTGCATTTCCTCTTGTCCTATCGGTTGTAACTTGTGAGAAGAGACCAACGTTCACCTCTCTACGACCTCCCTTCAGGTAGTTGTAGAGAGCAATTAGGTCTCCCCTCACCTTCCTTTTCTTTGGACTAAACAACCCCAAGTCCCTCAGCCACTCCTCATAAGACTTATTCTCAAGACCCTTCACCAGCTTCATTGCCCTTCTCTGGACCCTCTCCAGTACTTCAATGTTGTTATACTGCAGAGCCACAGTACTGAAGGTGCAGCCCCACCAGCGCCGAGTACAGTGGGACTTCCTTAGTACTGCTGGCTACGCTCTTTCTAATAAAGGCCAGGATGTTGTTGGTCTTCTTGGCCACCTGGGCACACTGCTGCCTCGTATTTAGCTGGCAGTCAGCCAACACCCCCAAGTCCTTTTCTGCCGGGCAGCTTCCCAGCTACTCCTCCCCAAGCCTGTAGCACTGCATGGGGTTGTTGTGGCCCAAGTGTAGGACTTGGCACCTGGACTTGTTGAAGCTTATGCTGTCGGCCTCAGCCCATCAATCCAGCCTACCCAGGTCTCCCTGAAGAGCCCTCCTACCCTCAATCAGATCAACACTCCTGCCTAACTTTGTGTCATCTGCAAACTTACTGAGGGTGCTCTCAATCTCCTTGTCAAGATCATTAATAGAGATATTAAACAAGAGTGGCCCCAACACTGATCCCTGTGGAACGCCACTTATGACGGGCTGCCATGATTGGATTTAAACCATTCACAACCACTCTCTGGGCCTGGCCATCCAGCCAGTGTTTGACCCAGCAGACTGTACGCCTGTCCAAGTCTTGGGTAGCCAATGTATGTGTATATATACATATATATCATATGTAAAGTGGTCTTTATGATTACTAGGAAGAATATGTCCCCTTGCTGATCTGTATTTTGATATCTTGGAAACCTCAGTTTATTGAAGATTTTCTATTACTGAATGAGAGCCTTATAGAGTTTTAGGCTTACATTACAGTTTCAGGGTTGAGCTGCTATTGCTGGACAGTGGGATGTAGAAACGATGAATCGACATTAGTACATAGGTCCACGTGGTTGCCATTAGATGCTTGAAAACCTGCTTTAAAGTGAGTCATTCACTAGCTTTACTGTTTTTAGGGTTAAATTCTAAAAATGGCCAAATTTTTCCAGAGGTTGAACGCTTGCAACTCGTGAATTTACTGCTAAGCATCAGTTACTGAAGTTGACGGAAGATATATGTAAAGGTTTGGCCTCAAAGTCTGTGTGGCTCTTACGGAAATTTTGAGAAATGAACATGAAGTTGTGTGATCTTAGGAATATTTGAGGTTTTATATCATAGCTTTTCCTATGTTTTCACTGTAGAACTGTATATTGCTTTTGATGGCTGCTTTTATTAACAGATGTATATTCTTCTTTGTAATAAGGTTTTCTACATCATAGAATCATAGAAAAACAGAATAGTTTGGGTTGGAAGGGACCTTTAAATGTCACCTAGTCCCCTGCAATGTCACAGGGACATCTTCAACTAGAGCAGGTTGCTCAGAGCCCTGTCCCACCCCGTCCAACTACTTACTGATATTTTGGAAGGAGAGATTAGCATAAGTGTTTCTGTCTGTAGAAATAGTTATTATTTGCTCCACAGTGGGCAAATCAGTGTTTTGCTCTTTTTCACGACCTTCAGAAAATACTTTTATTATGCCACTGTATAAATCTGTAGTTGATTTCACCTACAGTGTGTGCAGCCCTGCCCTGCAAAAGCTAAAATAGAATAAGAGAAGTTACACACAAGGTGACAATGGTGACCATAAGTATGGAAGAATTTCACGTAAGCGAGACAGGGCAGAGTACGAAAAGAGAGATTGCAGAGAAAAGGGGTACTCCATGTCATAAATGGCATGGTGAAAGGGAACACAGAACAATTGATGACCATGATTTGTATCATAAGAAGTGAAGAGATCAATTAGAGATTTAAAAGACCAAAATAAATGTTCTTTTATTTAATGCATAATTAAATGAGGGAACTCATTACCACAGGGTATTGTGAAGGCCAAAACTCTAACAAACCCATAAAAAAGTCTAATAGATTCTTGATATGAAGAACCATGGGGTCTATTAACCATAGTGATGTACCTACTGCCTCCTGCTCAGGAAATACCCCAACCATGAGTTGCAAGGCAAAGAAAAGGTTCCAAAACCACTATCACTCTGTCCATTCCCTGCTCACGGACCTTTTTTCATAAGTCCTTGTCTAATTATTTTCAGAGGAGAAATCCTGGATTGCATGGCTATTTAGTCTGATGCATAGCAAAATTTATGTTTTTTATATTCTCAAAGCCAGATTATTTTTCTTTTCTGGAAAAATTGAAGACTTTTCTATCAAGATAGGGTGTAGGACTTTGTAGTCAATGTCCCATGGATAGCCAAAGTAACCCTCTGGAGCCTCAGTATAACCCTACTACAGTAGACATCAGTAAAGAATTCCTGTAATATTTGCTTTTTTTGCCCCATCTGATACTTTTTCTAACCTAGCTCTGACCAGTACCTGCAGAGCTAGTGGACTATTACGTGATTAGAATGAATTTGCCTCACAGCAGATATTACCTAGAAATCAGTGATCTTCGCACCATACCTGAATAAGCATTCCATATATGTACATACACACACACACACACATAAGTTTCCATTGAACCATACAAGTCACTATCCCAAGATAACATGATGGGAGTTGAAACAAAAATATTCACTCAGGCTTTAGGGTTTTCCTTGCGTAACATGTAGCCTAGACATTATTAGTCCAAAAGTCCCATTTATGCTCATACTGTTCCTATGTAAAAGCCAAACTTTGTAGTTTGTCAAAAAGCATTCATTCTGCTGTGTATCTAATACAACATAGTCTATCTCATTGCACTCATCCTGGTAAACTAAGCAGGGCTGCAGCATAGATCAGTGTGTTGGCCATTACTGGCCAGGCTGCTCACACGGTCTGTGGCCCACCATCACCCTCAGACAATGCAGGAGATTGTCTTTCAGGAGCAGTATCTGGCCTGTGCCATGTGGGCACTCTGTTTTGGGAGGAAGAAGGTACAGGCACATGAACATGACATCCACTTTGTCTTCAGAGACCGAAAAAGGCCCATTATATATAACTATTCAGGCACAGCCTCTGACTACTCTAGAGAGGTATCATTCCAGGTGCTAACTACTTGAAAAATATTTATGTCTCTCTAGTTTTTGCAGTTATACATTGACACCATCCAGATAACCTTGGGAAAATTTCTTGCTTTGTGTGGGTTGAATATCATAGATGGTTTCTCCCAACTTTAACATCTGTTAGTCTCTGGTACTCCTAACTGGCTGTTTTTTTACTGGCAGAGTCTTCTGGCTCCTTTAAGCGTCATTGGCACCAGGGGAAGAGAGCCATTTGAAAGAGAGCCATGTGACACATTTTTGGGCAGCACAAGCATATGGTGTGGCGCAAGCTGCAGAATACAGTACTGGTGTTCTTTCTGATGTTGGTCTTTTAGTCGGATGTGGCTGTTTAACGCTGATGTGTACATTTCTTGGAGAACCGCAACGAAGCCTTTTCCAAAAACTGCCGGCCCCACACCTTGCTCAATCCACTGTGAAAGAAAGTACTTTTGGCTTTGAGATATTTGGGTTAAGTATGCATGTTCTTTCATTTTAATAAGGAACCTAGGGTAGATCCAAACTGTCTCTGGCTGCAAATAATCAACCATTTTCAGGCACACCTTGATGCTTTCTGAGATAGAAGTCTTCCTGTGGGGTTTTCTTCTTGCTCAAGGTCAGATAACTTTCACTGTACTCACACCATCTACAAGATTTACTACTGGTTATAAAAATAACTGTGAAATATAGGTTTATTCTTGATGCCTGGAAGTGGGCTTGGTATTGTAACTGGTCTATAAATAATAAAAGTAAATATCCATGCATGAATACTTTGAGGCATAATGCATGTACTAAACACACAGTATATGTACCATCAAGTATTTCAGAAATATCTAATATGTTCTGAAATATATATTCTGCTTTTTTCCCTCACCCCATAAATTGAGCAAATGTCTCTGGAGCCATGTGTCTGCACTCAGGGTTTAGTCATGTGCTACCAAATCATCTGCATGGGGAAACACAAAGGCGTCCATTGCATAAGCCACCTGCTCTGTGGATCTATAGCCACAGACAACAGCATTTGTGGCTGGTTTACCGTTACCTTCTTGTCCCTTCAGTTCCCTCCCATGCAGATTTGTGAGGGACTAACACAGGCTCCTCAAGCTTATTTAACATGTCAGCAAGGAAAGCTGAGCCTTCATGGAAAAGGAAGAGGGAACAAACCACATTGAGCAAAATGTTGGCCAAGTTTAGGTTTCCCATGGATTAAGGAAGGAACAGCCAGGTTAACCAAAGCTGTCAATGCAGCTTATGATGAGAAAGGATGCAGATGAAGGGAATGAACCCCAAATGACAGCTGGGTTCTCTTTTGTCTTTCAGCACCAGAGTTTAGAGAAATGCTAGATGCACATGAAGATTTCAGGAGAAAAGACATTTTGGAGACATGCTTGTCTTGGAAGGTTGTGGATGTCATTTTGGTTAGAAAATTACACAGATATAAACTCACTTTAATACAGAAACATTCTTATTATATTTTTTTCTTTTTCTGTGGTGATCTCAAGTACATAATGGTTATTCCCTTGTGGTGTATATCTGTAACGTATATTACCTGGATTTGGCTGACAAAAATTCTTCAGCAAATATTTCATCCAATTCCTGCACTGTTTCTCTTGGTTTTGAGAACTGAGTTCATAGTCCACAGTGGATGACCAACCTTGTGCTTTATTCAGCCACAGGTAAAGAGAAATTTCAAGGCAAGACTTAAGTAGAGAAGCAGTTCTTTGAGGAGTAACTACACATTTCTGCATATTTTTGCAGGAAGGTCCCTTTTCAACCAAAATAAACCAGATATCTGATGGCGTCTAGTTGAATATTCATGTAGATATCAGAGATCTATATACAGACCAATGCAAGGGCATCACCATAGTTTGGAGTCTTCAGTCTTATTCTCAGGAGTGCTGATTGTGGTTAGTACCTCTTCCTGAGAAATAGAATTGCTTTGTTCTCCTCCTGAAAAAAAACACCTCTTTGTGCTCCTGATAGCATGGTCAACCTGAAGGGAAGAGGACCTCCTAACTCTTGAGAGAAGATACACTGTGTAAAACTTTATTTATACTTTCTTCAAAGAACCAATTTGAGCCAAATTCTCCAGCACTTCTTCAGGTGATTCATCATGTTTGACATCTAGGGTGTCAAAACTCCCATTCAGTCCAACTAAATCAGTTCCACTCTGTCTTGTGAAGCTTGAGTGCTTCTCTCTGTCTTCTTCTTGGAACATGAAGAACTGTACCTAGTAATATACAGTGCTTTGTTTCAGAAAGCTTGTCCAAACAGTCATTGCAACACAATCATTGTAATCACAGCAGCTGATAGTTGTTAATTATGAGCCATGATTCCAGTGAGGACTAAGCTTGAGGGATGTGTTCATGATGGTCTATGTTAGTGCAGATGCTGCTGTAGTTATGTTGCAGTTCCAGTGATTATCTCTTCTTTTTTTTTTTTATGAACTGAAAGTCTTCCCACAAAAAGATGCGTGGGACCATTGACAACACAGTTAAATCTTCACTACCAGATCTATTCAAAAGCAAAAAAACATTTCATAAATTCTGTAAAAGTAAATGTAATCTAATAATATTTCTCAGTTTTCTTCAACCTTGCTCTCCAAATGCTTTGCAGACATGATTTCAGTGTCACCTTATCTCCAGTTCATTATCTGACGGAAGGGGAATAAACAGTTGAGCAAGTATGTCTTCTCTTCTGAATCACAGAGCACCTGTAACACAAAGAAATGAGAACTATAAAAGTTCAGTGCCTTTGAAGATAAGACTGTTCTTAGGCAATGTGACTAATATCATCAAGGCCAGTTAAGTATGTAAGCATGTGTTTAAATTTAAGCTCCAAATAGCTGCAATAGCCCAGATTCTCAAGGTATTATAGCACCTAACTCCTGTTGCAGGCAAAGCAGCTCAGCTTCTGGAAACCTGCCATTGCCCGGAATATGATGATTCTGCCGGTCTTTGAGAAAAGCACAGCCTCAGGCATCTCCTCTTGCCTTAACAGCTGGACCAAGCTGTTTACTAGCTAGGATAGTAGGTGGCGGTCTCATTTGCAGTATGCCACACCACATATGATCCATGGCCAGATAATGTCTCAGAATTAGTCACACAATTGTCAGCAACTTGGGACAGAAGCTGCAAGATCACAACTGGGCACAATAGTCCTGCACCATAAGCTGTTTTGGTCATTTGGCCCAGACCCATCAGCAGAAAAAGTGGAGTATATATGGAAGGAGAGGTGAAGGAAGACAAGTTTCTTTACATGTTGTTCCACAGCACCACAAAGTCTCTTGTGCCTCCCCTTCCCCTTCAGAGAGTGGTAAACGGGGTTATAAGCAAGGAAAGATTCTGGAGCTCCCCAACATAAAATATACAGAAACCCCCAGAAGTCTGCAATGTTATTTCAGAGACTGGAAATAATCTTCCTGTGATGGCGCAGGTACAGGAATAAAATGTTCTGTGTATACTTTACATTGCTGTATATTTTGAGAGAGATTTGAGGTCACCCTCAAAGGGGGAATTTCTCTTATGAGTTAGGCCTGAATGATTTTACTTAAAATTAATAAATAAGAAATGAAAGAGGAGTTTGTTTCTCCAAAATCCAAGTTGTAAAATATATTTGTGGAGGGGTTTTTTTTATTTTGTTTATTTCTCTTTTGGTATTTTATGTTCTTAGATGACTACAAGGATTTAAACAGAATTTCTAGTTTTGGTTCAATAAGATTTTAAATAAGAGCTTTAGCAATCACAGTGCCAATTCAAACTTACTTCCTACTAAAGAGCGAACCCAAGGAATGCTTAACTTTTCTGGTTTAAATTCTTCATTAAAAAGTAAAAGTTTAAATTGGCAGGAAAACTGCTGTTTAAGCTGCTAGTACACCAACATCAGAGAAAGCTGAGTTTTAGCCCTTGGTATTCTGCCAGGTACTGTACTACATATAATCAAGATAAAGACAGAAATAAAGAAAAGGAAAGATGTGGTGAGATAAGTTTTATTTAGCCTTTGTTGCCCTGATGGATTTAATGTAAATAAATTTGCTAAGCATCTCTTGAGGCCATAACCAAGAGACTTTCAAAATCTGTCGATATTGCACTAGGCAACAAGTCCAAGAAATATGGTGACATATAACTGCAAAACACAATTTGTTTGGTCATATGATTGGCATATGTTTCTGAAGAAATAGCCCTTATAGCTTACTTAAAGCTCTGCTTATGAGTAATAGGCCTTTTTGCTCATGAGTGGAATAATTATGTACAGTATTACACCACTTAGCTCTCTTAAAAGTTATAGCATCAGGGTTCTGATGTTGTAGTTTGGCATTTCAACTGTAAGAACTGAGTTTTCACATTTAATATCTCAGCCACTCTGGATCCGATCCACCTAAAACTTGGCAGGCAGGTTTGTCTGCCCAGATGGTTTTTTTTAATAGTTTAAAATTAGTTAGGCCTTTGCTAGCTGTAGAATAGCCAAGAATTAGTTTGGAGCTAGTTATAGACTATTTAACTGTTTGTAATTACAAAATTATTCTGTTAAAAAAAAAAAAGGACAATCTGCTACTTGTCACCAATTTTTGTAGACTGCTGCACATTGGATTTTGAAGCAAAAAAAGTGCTTTAAAACACCCCAAAGACAAACAATGAAAATCAAATATTGGGCCCTGGGGCAAGTGAATTCTCCAGCAGACTTTACCAGTTCCACTTTACCTAGGCAACCAGAGTGGTCAAAAGAAAACACTTAACTGAAGTTTAAAAATGACGTTCTTTTCTTGCACCACAGCGTGTCAGTCTTGCTTTTTGCTGTGCCTACAGAGGTGACATCTGTGGGGAGGGACAACCGCTCCTAAACTAGTGTGGCCAGTGAGCCACTATCAACCGCCAAAATTTCTCATGAGTCACTGTGCACTCTCATCATCATCACTCTCATCATCATCTCATCATCAGGACTCCAGGGACCTAATATGTTGGCTTCGTGGTCCACTACTATACTTCAAACCAGAGCCTGGCAGTCAAGAAGAACAAGTTGTGCTGTGGGCCTCGAGACAGCCATACAAAAAATTGTCTCTAATGTCAGCTGTTCTTGTGCCTGAATAGTCAGAATGGGACAACCTGAAATATTTTAGATAATCACCGATCCCTCGAGTAGCCGATAGTTTGCCAGCAGACTTTAAAAAAAAAAAAAAAAAAAAGTCTTCTGCTTTGCTATTCAGCAGGTAAATCCTGCAGATTTAGAACATAAGCATTTTTAATAGACACGATTAAGGGGAGGATCATAATCCAACTGAAGCCTATAATAGTACTTACAGTCAGAGGTGGGCACATCACTGATTCTTTGATTCACTGTCTGAACTGAAAAATTGAGAGAAAATGTATTACTTTGATCCAAAACTGAAACAATGTAAGTTTCAATAGCTTCTGCAGGTTTAAAAAAAATACAAAATTCCATCAAAACCATAAAATATTCAGTTTCGTTTAGAGAATTTTTGAAGTTCACTTTATTAAACAAAAGTATATTTCAGTTTGAAATGTCATTTCAAAATGAACAAATCAAAACACTGCAATTAGAACACGTCTAAGAAAATGTTTTGACTGGAAAAATTCTTTTTTTCCCACCTCCAATCAAACAGTAGAAATCTAACATGATTTCACAAGTTCTTTTCATTAACTCCTATCTACATTGGTTTATGATTAAAAAATATTAAAAATAAAACATAATTTATTCCTGCTTTCATGAATTGCCAGGCTTTTCCATGGATTTCATGGTTAGGCACTAGCAAAGAACACCTTTTTAAATAGTCCATTACACTGCTAATTCGTTATGTACAACAATATTCTCCCCTTACATATGTTCATACTGTTGAAAAATAGATGCCCATTTTCTCTTTCTTTCTGCTACTGTTCATTACCCTGAGGTGTTTATATTAAAAAACATTTGATTGGAAGAAAATAGGTTGGATGTGGGATACCTCAGCTGGTCCAAGGGATCAAAATACAAATCTAGCACTGACCCTGAACATATACCCGTGTACCCTTGAAGAGACAGGAGAATCCTGAGAAGATCCGAGCAAACAAGATAGGGGGTGGCAAACATCCTGGCTTTTCCCAGAGCATGAACAGCGTGTGATCAGCAATGGTATTGGCTGGATGGTGTGTGATGTGAGAGCGGATTGGGCAAAAGTAAAATGTTAGAATACATGCACAGATAAGCAACCAGGTAAAAAGGATATAAAAGAGCACTGCTTGTAAAATAAAATATACGATTGCCGCACCTTGATATTCAGTGTCGTGTCCATCTCTACAACGACAGTTGGATGATCTGTCCATCAATCTGTCATCAAGGCTTCCCACTAAAGGGTCATATTTCTAATTAGTTTAAAAAAAATATACATTTATCATCAGGTAGAGGTAGTCCTCTGGGCTGTCACCATGGTGTTACCATGTTGCTGTTGCAGCTTTCCTTATGAACAGAATTAAAGCCAATACTGAAGTCTTACACCCAAGACAGCATTACTACAGTAATATCAATGTCATCATCTCTTCCCATGTGCACGACGTCTAAGCAATGTACTTAGTAACAACACTTCAGACTTCAGTGTTGGAGTCCCTCTTACTTTCCTATCTTGGATTTAAAAGCCTTCTATTAGGAAAAGAAGATCCCAACTGGAATGAGATTATAATGCAATCATCCGGTTCAGAACATTATGCCATGATTTTAGCAGCATGCTAGAAACTCCCTCTGCTCCTGGGCTTAATGAAATTTGAACTTATTATATGGTTCAGCACAGTTTTTGGAAGACAACCAATAAGTATGGGAGGTTTGCAGTTGAGACAAGGGGCTTGTTTGCCAGGATTTGACTCTCTCGAGGAAAGCTAGCTGCAGGGCCAGATCTTTTCTTTTCATTGGATATAAAACAGCTACGCTCATAGCAGTATTTACTGGTGATGGCAGCCTGTGATAGAGCTATATCTTTCCAGCAATACTTTAACCAGAGAATATCCAGTAATGACTGCAGCTGTATACCCACTCAATGGTGCTTTGCCACCATATAATGCAGTATTCAAGAAGGGGCACTTGACTGCAGCAGTGCATTTAAATGTGGAAATCCACCTATTGAGTAAAAATCGCATACTGCACCTTTCTAGGTGTTACTTTATGTGAAATTATAATATGAAGATATCCTGGGATGAAAAAAAGAAAAGATGTGTATCTGCACACAACTGCTTGTTCTATTTTTCAGGCTAACAGCTTAGCTGTAACATTTGTGCATTAGCTAAATAACATCTCAAGGGGAGCTGGAGATAGAACCTTGATGTCTCCTGATTGTACGTGTGTGAGTTTGTGCTCTCAAAGGATGGTCCTTAAAAAACTCCCTGCTGGAAGCTATTGTGCATATTGTAAAAGGACCGTTGCTAAGTGCCAATTGAGCTAGTACTGTATACTTGCCATTTTAAAAGAAGATTTCATATTCAGTGATTATGTTAAATAGAAATGTTTGAAATTTAAACTGAATTACATCAAAATGGCACAGTAGTTATATGTCTAAAGAGCTGCTGCTACTCTGTCTCATAACTAATGTCAATCCCTTCTGGTAGATGGTTTTATGTGAAACTGTGACAGAGTATATTACATGTGAAGTTTAGAGAGCCCTGATGTAAAGAAGTTATAAATAAATACTATGGTAAAACCAGACTTGTGTTTGTATTAACAAGCAAGAGCTCCTTTACAGTAAAGTACTCAGTCAAAAAGAGATACCTTTTTTTAAGGTCAGGACTTCATCTTTAGCCTTTAGGCTGTGCTAAGGTGTCAGAGGTTTTTCTGTGGAGACAATGACTATTTAGAGAAACTCGGTGAACCCCAGTGATACAATCTAGAGAATATATTTAGTAGAAATAACCTCAAGATCAACCTATTGAGAACAAAAAGAAATAATAATATTAACAATAGCTAGTCAGCATCAGAGTCCGACTGGAACCAGAAATCCAAGATCATTATCAGGTAGATGGGGGAGAAGAAGCGAATGATAAAGCACAAACAATTGGAAAATTTATTTTTTAAAAAAAAAAAAAGGAAAAGAGATGGGTGCCTACTCTGTATGTACAAATCTGGTATTTTTATGATCAGTAACTGATGAAATTACATGCAGAGATCGGGAAAAATAATAAATTTAAAAAGCTACTTCAGGATTTATGAATTTGAGAGAAATTTGATAAGTAGTTATGGGGGAGGAAACAAAGGAAAAACTCAGATACATTTAAACTACTTTTACTATTCTTCTAAGTTTTCATTTTAATTTTTTGTTTTAGTTTTTTTTCTAAAAGAGACAAAATTCAGGTAAATTAAATACTAGCTGTTGTTTTTTATCAATAAATATCAGAAAAATCTGAGGGGAAGGGATTGTCTGGGTTTTTTTCAAGGACTTTATATTTCTGGTGGTCTGGAAATTCTAAAATGCAATTTTTCATTTCACAAAATCACAGAATCTCCTAGATTGGAAAAGACCTGTAAGATCATCTAGTCCGATCATTAACCTAACACTGACAAGCCCACCACTAAACCATGTCCCTAAGCACTATATCTACATGATCCTCTAATACCTCCAGGGATCGGGATTCCACCACTGCCCTGGGTAACTCGTTCCAATGCCTGATGACCCTTTCAGTAAAGAAATTCTTCCTAATACCCAATCTAAACTTCCCATGGCACAACTTGAAGCTATTTCTTCTTGTTCCAATTTAGACAGTGAAGAGAAAAATAAATCATTTAAACAGTTCAAATAACACTGCAGGGGCACCAAATATGTTGTTACCCATTCTAGAATAGGATTTTGTCTATGGGATGAAATGTTCAGTTGAGCATCCCCCCACCCCCTTCCACCTTAGTCAATCTGATTTTACCCTTGGAAGGTAACAGATAATTTCCCTACCAAAAGAGGAACGGCACTTTCATGCATTTTCACTCAGCCTCTTGTGATGTCACCAGAATGAGATGGTTAATGGGTTGTGCTGGAAATCATAACCTGCGGAAGGTCCTCATATGGGTACCGGGTTGCACACCATGGTCAACAAAATGTTGCACCCTATACACTTTCCTTCTAGAACCATTTTCAGCTTCCTAGAGGCCAGGCTGTACACTTTTGACATGTCTCTTCATCTGATGTGTATACTCCTGACCTCAAGCTTGGTTTCCAGTGATAGTACCTAACCTACTGGCATGTTCTTAGATAGGATCAAGACCTCAGGCTGCCTATTCTGTTACAAAATTAAAATCTGCTGTTCTTCAGATGGCTGAAGGTCAGCTCCTTTTAGAATGTACTGCAATGGTATTCTTCATTTTTATTTACTATCTGCAGGCTCAATGCTCTCAAGACTTCACTGCTAGTACCCTGCTGTGGTTTTAGTCTGAAACACAACGTGAACTGTATCCCTTATTTGGCTCCTGTTAAAGCACAAAAATGTGTACTTTGAGTTAAATGTTGCTTTTGACTGGACTCTGGTGTGGTCAGCTCACTCATGGGGTGAAGAATGAAGCGTGGCAAGTTTCTGTGGTGCTAGCGCTGGAGCTAGTATGGTACTGGTGATGCAGCAGGCCCAGTTACAATAACTCATTCCCCTAAGCAGTTACTCCTGGTATCTTGTTTTGTAGCAGGATCCTTCTTATTCAAGATCCCACTGTAGCTAACATATTGAAGCTCTCACACGACCTCTTGCACGAACAACAAATGCCAAACGAAAGCACAAAGGGATCCTCTGAGGCATTAATCTTGTCCTGGATGCAGTGAACAACATCTGGCACAAGAACCCAGGCTCAGACCATTGCCCACCTTCTTTTTTTGTTTGTGTTTTGTTTGTTTGTTTGTGTTTGTGTTTGGGGTTTTTTTTTTTGTTTTTGTTTTTGTTTGTTCTGTTAATAGAAACAATTTTACCATACCAGGAACAAATCTAAATATGCACAGTCTAGCTTTTTATAGCTTTATTCTTGGTTTCTGCTAGTTTACCAAGTATTCAAGAAATTATTACTATTTTTTATATTCTCTGGGTAATTCCTAGCTGTTCTTTTTGTTTATTCTTTTCTGTATTCTACTTATTTAGTTCATTTCTGTTTCCTATCCAATTGAAAATGTTGCTGATTTAGTAAGTAAGCAAACTTTTCTTTCACTACAAGTTCAGGTCCTTCATTTTTAAACTCCTTCAAAACTTTTTATATTCCATTTTTTAAACCATTCTTTTTTGAATGCCTGATCCCTAGTTGCTTATTTTTTGATTTTATTTTAAACTGAACAAGAAAAAAATAGTTCCCTGCAGTTTTCATTCTCACGTTACTATGAGTTAAAAAAAGAGTGGTCATTAAGGTTATATTTCTGTCCAGGAAAAATCAACTGTAATATATTTATTAGTTGTGTTAGAAAAGCACGGTTACACCGTTATGACCGCAAAAAAGGCTCTTCCAGGGATAGAGCTGTATATGTCCCCAAAGCTAAAGCCCTTGACTAAAAGGGTTTGCAAAGTACTAAGTCTTACCTTAGACTACCACAACCTCCTTTGCACTTATATTAATGTTTACAATGTAAATGCTGTATCTATTATAGTAAAAAAGTATATAGTGTGTAAGTATGGACTGATGAATCATCATATAAGTGAATGAGAGAGTGCTGGAAACTGAGGATTATGTAGTACATGTGATGAACCTTCTATTACAACACTCATTTGCTCACTGAAATATTTTAAAATGTGTAGATTTAAAATAATAAAGAAAATCTTTTTTTTTTACATTTTGCTTTGAATTTTTATGCTGAATTTTATTGAAACGTACTTTTTAAAATCAGTCATTTTAGTATCCATTTTTATCAAATTATAATCTTTTACCACTTAATAATAGAGAAGCAGAAGCTTTTTAAGCACATAACAACTGTGACAATTTGATGGAATTCAGTTTGAGTAATAATTTTATCAAATAATATATTTCTCTTTAAAAATACCATTTATTAAAACATTATCCACAATTTAGGCAGAATGGCAAAGCAAATGTCATTTTTAAACACACGACCCACCTTTGCTGAAAGCGCAGCACAATCACAACATGTTATAGTAAGCGTTGGCATGCTTTGGAACACAGAATGGCTCTATCAATAGATTATTAAGCTTACAGTTGAGAGCCCAGCATTTCTGAGTTAAATACTACTTACTTCTGCCTGTGCATCTCCATTGACTTTAATGGGTTTTCATGGGTTTAACTGAAGACGGGATATGATTCTCAGCACCTGGTGCGTAAAGACACACTTGTCTGACATAGACTAAAGGATTTGTAGGCTCCCAAAAAGCAAATTTTGCTCTCTTTGAACATCTTCAGGTCTGGTGTCCTGGGGAAAGTGAAGTCCTAGGTACAGGATCTGGCAGGCACTAACATAAAAGCAACCTCAGCGTGGATACTTTTAGTAAAGACCAGAGCAAATAATTAGGGACATTCCTTTGGCAATCACAGATCTTCAGGTGAAGGATGGAAATAAAATTCTTTAAATTGGAGCTCTTCCGTGGAAATGAGACCCAGGCAGAAGATGCAAAACATACTGAAATAAAATAAACGATCAAGTATAATAAGTAGCAGGGACTGAAAACAAAGGTAAAGGTCTATGTAGATAATTTTAGAAATGGAAACTGCCACTCTCAGTGAGAGAGACAGAAATATTTCTTCTCACACTTCAGCTCACCCACAAAACTCCCAAGAAGAGTTTCTTCCAAGACACCTAGACTGTCTTGGTCAAACATCAAGCTTATGACGTTTCTTCTTTTGTAGCTATTTTTATCTAAGCAGAAGATTTTAAATTTTGTTCTAAAAATTAAGGCATTTACCTGGGAGGAGGATGAGCTGCATCCTCCATCTGCAGAAGTCTAGAAAACTGATCAGTTCAGGTTGTAGACTCAGCTAAGCAGGCAAACATCTGTGCCTGCCAATGGTCTGGCTGCCCCTCAGAGAGGTTGTATGGGGTGAATGGAACACCCAACAACTGCAAATTTCTGGTCTTTACAAAATGCTATTGTCTCAGGGGCCTGCCAGACTACACCGTAGGCAACTCTAGTTCCTTAAAATGGCAGAAGCAAAGCCATTAGATGAGCTGAGTATTTTTCTGATGTGTTAGTGAGAATGAAAAAAACCCATAACCCAATGCAGCGTGAGAGCTGCTGCAAAGGAGGGACAACTGTATTCCCAGGAGCAGGAGGGAAAGAAGGAAAAGTAAAAAGAGAGGTGAGGGAGGAGAGAGAGCGCTCCCTTTCAGAAGCAGCGTGCCAGTAGCTCAGCTAAGCTACCATCAACCTCTGGTTTTAGAGGTCTCAACACTACCTTGCCTCTATTTTAAAGATATTTATAAATGGAAGAACTCATAAAAGGGCCCTTTCATTTGTTCACTTACTCGGTATCTGCATGGGTTAGTACACCTGCCATTGGAACAAGTCCATTTCTTGCTAGGGTGAGATTAGGGTTTTTCATACAGAAGTGCTGACTTGCCAGAAAGCGACAGAAAATAATCTTCTTAAACAGTTATTATTTTACTGTCAAGAAATTCTTCAGTTTACTTAATTATAAAGGAAAGGGCACGTACAAGTTTGAAATATTTTGCATTTTTAACTATCCTTAACTGTAAAATCTAGGGGAGGCTTTCAGGGGGTAAATTCCTTCTTCAGATAAAAACTTGTCTTCCATTAAGGTAAAAGTTATGTTTAGGTAGGTTTCCTAGTTTATTTTACAAAGTTTATATGAGCCTTTTGCATTCAATGTCTTACCTGACCAGCACGGATACTCCTGCATGTAAGAGAAACACGCACATTATCAGGTTACCTTGAAGAATCGCAACTTTTCTAAGACTTGAGATTAATTCCTGTATTTTGTTTACCTCTAAAAGATGTGTTCCATGGCTGTGTTATTACTGTTCCATATACCTCTCCTGGAAAAATTTCCTGTAAGAGTTTGGTTGTAGATGCCCTTAATATTTCACAAGTGTTCTATAAAATACTGACATCTCTTTAGAATTTACCGTGTTCGTTTCCTGCCTGTAACTGCAGACAGAATATAATTCTTTTAGTGGTCTGTATGAATATTCATAAGTGACAAGTACTCTGAGTTCTAAAATACTGGATTGGGAGGTTTTGCAATTGTTAGATCAGGGCTTCTCTCAGCTGTACCCTGGGATTAAAATGTCTTTATTTCAGTGCAATAACAGAGGAAGAACACAAGATTACAATAGATTTTAACAAGAAGGAGATAACTTTGCATTATTTTTCATTCTTCTTTCATTCTCCGTCACGAGGATGGAGTCATGCTGTGACATTCTTTTCTAGGTATTGGAACATGAGAATGATACACTCGACTTTGAATGTCTCGAGTTTTGTAACGTATAATGGTTGAGTTTTACTTCTTTCACCCCAGTATTTTGCATTTTGATAGGCAAGTGCCACTTCACCGCTAAGGCCCTTCTGCTGACCTTTAACACAGCAGGTAGCTTTAGCAGCGCAATTATCAGGAAGGGTTGTGGTGTCCTGGAGGAAGTCAGCATGCACACGTGTATAAACTGGGATATCAAGGATGTAAAAAGCAGAGGAGCACATGCTAGGCAAGTGAAGTCATTTGATCATGACAACCCAGTCAAGCCAAAGTCAGAGTGATGGTTATGTCAGAAATTCTTGCTTTGCCTCCTTTATGCATTTGAGTGAAAACATAAGAGAGTATAGACTAATGTGACCCCATTTTACTTTTTCTTAAACTACTGTGGTTTCCAGCTCAAAAAGTTCTGCCTATCAGTTGGTTAACAGGAACTTAACATACAGGAATCTAATTTAACCACTTGATATATATTGTTTATAAGTTTGAACCCTGGTTTCCAGTTTCATTACTGCTGCTGCTCCTTACACAATTCTACGGTCATTGTTTCCAGTCATGGGTGCCTAAAGCTATAAGCATTAATATATGTCAGGTTGTTCATCCTTAATATATAGAACTACCTTGTATGACAAAGAAAGCCGGGATTTGGCCTTCAAACACAAGAGGACGCCAGTAATACAAGTCTCAGGGTGCTATTATTGCAACATGATCAGCAAAGAGCAATCAATGTACACTGCTATAAGTACAACCAAAAGAGAGCCCACTCATGAAAGGTAAAGAAAAACCGACATAAATGTTCCACCTACTGTAGCTTTTGCTATTGCACTTGTAGTTACCACTACTGGTGCTGAGGAACCACTCTCATTTTTGCTTGAACTGAAAATGTTTTCATGCCAGAAGCATTTGTGCTATGTGTTACTTTTGCCCTTACAAATATAATTAAAGAAGTTTGGAGGGGTTTTCTTTTCTTTTAATGAGTAGCACCCTTTAGAAGCAGACTTGATACACCCTCTTTGCTCTTTCTTTCCTTACCGTCACTGTTTCTCTTTCCTTCACTTGGTGGCTGTTGTGATACAGTTTGCCTTCCCGGGCTCCATCCCCCCTCCATCTTCTTCCTCTTCTCCCTCCAAACAAAACAAAACAAAACAAAGCTCTGTTCATTATTTTTTCTTCCTGAGACTAGTTCATGTTTTTTCAACATACTACAGGAGGACAGCGTATGCTGATTTTCCTGCTTAAATATTATTTTTCATCATTTCTGTGTTTATTTTTCCAAATGTGCTAAGAGACCTCCCAATGAGATCCCTTCTTCCCTCTCCACAGTCCTCCCCTTAGGAATCTGACTGTTACTAACATCTCTTGGGTAAAATCCAGCCACTGTGTCCACATCAAGTCAAGCTGAATTTACTCCATGCCCTGCAGCTGTTCCATTGTCTCCTTATTGCAACACAAGTTTCTGTTTGTTTTATTTATTTATCATTTCTAAGTACCAGGCTTTCTGGCAAAATGTTGCCAGCTGGAAGTTACATGGAAAATGTTTAGCACAGCTTTAACACATGCTCCAGAGTATGTGTACATGCATTTCATTCTCGGTAAATCAGCATTTAGGGAGTATGGGGAAATAGGCTGTGAAATGCAATCAGCTTGTCCTGAGCTATGATGCTATTTAATAAAATCTCTAGCAAATTCAAATAGCAGAAACTCATCCAAGTCTTTAGTGCATGCATTTGCTCCTCCCTGAACTATCAATATCAAAATAGTCTCTTAGGCAACTATGTCAATGAAAAATGAAGAAAAATAAATAGAAAAAAAAATGAATAGGTATTTCTGATGAATAACCATCATCCCTGACTGTGCTAAATCACATTTCTAATCTCTTTATTTTGAGCATTTATTAGCACTTACTTCCCTCAGTTAAATAAGAATGAAGTGCTATAAATAATGTTTATGCCTCTAGGAGCTTATGTAGCTGGTCTTCTGGTTTTCTGTAGGTTTTCCCTCATTCAGAATTAACTAGTCAACTTTTCTGTTGACAAGGCATAAAATATAAAATAAGGAAGAAAACTATTAATATGTGTATAAAGTCCCACTGATTTTCATGTACGGGGGGTATTGCACTGTCTCACAGATCCCCTCAGCATCACTTGGTGCAACAAGAATTCCAATTTCAACATCTGCTGCTTTACCCCCTTTTTAGTCCAACAGAGATCCTGTCCAGCATGTTGGACAAGCACATTAAGAGTAGGTCTGTCTTCCTGGGCAAGTCATCTGTCATTTTTATGTTGAATTCTCACCTGTGAATCATAACACACACTTTGGTACTGAAGTCAACAGGAATACCTCTATAGACAACTCTACAGTTCATGCGTCCATCAGTAGAACTTGCAGAAAAAATCAGGAAAAAAAAAAAATAGTAGAAACTTCTGGTGAGTATCAAGTTCTTTTCACTTTGAATTTCCAGTTGATACTTCATGAGTTTTCCGGACTGCTATCTAAAATACACCAATCTTAGATAATGATGACCTATGCTTTGGTTCTACTTTTGATACTTCATTGAGAAGTGTAATTTCTAAGGCATTTTCAGGAACAGCATTGTCCACCAGGATCCATTTGGACCAGAATACAGCTGATTATTTATGACAGTTTGGATCCTCACTGCTTATATGAAAGCTAAATAAAAAATGAAACTTATATCATGGCATTTATCTACGTATTTGACATTAAAGTCCACTAGAGTCCAAACTCAGGTATGAGCCCTAATAAGACAAGGAACTGAAATAAATGTAATATATACCTTTCTGAAGTCATCTTGATATATATATGATTCTCCACTTCTAAAGAATTTTTATTTACAATGACTAATTTTCCTCTTCCATCTCTCCAGCATGCATCATCACTGACTCTAATGGTTTAAGGAAGATTATATCGGTGTAAGACCCTCATGAAACAGAAACATTTTAATTTAGGAAGAAAATCAAAAGAGGGCTTCAGATGTGTTTACGTCAAAAGATGACCACTCCTTACTTGAACACACAAATTCTTCTAGCTAGCTATGTATTGGTAAACATATGGTGGATGTTCAGGACAGTTTAAATCAAACTACAAAAGAATTTATATCAATATGCATGACTAATCAACGTAATCATTGTCTTACATATCACCTCTGACTTTGGACTCGGGTTCAAGCCATCAGAAAGAGCAGTTTTGTGATATTTAAACCTTGAAATGTGGTATAGATTGATAATGACATTAAGTTGTGACAAGAGATCTCAACCAAAGAAAACAGCCATTTTGAAAACTGCCGTCTTCTACCTCCAAAAAACCCCCAACTTTCTGTTTTGAAACTAGCTATGGATGTTGTGGCACACAGAGGAGGGCTCTGCAGCTCCTCATCCCGATATACCTCTTTTCCAGAGGGACTACATTTGTGGTGTTTCTCCATGCCAGGAGCTGGAAGAGCAACCCTTACCACTATCTTATGTTAAGATATTGAGCAAGTGTCTTTTGAAGAGTGCTTATTTCCATCTTTGCTTTCAGGGTATGTGGGATAGGTAGTACAACACCCATCTGGACCACCAGGTATATATCTTTGGACATAAACAAGGAAGACAATTGTGTTGACTCCACCTCAAGATATTTGCTTTTCCCAGCTGATCTGCTGAACAAAACTAAGGTTCTATATTAACAGCGTGGCAGGGGTACTTAGTGAGCAGACCTGTAAATTTTTGTACCATTTCCATGAATTTAACAGCAAGGGTTGGTAGCCACATAACACCTGGATAATCATTACATACATGATACCAAGGCAGCAATTTTCGTTCAGAACTAAGAACAGCCTCAAAAATGTGGTCAGTAGCCACAGAGGCCAATTTGGATTGAGTCAACAGCAAACTGCAATGAAAGTAAATAGTGAAAACAAAATTCTCAGGAAGCAAATTTCCTGTATGACAACATTTTCTTTCTGTAATAACGAGCCATGCAGGTCTATACATCAATAGCCGTTTATAATAATAATAAATCCGGTACATAGAATATTAAAAAAAACACATAGCGTTTCAGTGAAGTGGTGAATAAACCCGTAATCCACAAAGTGTTATTCTCTTAATGCCTGATCCTGTGTGGGGCTGATAACGATCGCTGTCAATTAATATCACAGAGAGCTGCTTGTGCTGCGGACCTCCCAGCTGGCTGTCAGCCCCGCACAGAATGAGGTAGCAGCGTTGACTGGTGTAAAACTCTTAAGTGCTGTAAGAAGAAAGTTTTAAGAAGGAAGTTCAGGTTCAAAGTGAGACGTGTGTGTCTTCTGAACTGATCCTGTGAATACTGCTTAGTAGCAAAGAGCAGCACAGCCAGCCAATATAATCAATGCCATTTCAAACAACCTTTAAACCCCCCCTGACTTTATTAACTGTGCGTCTATTTGTTAGAAAGACAGATTTATTTTTTTTAAACAAATTAGTATTTCTGATATTTTTCCTTAGAAATTCATTTGTCAAAAGAGTAAAGAACATACATTTGGATCTGTATTTGAACATTTTATGAAAGTTATCTTTAAAAATAAATCCTCTGGCAAGATAATCAGTCAAGTTTAGGTTTCTGAGAGTTATGTTGTTTGGTTTTTTTTTTTTTAATTGCATTTATAAAACGTTTTAAGAATTGGCTTAGCATTATCTATACTCTGATATTACACGGAGATTGAAGACATTTAATGTCTCATGCAGAGTAAATCAAGTACTTCCTTAACAAACTCATATAAAAGACAAAACAGTCAAATAACTGAGCCTTCATTATGCAATACTGCAGTTGCATATTCACGTAACATAAACATTTACAGTAACTGGATTATTCACAGATGAAAATCAAATCCTTTTCAGTTCAGACAATTTCTCTGCATTAGGAGAATGAATAAATTAAAAGTATGCTCCAGCAATTTACTCTTCCCAAGCAGCTATCCTGCAAGCTCTGTGGAGGGTGTCAAAACCTGCTGATATCTAGCAGAGTCAACTCCAAGTTTGTGTATCCTGGTCCACTCTACCTTTCCATCAGGCAGTGCATGTGGAAATGGAAAAGTAGCTCTCTAATTAATCAAAGTCAGATCTGCCTGAACGCCTGGAGTTGCTGCTGATCCTTGTCCCAGCTTCTACCATGTTCTCTCTCTATGTTTTTTACCTTGAAAACTTCTGCTCTGAGCTGGGAATGCCTGAAGGGCTTGCACGGTAAGTCAATGTGAAATTATCTCAGCAGGA
>NW_009648878.1:439239-449954 GCF_000708025.1 Charadrius vociferus | reverse complement strand
AGCAGGAAGAACTTGCTTTTCTGCTTAAATGATTTAAGGCAGCAATTTTTCACACTCTCAAACTCTGACAAACGCACAGATTGCCTCTCATGTTTGACTTCAAAATATTCAAAGAAAAGCTATTTTTATTAAAAACACTCTAGAGAAAATTGTATGTCACTTGTTCTCTGATATAACTTCATTTCTCCTGACAGTGACAATTTTCACCTCAGTACAATTTCTTTATTTTTTCCAAAGCTAATTCTGCTTAATATTAGTATTTATACAAACTCATATCAACTTGTCTCTGTGAAATGTTCAAGGGTGTCAGGTAAATGTTGCTCACTGTCAGTCATCTTCTTTGGTGCTCAAAATGATCAATAGATTAAAAACTACAGCTACTTACTCGAGATATTATTGTTTTATTTGTAAGGAAGAACTTAACAAATGTTAGATAGTTTCATTTGACAAAACTGTGTCGGAAAACTATGAGGATCCGAAAACTTGAAGACAATATCTGCTGTAGATTTTTAAAAGTTTGTAGGGATAAGTCCATTTGTTCTGTGTCTTTAAGTAAAACAGGTAAAACAGTGGATGTTTTGTCTAACACTGCTTACTTGTTAAGAAGATTACTTCAGATGTCATATTGCACTGAAACACCACTTTTGCTTTATTATGAATGCTGCAGTGCAGAAACGTCACATTATAATCACTTCAAATAAGAAATATATTCTGCATATTTTCGTCTGTGTTTATAATTCCACTAAACCTCAGCAGAATCAAACCCAGTTGGGACGCGAATGACAGAAGGTTTAATGTTCCAGAGACTGCTGAAATCTGGGAACACTGATATATGGCAGAATTGTTAATATGTATAAGGTTACTCGTGGCCTGTGACCTCAAAGCATATCTTCTGGCCTTATCGCTTTTCCAGGAGAAAAAGTAACCACTGACATGTGCATCTCCACAAATAATTCTAAGGGAGTTTGTAGAGTGAAATTGCACAAAATGTACTACCGAAAGAAATGATTTATGGATCCAATATGCCCGTTTATAACATTTGTGCACTGACTGGGCATAGTAAGCTTTGCTTTACCATACCCATAACCCTATTACAAATGTGTCTTTTGCTCTCTGACAGAGATTCAGCTTCTAAACTAAGCTGCATATATTTTAATTTCATTGATACGTATGTCATAGCAATTAAGGGAGGATTTACATTGTAGCTTTCTATTGTACACACTGCTAGGTCAAATGTAGTACATCAAACATGGAAGTACATTTCATAAATTCCAGAGTTACAACAATACCATACATAGCCATTCCACAGCCGGGAAAGCAGCACGGGTCTAACAGGGCGAGGGGAGTAACAGCACAGTTTTTGCTCCTGTGAGCTTTGTCGGTGTTGCTTCTCCGGTGAGAACGGCGGAGGTCAGTGGTTTTGGCCATTCAGTGCACATAATCTTAACCTTGACCAAGTTTAGATGACAAACGTGACAAAGCTGTGCAGCGATTTTAAATAAAACATATATTCAGGTTAAATTAAGCCCAGATTAATTAAAGTTGAATCGTTGCAATGAGGGAAAGCCTTATTCTGCAAAGTAAGGTAAACAAAATTTACTTATTAACTACCAAAAATATGAATGGCTTTATAGTCATAAAGGCAATATTTAAGGGTATAACTAAGCACCAGATATCTAATACAAGACAGCCAGAGTTTCCTATTTCAAGAATATAGCATTCAGTATATTTCAATAAATAACTCTTTCCTGTTTCTCAGAGCAGCTTTTTGAGTGTATTTGTACAATTTTCCAGTGAAAGCTACAAACAATAGTAAGTGCAGTAAATGATATGCTTCTGAAGTGATAATTTAAACTAGATTTTCACTTTTATAACAGTCAGTTAATAAGCAATTACGGAATATGCTTTCTTCTTATAAATACTAAAAACTTTATTTCCTTCTTCCTGGAAAATGTGTTAGAATTAATATTAAGCCCTCATTTAAAAGCACACACAACCAAAATTGATGTTGAATGAGAGGAATTCCTTGCATTAGACATTAAGATTTAATGATAATTTAAGGGGGAAAAACAAACACTTTTTTATTATGTTATTCATTAGAGAATTATTTCATTTTGCACAGAATTGTAACTATTGCCAATTAGACTGCTTGCATTAAAAGACAGTCTATTCAGGATGTCCTCTGAATTACATAATTTACTATATCCTTACTAATGAAAAGTTTAGATGACTGAATATACAACGAAAAAGTTCAACCTTTATGTCTATTATCCTTTATTCATTTACACATACTGTATATATTTTATTATGCTGACCAAAATGCAGTATAGTTTATTTTTCTAAGTAATGTGTTGCAATTCAATTTTGTTTCGATAGCGTACTGCAAGCAATTACATCTATTTCGTTCCATGGAAACTCATCCCTCTCTCTCTATCTTCCTTCCCCTCTTTCTTTATGTTTTTAAATGCTGTGTTGACTTATGGTACGTGATCTGCTAAAATCATGCAGACTTACAAAGATCTTCGTTTACAAATGGAAACTGAAGCAGAAAACTTCTGACTTTTTAAATCTTTGATATTTAAATTGCATTTTCATGTGTGTAGAAATAGTTCAGCAACACCATTTTAAGTAATCCTTTAGTTCAACCTTTGTCTTTCTAGTCTAAACATTTTTTTTATTTCTCCAAAGTTTATCTGGACTTTTTCAATATGATGTATGTCAAGGAATCAGCCTAAGTGATAAAAGCAGGAAGGGAAAGCCTGCATCAGTGAGTATTTATATTGGCAAGAGCTGACAATTTTATAAAAGAAAAACAAACACAGAGGCTGTTCATTTCTGAAATGAAATCAGCTTCACTTCATTTCTCTCAGGAAAACATCATTGCATGAAATGATATAAATCAGTATTGATATCGCTAAGCTTCAAACTAGAAAAGACAAATGCACTCTGCAGCACAGTAATTCAATGGCTCCGAGTCAAGTTTACTGTTGTCTCGTTTCTACTAATCATCGTAAAAATTCCCTGTGAAATAATTATCCCTAAAACAATCAAGCCAGTATATCTCTATAAAGGAGAGGATCGATTTAACAACAAACTCTAGATTTATCTGTATTGATTAGAGGGCATTCAGTGTAATTTTAGTGAATTATGTTTGGCTTTCATTTCCCAGTAGAAATTTTTCTTGTGATGATCAAAAGGTAAATTACAAACTACTACATGGTCTTTTGTGTGCTACCTACATAATATCCAACTATTACTTTTCAAAGAAACATTGATGGAAGAAAGGACAAAATATTGGGGGTTTTTTACACATGGTATCTTACTATAAAAATCATACGGCTGAGTTTATAGCACTTACCTAAGAGCCTGATGTCATCTTCTCAATTCATTAATACAGAAATCAGGACTGCACTAAAGAGTCTGTGCTAAAGGAACAAATCCAAGATCATCTTATGAGAATAGAATTAGAAAGATTAAGAAAGTAATATGATTTTTCTTCTTAAATAGGAGTAATTTCAAAGGAGCTGTTAACACTTTCATGTCTGAAACTTTCTCACTGGCAAGAGGGAGAACTAAAGGAATCAGACAGACTCAAAGACAATTTAGTGGAGCTGTAAGTCTGACACCACTGCTGATACAGTTTAATTGAGGACTAATTGGAACTAAGAAGGCTAGTTATTTTGTCAACTGCACGTTTATTAGTTCCAGTCATTTTTAATCCGATGTAACGGTGATAAAGAGTCTAACTTACTTTGTTTAGTTAATAACATTAGGCCAGAAAGGATCACCTAGTCATTTCGTGTTACCCAATACACTGCTAATATAAACAATGTCTAATTACACTGACTACATACTCCCATGAAATGACCAATTAGAACATTTGCTGATTCTAAATGTTCACTATTAGAGACATTTCCACAGGCTTTCTGCGGGTCATATTCATAAATGCTACCCCATCTGGTAGGAAGCATAAGGGCAGAATATGTGAGGAAAAAGTTGTTTTTAAGCAGCACAAAGGACATTTAAATACTGAGACACAGTGTACTGTGTTCCCCCACAAAAATATGTAAAATTGGAAGGCTCTTTTTTGCATTCCCTAGGAGTATGTAATATTGCACATTTTTATACTCTCCTTGCTGAATCAAGCAGATCATATCGTGTGTTCAAGACACATATGATAAAAGAGGGGTGTGTTAACATTTTAATATTTAGACCAACAAATTTAGAGTGATTTGTATTCACTTTCAAAGCTGATTTATTGACTGTGCTCTGTAGCTGATAGGAATAACACCAGAAGTGTTTCTTATTTATTTTTGTTACTTTACTGATGAGTCAATAACTGCCCCCGAAAAGATCATTCCAGCATGTACCAACGTTTTATAGAGTGACACAATCTGACAATGATATTGACAGCAAGTATGTTAAACTCAAATTAAAATCAAAATAGAAAAATACAACAAATGAGAACAATCTCTTCCTTGTCTAAAGAAAAATTGCTGACACTGTAAAAATTGCATTTTTAATGATTGAGTGATTATCCCTTAAGTAATCATGCTGAAAAATTTGCCAGTTATGTTAAAGTAAATAACAGTACATCAGTATGTGCATTGCCAGATCTAATTAACACAAAGTATTAGAAATACTGGAAACAGTGAGACACGGTTATCCAGACAACTTAAAGAAAAGAACTACATTTTCACGGGCTGCAACCAATGCATGTAATACAGGCAAATAAAAATTTGATACTGCAAAAGTGTCTGAAAGTATTGACATTAACAATTGCTCTGCAGGTGTCTGAAATGCCTGGCTGCCACACATGTTTGTACTGTGCAATCCTTCTCTCACTTAAACACGCTCCAATGTTGCCACTCAGGTCAGTGGGCTAGTATCAGGTTCTTTTCCTATTCTTCTTAAACGATGCCCTAAACATTACTAATCTACTTACATGAAAGTTTTTTCTTGGAAAAAAAAAAGTCAGCATGACAATCCACAGATCTGATCACTAGAATTGTTTGAGAGAATTAAAATGTAACTTAAAACCCACATCATGTAAATAATTACCATTTGCTAAAAGTAAAATTAACTAATGTTCTTTTAAATTAATTGGTATATGCTGAATGTGTGCTACATTGTCTTATCCAGGATATTTAAAAATGAAATATATGATAAACTTTATCTTATTGTAATTAGATTAATAAAAGTGAGTAATTAAAACTCTTACATTTTTTCTAAGAGCTAGAAATTATTAGACTATCCAGAAAAGAATCAAAGCTTTTATATAAAAAAATCATTCTTTGAGTTGAATTACAATAAATCAATAAGAATGTTATTGTTCAATAGGTAATAATTGTCTTCATATAAACTGAAAATATTGTTTGGGATGATTAATATACAATGCTGCATTATGCATTTGGGAGTGTCAATGCATAAATTTTAGTTCTAATGTTATTATGTAATTGAGAGAACATGTTCATTTGCCCTAATAACTACTAAGATGCACTTAATAAAATGAAATGTAATAATACTTGTAATTTAATCTATTCATGGAAGTAATTTTAAAAGTCTACCATTCTCCTTAATGTGGATAACATTCATAATTTATAAAGTGTTGTGATGCAGAATTGACAATGCCATTGTTTTTTACACTTTGAGATGATTCTGCAGCCTTCATTATCTGCATACCAACCTCAGGATTATCAAGGGCAAACAAAAGATAATTAACACCAGAAACAGGCAAATGCAGGAGCTACTGAGTGAGGGTTTTCATTTAATGCAGAACCTTTGAAAACCGGGAAATGGAATAACTATTCAAAACCTTTTTTTCCCCATTGCAGAAAGCTATTTCAATATGTTTTCTTTTCTATGTTTTAAATGTCATTTTTTGTTATAAAACTATATCGGCATGTTCAATTTCAGATAGATTCAGTAAACGAATGTGTTAAGCCAAGTATTTTTTCAAAGTACTGTGTTAATTTTCTGTAGTGGTATTTTATTTATTTTTTTTTTTTGTCTAGAATGGCAGACAGGTAA
The DNA here is from genome assembly GCF_000708025.1 of Charadrius vociferus. Classification (NCBI taxonomy): domain Eukaryota; kingdom Metazoa; phylum Chordata; class Aves; order Charadriiformes; family Charadriidae; genus Charadrius; species Charadrius vociferus. Next base: position 443,924 of record NW_009648878.1, on the reverse strand, counting down.
CTATAGTATACGTATTCAAATTCTACAGTTTCGTGCCCGTAACACACCTGTAAATAAATCACTTAACTTCTCCATGCCTTATTGCACAATGCTCTAAAATAAGGATGAAAACTTGTACTACACAAATGTAATTAATGAATGAGGTGTATTTTTAGATGTTAATACCTTGTAGGAAAAAGGATGTGAAACTGTCTATGGCATTTTTATAAGTACCCACAGCAGAACAATAAAGGTTTACTAGATACTGGTATAGGTCCAAGACAGTATATTACAATCAGTGAGAATCATGGAAACTTTTCTCGTTTTTTTCACAAGGAATCCTGACTATGATTCTGCATTACATTCTAAAAGGTTTGCCATGTAACTATTCGTTTCGGAAATTAATCAGTGAAGATCCTCCACAAAAAGAATCTTTTGAATGCAAGGCAAAGCAGCATTGTATCATTAGACTTTTATCTGTGAATGAACATCCTTCTACAAATGGTCCAGGCGAAGTCATTTTACAAGTGGAAATACAGGACAGTGACATTCAGAGTTTCACACAATTTACAGATGTTGATGACAGTCCAACTCTCTGCCCCTTACTTACATAAGAAATTCTTATTTCAGGGGAATGTGATTATTAGCCTATGAGCTATCCATGAAAGAGTCAACCATTTGTGTTTAAACAGCGTGATACATTACCATACCTTCACTTTTTACATTTTAGAATCAAAAATATCTGATATGTAACTGATCCAAAAATATGCAAATAGTAGGAGCTTGCTTTCAGTCCAACGAATTGGGCTGACAGCACTCTATACAGGGGTGAGGGTTAACACATTAAGAGTCAAGTTGCAAGACAACTTGATGAGTCTTGTTCTCTTCCAGATGAGATGAAGCCAGTTATACTTATAGTGACACCTTCTCTATCAGGGTTGTCCCTCATTTCTACTGCCCTAACTGTTTTCCTCTGGTCCTGATCCAAACCCGACAATGAGAGGCGGCAGGGAGAGGCTGAGGGTGAGGCCCAGCACTCTCTCCATGTCCTTGGTTCAGTTCTTACAGCCAAACAAGTCAAAGTATTTAACTGCCTAAAATCACACAGGCAACTGTGGGGTTGATGGTAAGTTGAATATGAGTCAACAATGTGCCCTGGTGGCCAAAAGGGCCTGGGTTATCCTGGGGTGCACTAAGCACAGTACAGCTAACCAGTCGAAAGAATAGATTGTCCCACTGTGCCCAGCATTGGTGTGGCCTCACCTCGAGTACTGTGTGCAGTTTTGGGCTCCAGAACGAGACGGATATAAAAATATTATAATGTGTCTAAAGGAGGACAACAATGATGGTGAAAGGACTAGAGGGCATGACTAATGAGGAGCAGCTGAGGATACTTCATTTATTCAGCTTAGAGAAGAAGAAGCTGAAGAGTGATCTTATTGCTGTCTAAAACGTCCTTGTGAGGGGCAGTGGAGAGGAAGATGTTGATCTCTTCTTTCTGGTGTCCAGTGAGGGAGTGGCTTAAAGCTTCATCAGGGGAAATTCAGATTGGGTATTAGGAAAAAGTTATTCACTGAGAGGGTGGTCAAGCACTGGAAGAAGCTCTCAAGGGATGTGGTCATAGTCCCAAGCCTGTTGGCATTCAAGAAGGGTTTGAATAACCCTCAACCTTATGATCCCCATGGGACCTTTCCGACTCGGGATACTCTATGAATCTAACATTCTAAGTACCAGGCGCTAAGGCACTGAGTTATCATTCCTTGCATCTTTAGTTTCTAGATACTTCTGACAAAATAGAACAGATGACATGGAGCTTCTCCATTACAGAGATACTTCAGTAAAGCCTTGCTTCCACACCTTATCCTTTGAACTGCTAATAATAATGACAACAATAATGAAATCTATTTGCTGATCTTCACATGTATTATGAGACTCTCTGTCTCAAAAGTTTTCTCTAGAGCTATCGTACACAAATTTATGAACATCTTTTAAGCGTCTGTGGTGTTCAAGGTTTTATTTTAAGAGCTTACTGTAGACTAGGATTTTCAGAAATCTGTAGTAAATAAGGAGAAATACTTAATGCTTAGCAGCTTCAGTGAGCCAAAATAGCATACAGTCTTCTTATTTACATATTTTTATGCTTTACACTGTATTTAGTATTATATCATTGTTACGTGGTCGCATTTTCTACACATTTATTTTACCAGAAGATATTTTTTGGAAATATATGTGGTTCTTTCTGGAGTGGCGCAACCGTTAAAAGTTAAAAGACACAGCAATATTTGGTCCACCGTCTCTGTGCAAAACTCTCATCTGTGTTAATGGGAATTTTGAAATGAAGTGAGAACTAGAGCTAATTAATAGAATAAAATGGAGATGTTGAAAGATGTGTTAACAACAGAACACTAATATGATAGTGTGTGTGCATGTTCATGTGTATATGCCAGAACCAAAATTTGTCAGAGTTTTAAAAAATAATATATGAGATTACTAGAACTAAGTGACTATTTTTGTTTTGCCTGATAACTCCTATAACAGAATACAAGACTATTTTTTTTCAGCTATAGAGTCCCTGTCATTTAAAGTAACCTACCAACTCAGTGAACTGTTTGAGCTATAGGTAGATGCTCACATGCTATGATCTATGCTGTAATTTCAAGTGGGTTACATTCATTCCTGCAACTACACATATTCAGAGCTTCATGATACACAGTCAAGAGGGACCTAGAAGCATCTTACTGTGACAACTGGCCAGTTCCTCAGTTGTAGACCTTGCATGGACAAAGACATCAGAGCAACAGAGCTTTATCAGAACAAAGGAGGTTCTGCAAGCAGACAGGGTGCCTGTGGAAAGGACTACTTTCAGCCAGTTCATGAGGGACAATGATCTCTGTTTAGGCCAATGGTTGTAGTATTTTTTTTTCCAAAACTCTTGGAAGAAAGCAGAAAAAGTTCAAGATTGGCAATAAGTCCCTAAAATTTAAAATAAGCAACTTAAAGTGTATCAAATGGACTAGATATAATATATTGGATACTGGATTTCTATTTCAAGGTGGGCTATGTGTGATAAGGAAGCACCAAATCCCAACATTAACTCCTAAGCTTCACCTTCTGTTTACACTACTCAGAAGAAGGTTCAAAAGAGTGTCAAAACCCTTCAGCACCTCAGAAGTCCAGTCGGACAACTTGGAAATAATTGGAGGTTTTGTGCCTTTGTGCCCTAGAGATGCCATGAGTGCTTTCCTGGCCCAACACTTGCTACATGCCATGTTGTGGCTCATTCAGATACCCTTCAGATTCTCCTTTCTGTCTTTAGCTTGGAAATCCCTCCTGGAACACGTTTGAAGTATGGGGTCAGCTTCAATATAAGGTCCTCGTGCTGCAATTAACTATTTATGAGAACCAGAAAAAGGGTACTTTTCCTTTGATTTTCCTGGATGAGGTTATGCTTCTCGTTCTTCAACGGTAGGACTTATTGCTCGAATAATTGCAACATTGCTTGAATAATGTGCCACATTTCCAAAACTGCCTACCCAATGGCCATAACTGCCAAATATATGCAGAAACTGCAGGAACAAAGAAGGGGGTAGGTAATCTGCCTCTGTGTGCAATTATAGTAACCGTTGTTCATACACGTTGCGTGAATGTAGTTTTACGTATGCAATTATGGAAATCAAAGCCTAAGCTTGTACTGAGAAATGTAGATACCTCCCTAACTGAAAGTGATGCCAGCTCTACTCTCTACTTCCAACTGACTGAAGAGCTTTTAAACCTCTTTTACTACATTGATTCTTCTAGCTGTCCATGCACACTGTGTCTTATAATATTATTCAATTGATCTGCAGTTGCAAGGGCCAAAGTGGATCTCCAGAGAGAGGGAGAATAATTGCCCAAATTCATCAGTCATGTCAGATAAATGTCTACAACTCAGAGCGAACTCTTGTGAGTGGAGTTGGAGAAAGGAGTAATCTGGAACTCTTTTGAGTGTCTCATTGATGTGAGAACAGACCGAAGAAGCCCTTGTTTGGTGGTCCAATTGTTCAGTGAACACACACTGTTGAAGTTACTGAAGCATATCCATTAATCTGCGTGCTACATGCTGAATAAAGGGATGAAAAATGCTTGATTCAAACCACAAAATGATTTATTTGAGTTACGGCTGGTTTTTTTTTTTTTTGAATCAGCAGTGGTTTGCTAGAACGTATTTTGTGTCCAGAAATTCTCAATCAACACTTTTGTGGAATTCTTTCTTTTGTGTGCATTTAGGCTGCAATCTGAAAGTGAATTTCAAGTCTGAATAATGTAGCTACTAGTTCTGCTCTGAGTCTGTCAGGTAAGGAAAGTTATACCGTAGCCTTAACTTTGTCTATGGACTTACGACAAAGTTTGACCATGGAAAAATATGGTTTGCTTGTGCCAGACATAAAGTCTAAATACCTTTGACTTAAAGAAGCTAATTCTGCCACTCATATTTGTGAACTCATTTCAAAAAAAAAGATGGAAAACATTAACTCATCTCTCAAGGAAACAGGGAGGAATACTGACTCCTATACGGATAAGTGTTTAATTACATTGTTTGCTTGGGGGGAGAGGGGGGAAAGGCAAAGAAAGCCTTACAGGTCAAAACATCACTTTATTTTAATAATGCCCAGGTTTTTTTAAGAAACTTCTCTTTCAGATAGATAAGCAATGGTGGAAGTTACACT